>NW_006204918.1:706077-746057 GCF_000334495.1 Tupaia belangeri chinensis
ATATACATTCCAAATATTCTTAGTATATTTCCTGATTTATGAAGATTGACTTTTCTTCTTGTACATAAAATCTGAAGAAATCAATATGATCCATCATTATTATCTAGTGAGTAAATTTTTATCACCATGAAAAATTTCCTTTTTGCTCCATTTCTTAAAAAAATTTGCCAAAGTGTGGGAGTTTGTCAGAGAGAGATGGAGCAAGAGGGAGGAAGAAAGTACCCCTCCATGGTGGGTGGTCATATTATAATCCTTTATCATCTATCTTGTTGAGATTTGGGGGCATGCACACATATGTTCCCAAAAAGTTGTTCAAGGCACCTGGTCAGGACTCAAACTGCAGAGTTGTCCATATTGTAGCCAGCTTTGTTAGCCACTAGACCACAGGAAATCGCCTCATTCTTTTCTATTTCAACCTCCTGGTGCATCCTGTCATTTCAAACAGAAATTTTCTTTGTTCCCTCTTGGATAGACAAGGAACATGTGTAAGGCATAGTCTCTTCACGAAATTGTTCTTTACATGTAGGCCTTTGTCAGAACAAATGGAGAGAAGAGTTATGGCTTCCTGCCTACAAGTATGAAAACAGGTCTTATTTGAATTTTGTGGGAGGTAAGATCAGGCAATCAAAGAAGAATTAAGACAGAAGTGCCAGGATTTTCCACAATCAGTAGTGCTTCTGTAAACTCCCAGAGTGTGTCTTCAATTTCATCTTGCCTTGATAGTGACCCTTTGACTAAGAAGCAAGTCAAACAGACAAATGATGGGAACCGGCAGTTAGCGTAATGGCTATGTCGCTGGACTCCCACGTAGTCGACCGCGGTTCGTGTCCTGGACCCGGTGGCTTAAAACTCACGCCGGGCGCGTGTGCGTGCGTGCCCAAGATCCCGAGAGGAGAATGGAGGAGAAGGGATTGCGGCATGGCCATCCTCCCTGGGGGGTGATTTCTCGCTTTCTGTCTCTATGTCTCTCTCTGTCTGTCTGGCGAGCGCACGCGCCCTACAGTGAAAATCTCTCAAAAAAAACAAACAAAAACAGACAAATGAAGAAGCCAGTTAAGACACATATATCTGATTGCTTGATTTTGATATTTTTTGCAACCACGTTTTAGTCGTTTGCTTGGAAACATCTGCCCAGAGAGGACGTTATTGACACCTGACAATTTTTCTCTACCCTGTGTGAGAAATAATGCTCTGTACTCATCCTCAATGTGAACAGTATTTATTTTCTTAAGACAAGCCATGTTTTACATATAAATACAAAATTTGGCTGTAAATTTTTATATTGTTTTCTTTTTTCTGAAGGACGTTGGCATACAATGTGAAGTTTGATACTTTATTGAATTATGAAGGTTTTAAAATATCCCAGTATTTTCCAGTGTATTTATTTTATCTCTCTCTCTCTCTTTTTTTTTTTTTTTTAAAGTTTTCGCCATAGGGTATGTGCACTCACCAGAGAGAGAGCAAGAGTGAGAATGGGAAGATGGCGATCCCATAGTTACTTCTCCATTCTCCTCTCAGGATGCTGGGCACACACATGCATGTGCCCCATGTAATTTTCAAGCTGCTGGGTCTGTGAGTCAAACCAGTTGGACCATGTGGGAATCCCGTGCCTTAATCACTAGGCCATCTGTTGACCCCCCTTCATCTCATTTGTCCTCTGGGATATGAACCCTTCATGCCTCTTGGAAGAGGTACAAAGTTGACATTTCTTTCTGTCTTGATCAATTTACAATTTCAGAGTGAGAAATGTAGGACCAAGTTAAAAGTGACCCGTTGGCAGGCAGTAGTAGTGACAGAAGGCAAAGATCAGTTCTCCAAAGAACAAGTTCTACAATGATTTTGTATTCTTTGGGGTACTCTTGTTCATGTTACTGAGCCTTGAAAATGGCCATTGATAAGATAAAACAAAACAAAACAATAAATAAATGATAAATAAAAAGTACCTAACATGCTATTTTTATCTCTATGTACCATTATTACTATGAAAACTTTCAATAAAACCACTATCTGTAGTAGTAATAATAACTCAGACCCTCCCCATTCACAGTGGCTCAGCTCTGAGCACAGGGAGCTGGATCCCAAGTGGCTGGCCTGAGCTGGGAACCTTAGCTCCAGTGACTTGCAAAACACTCCAGACATGTTTATGGGGACCCAAAATCCGATGAGAATGGAGAAAAGGGATTTCAGCATGATCACTCTCCTTTGGGGAGGGGGGTGCTTTTTCTCTCTCTGGTGAAAGTACATACCCTTTAGAAATAAAATGTGAAAAAAAAAACAAGATTAATCATATTTAAGTTTTTCAACTTCAATTTTCCTACATATGAAATAAGAATAGTAGCAATTACCTTCGTTCATTCTGAATAAAGTTAAATAAAATATACATGTCTATCCCAAAGGAGTCAGGCAACACATTTTGATCTTTCATCTCTTCTCTTTTTTTAAGTTTAGCTGCCTATCACATTGCTGTAATTAATATTCCACTAGGATTTTCTGTCTTATTACTTATTTAAAGCAATTTTTCAATACTCATTAAGGCAAAGTTTATACACTTACAGTAATTAGGGCAACATAAATTTGGTGAAGTTTTTCTGCAGATAGAGCACATTTACATGTTGGTTAAGAGATGTTGCAGAAGGTCTAGCGTTATTATCAAAATAAAACCTTTCGCTAAATGTTACTTTTTTTTCTTCATTTATCTGGAGTATATTATTAGAACAGAAACAAAAGTCAGATGCACATGAATACATTTTTAAAATTTTAATGCAGTCATTTTAATGTTTAGAAAATATACTGATGTTTGATCATTTCAAGTAACAAATATGAACATACGTGTCATGTTTCTTACATTGAATTTTAGTTGAATTGAATTTTTTGAAAAATGAAAGAATTTAAAAACTATAATTTCAATAATAGTATTTTAAAAGAATAAAGATTATTTTTCTACCCTCAGAATAAAAAGGGCATTCACTGGTTGGAAAAAAATCACTCTATATTACTCAAATGAAAGATTATCAAAAATTTTTTGGAATCACACTAACCTTCAACTCTGAAAGATTAGAAATAAGTTAAGAGTAGAAAATATTCTGACAATTTTGGGGAGCAGAAGAAAGGGGATTGCACTGAGTTTGTCTGGTGACAGTAAATAAACGAAGCTTAGCTGTAAAATGGAAAGAATAATTTAAGACTCAGATAACATATAATCTCTTTTAGAAATTAATCAATTTCTCAACATTGGACAAGATAAACTATTGCAGAGTAGATGGAGCAAAAGACTTTGTCTGCTTTGGAGAGACTGAAACAGAATAAGAAATATTGTAAACTGAGATAAACTAATTGAAGGATGTGGCTCCACAGTTGGGAATTTGTAAACTCTGTGTACATAATTTATGTTGCAAAATTCTTCACTAACTATAAAAATTGTGTTTAATCCCATAGTAATCCCTTTTATACATTGCACCATAAGATAATTAGCTCTCAAAATTCATACCCACACATGTTCTTCCAATCTTCTTCCAAACTTGTGTATGTTTACCAAGACGTGCAGACTTTTTGGTAAATGATCGCTTTCCTGCAGAACAAGAGAAGTACTTCCGGGTCAGACCATGCCAAGTCTTTGTCCTCACGTGGAAACAGTGGGGGGACGTGAGGGCAGATCTGTAGGAGTATAAGCAAGGAGACCTCTTGTCCAAGGAGAGGTATTTGCATGGTCTCTATGGGATTTCTACAGGAAGGAGGAGGGAGCCACTTTTGCTCACCTGGAGGATTTGGGGCAGTTTAGAATTTTGTATCCTGACTTCGTCATGGGAGCTGCGTGAGATCTGCTCCTGTGGGGGGTTCTGTTACTTTTGCTTCCTGGACTCAACTTCCCATCTTGTCTACTCCTATTGCTGGAAATTCAAGGTCTTTTGGACACTGACACGGAGGACTATCTTTCACAATATGCCTGAGTTGACAGCTGACGAACATGAGCCTTTCTTTTCTTTTTCCATAAAGATTTCAATGGCAGTTAATATGAGTGAACTGATTTTATAACTTTTATGTTTACTAAATTACTCTTGTCTATTACATGATAGGTTGCATAAGTCAGTCTATTCCTTTTATTCAGAGTCGCCATCCTAATTCACCTCAATTAAGTGGTCAGCATTATTACCACTTTAATTGTCTTAGTAAGAGGACCTGTGTTGCCATGTGGCAGTTAAATAAAAAATGACAAAATTCCATCTAGAGGTGTGTGTTTCTGAGGACCACTTCTTTGGGTGCCAACTACTTTGGTTTGAGTTCTTTTAGAAGCAAAGTCTGAGATAAATATTTGAGTATAAGTAGTTTGTTTGGAAGGTGATGCACCACAGACGTGAGAGAGGAAAGGCATGAAAGCCAGTAAAAAAAACCGGAACATTTCCAGTTCCCACCAGTTCCCACCGCTAGATATTTGAGGAGGGCTTCTGGAATGCTTTGTTCCTGAACACTTCTGAATTACCCTGAAGAAGCCCAAAACAAAAGCCCTTAGGCAGTCTTGGAGGGGTCAGCAGTTAAAACTGAGTAATAATGTAAGGAGAAAATGTTTAGTTAATATGAGCAGGACCATGACACTTGTACTATAAGAAGAAAATAAAATATTAAAATAGCTAATGATCATTGTACTAGCCACAGAAGAGTGAATGTTTTGATACACATAAATCCTTGATAAAGTAAGAAATCTTTTTACAATTTCTGGAATCATCTATATAAAAAAGAGAGTTTGGGGGATATTATGCTGTACTCATGACTTCTTTTTGTCTCTAATAGTGAAGCTCACTTTAAAATACCAAACTTACAACTTGATCCCTTTTATTCTGAAACAAATTTTCCAAATACAGTTAGACACCATTAGAGGATATATTTCATTTAAGGAAAACACTGAGAAAGTTTCACCAGATATATTAGTAGTGAACATTGAATATTTTTCATTATAAAATTAAAATCCAAAAAAAAAAGGCTCACATAAAGGAGATAAATGTTATATAAAAGTTAAACCTCAGAGAAACAGACTAGATATTTATGTGTGCATGTGTATGAGAGGACTTCTAAAGATTCATAGAAAGTGGAATTAAAAGATAAAAATATATAACATAAAGTATAAATTTTATTTCTCAGTATAAGATGTATCAAGGTTAAGGCACTTCTTTTTTTTTTTGAAAGGTTTTGCTATAGGACACGTGCGCTTGCCAGACAGACAGAGAGAGACAGAGAGACAGAAAGCGAGAAATCACCCCCCAGAGGGGATGGTCACGCCACAATCCCTTCTCCTCCATTCTCCTCTCAGGATCTTGGGCACACAGACGTGAAATGTGAGTTCTAAGCCACCGGGTCCGGGACGTGAACTGCGGTCGACTACGTGGGAATCCAGCGACATAGCCATTACGCTAACTGCTGGTTCCCAAGTTTAAGGCACTTTTATAAACAATGATATCAGCCATTTAGTCCATCCTCAAAGAACTGAGGATCCTGTGAATTATACCATGCCAATACAATCTTTTTTACATTATTAACTGAAGAAAAGTGAGTACCCTTTAAAGTTTATTTTTTAAGATTAAGAAACAAAACTAAGTCAGAGGTAGTCAAATCAGGACTGTATGATGAATACCTAATGATTTCCCATTGGGACTCTCGCTCTTTGATGTAAGGCATAAGCAGAGTGTTGTCATGGTTCAGAAGGACTCTCTGGTGAAGCTTCCTTCTGTGTGTTTTTACTAGAGCTTGAGCTACCTCCTCAAAACACTCTCAAAATAAGCAGCTGTTATTATTTCCGGCACTCCAGAAGGTCAGTAAGAGAAATGACTTAAGTATCCCCAAAACTCGTTTCCATAGCATTACTCTTGACTGGTCCATGTTTTCACTTTGACTGGACCCATCCACCTCCTGGTCACCATTGCTTTGACTGTGTGTTGTCTTCAGGATCATACAGGGAAAGCCATTGTTATGGTTTGGATAAGAGTTTGTTCACCAAAAGTTCATGTGCTGAGACTTGGTTGTGCTTTAAAGGTGACCACTGAAACCTTAATCCCTTCATGGTTTCCCAGGGTGGGCCTTTGGGTATGATAAGGTCACAAGATTGAGTCCCAGTAGTTTTCTAATAAGAGGAAATGAGACAGGCAGAGACCACCAGTGCTTAGCTCTGCTCAGGATGGTGCCTTGACCACTTCTTGATGCCTTCTGACTTTGCCACCAGAAATGAGAGCCAATAAGCCCCCATTTCCTTTATAAATCACCCAGCCTGTCAGCAACACAAAATGGAATTAAGACAGCCTGTTTCATTTCCTGTTACAGTTCTTCACAGAAGTGCTTTAAGATCTTGGTTCCATTCGTTTAAATTTTCCATGGGAAGTTCTGCTTTTCTCTGCAGCTGATCTGGGCATAGCAGTTTTGGCTCCCGTGTTGAGCAAAACGATTGCTCAACTTTAGGCTTTCAGTGAGGCCTGTGTAAACTGAACAGCTAAACGAATTAGATGTCTGTGGTGCAAGCTGTTATTTGTTATTTCTGCTGTTAATTGTTGGTCCTCTTTAATTAGGACACAAATAAGATTAATTTTTTTCCCTTACAAATGAATTTGGATGTTTTTGGGTTTTTTGTTTTTTTTCTATTTTGCTAGTGACATCTTCAAAATCATCTGATGCCTTCTGAAAATGATGCATTTGTAAATAGTTGATTTCCTTGTGGCATTTTCCCCATAAACTTTTCATAAAAGCATCTGTAATTTCTCCATTCTGCCACCTAAGCTTCATTGTACTTTTGATCGTTCTTCTTTCTTCACTTTTTTATTTTTTTAAGGTTTTTGCTATAGAGCGTGTGTGCTCACCAGAAAGACAGAAAGAGACAGTGAGAGGGAAAGTGAGGAACCTCCCCCATGGGGGAATAGACACACCACCCTCTGTTCTCCACCATTCTCCTCTTGGGATTTTGGGCATGCAGACACACGGCCTGCCGTTAGTCCCAGCCGCTGGATCCAGGACTCAAACTAGAGTTGGCCATGTGTGAACGCAGCGCCTTAACCACCACTTCCTGTTCTTGCTTCACTTTTAGAAAACTTCAGGTTGCTCTTGTTCATCCATACTATAACAACATAGTGTGAGTTTATTTTTGTCCCCTCAAAATTGAAATCCATGCATAGTATTTTTATGATATATGTTTCTCATGAACTTTTTGAAGGCTCTTTATTTATGAATAGTGAATTTAAATATAAAAGAGTAGATACAAATAGACACATATATACACACATACCTACTACAAACACACACATATGATGTTCTTAGGTAGTTTACTCTGTAATGTTAAAGCACTTATCTCAAACTGTTTCAATTGACAGGTGCTAAAGTATATATGGAAAAATTATTTATATGATATGAAAGATCAAGCTAGTTTTGTTATTTAAAAAATACGATTCAAATTTTTCTTCAGCATGTTAAAGTGGCCAATGTCTTTTCTGGGAAGGTATCCAAATTTACGTGGATTTTATTTCTTTGAACAATAATTTTAGTTTTTATGGTCCAGAATCTAAATACGGATTTTGGTGACATTTCCAAAGCTGCTATGCAGCTTAGTTTGTGAACATTTATGCTCACCAGAAAGACAGAAAGAGACAGTGAGAGGGAAAGTGAGGAACCTCCCCCATGGGGGAATAGACACACCACCCTCTGTTCTCCACCATTCTCCTCTTGGGATTTTGGGCATGCAGACACACGGCCTGCCGTTAGTCCCAGCCGCTGGATCCAGGACTCAAACTAGAGTTGGCCATGTGTGAACGCAGCGCCTTAACCACCACTTCCTGTTCTTGCTTCACTTTTAGAAAACTTCAGGTTGCTCTTGTTCATCCATACTATAACAACATAGTGTGAGTTTATTTTTGTCCCCTCAAAATTGAAATCCATGCATAGTATTTTTATGATATATGTTTCTCATGAACTTTTTGAAGGCTCTTTATTTATGAATAGTGAATTTAAATATAAAAGAGTAGATACAAATAGACACATATATACACACATACCTACTACAAACACACACATATGATGTTCTTAGGTAGTTTACTCTGTAATGTTAAAGCACTTATCTCAAACTGTTTCAATTGACAGGTGCTAAAGTATATATGGAAAAATTATTTATATGATATGAAAAATCAAACTAGTTTTGTTATTTAAAAAATACGATTCAAATTTTTCTTCAGCATGTTAAAGTGGCCAATGTCTTTTCTGGGAAGGTATCCAAATTTACGTGGATTTTATTTCTTTGAACAATAATTTTAGTTTTTATGGTCCAGAATCTAAATACGGATTTTGGTGACATTTCCAAAGCTGCTATGCAGCTTAGTTTGTGAACATTTATAATCGTCTCTGACTAACCCCCCTCAGAAGATATTCGCTAGAAACTTGTTCTTTTATCTTCCAAACTTCCTAAGATTTCATTCAGAATGTAGGCTCCGTTCCAAAGCCTGGAACTGAAATCGTCGACTGGCCCTTAGCTATTAGTGGCTCATGCCTGGTGACGCCCTTGCGTTCCCTAGTCCAACACCCTCAGGTCGTCGAACTTATTCTAGTCCGCACTTTCCTCGCCGGTCCGCCCCCCGGGGGAGTCAGCTGCCCCGTCTTAGTTATTTTTTCACACCCCCTGCTAATATTTCTTGCACTGCCTTTTCATCTCCTGTCATTGTCAGCGCATTTTCACAGTAGTGGGAGCTGCCTAGCTTCCAATATCTAACTTGAACACTGCTGCCAGAGGGACTGTCGGAAACTCTGATATCCACATGTCACTCCTCTGCTCAGAAACTTTCAGTAATTCCTATATTTTACCAAGTTTAATCCAGGCTCTTTGACCTAGTGCCTAATGCCACACAAACTCTAGTTCCAATCACTGCCTCATGTTTTTGATAATTCAGTCAAATCAATAATCTACAGGCCGCTACCCAGTGCAAGGAGCAAATGTCGAAAGACCATGGAGTGGCAGGGATCCCACTGCGGAGCTGGAATTCTTGGCTTTGCACCCCAGTTCTGCCACTCCGGAGTTGAGTGAATTTGAGCATTTCTTAACTTCTCCTATTATTTGTGTGAATTACAAAGTGATATAGGTTGGGAATAGTGATTGACTGTTTAAAACAATAATTGGAATAATAATAATGATTGGGGAAAACATTGAAAAGATATTGAATGATGAAGTGGGGAGATTAATGTCTCTGTACTGACTGACATGTATGGCATTCCCTTTTAAAAAGCAATGGAATACACTGTAAAGTTAGATGCAATCCAATGTAATATAAGCGAGATTATGATGATAATAAAAAGTAAATAAATAAATAAATAACTAAAAAGGAAAAAAAAAAAAGGGAGAGAAAAAATGATATAGGTTGGGGACCAGTGGATGGGATAATGGTTACAATCGCTGAACCCCACATAGTCTACATAGTTGACCCTGATTCAAGTCCTGGACCAAGTGGCTTAAAACTGATGCCCAAAATTCCAAGAGGAGAATGGAGGAGAAGGGACTGCAGTGTGGCAATCCCACCTGTGGGGGATTTCTTGCTTTCTGTCTCTCTGTCTTCCCCATGAGCACATGTGCCCTATAGCAAAAATCTCTTAAAAATAAAATTAAGAGTGATACAGGTTGGTCATCCATTCTTCAAATTCTTCAAAACTCTTGGTAAGAGAAGTGTTTTAGGGTTCAGATTTATTATTATTATTTTTAAATTTTGGTGTTTGTGCTATACCCTAGTGATATATCTTGGGGATGGGATCCAAATCTTAACTGAAATTCATTTATGGTTCATATGCACCTTAAACATATAGCGTGAAGATAATTTTGTGTTGCATTTTGATTGGTCATGTGAAGATAGGTGTAGAATTTTCTATTTGGGTTATCTTGAGCTCAATAATAAAAGTGGTGATCTTAAAATATTTTCTTTAATTGAATGTTTCTGCTACTTCAAAAAGAGGAAGGGTTTTTTTTGGTGGTTAGTTTTAAGAATTTGCTCTATGTATGATTTTAGGACTGCCAACATTTGTTTAAATAGTCAGCATTTTGTCAGTTTAATAATTTAATAACTTGACATGTTTGAAACTGTCTTCAAATACTAAGAATGTATAGCATGTTTTTTTTTCAAAGAATTCATCTATTTAATTTAATTAATTAATTTATTTTAATTTGACCAGAGAGGGACAGTGGGAGAGAGAGAGAGAAAGTGAGAAAGCAAACTGCCAGGCTTGGGATTCGAATCACGGTCAGCCATGTGGGAGTCCAATGTGCTTAACCACCATGCACCTGCCAGCCCCTAGCATGAAATTTTTTAAACATATTTGATGTCTAGGCATCGTGTTTTAACTAGTGACTGAAGGAACAACAGAGTTCATGCAGAATTCAGAGATTTTAGTTTGAAGGGGATTAGAAGATAGTTTCATGCAATTTTGTTATTTCTCAAATGAGAGTACTCGGCTTGCCTTGGGTCTCAGAGTTCATGAATCCAGGCCAAACTGAAAACCCGAGTTTGCCGATTTCATCTTTGGCCGTTCTACCCATTATCACACTGTAGATCTGGGTAATGCAAATTCAGTGCCTCAGCACCCTTCTTTGATATCCCGTGTATGGTATTGTACCATGTGCATTTTTTTTTTTTGAGAAGTTTTTGCTATAGGGCGCATGCACTCTCCAGAAAGACAGAGAGACAGAAAGCGAGAAATCCCTGCCCCCAGGGGGGATGGTCACGCTGCAATCCCTTCTCCTCCATTCTCCTCTCGGGATCTTGGGCACGCACACACACATGCCTGGTGTGAGTTTAAGCCACCGGGTCTGGGACTCAAACTGCAGTTGACTACATGGGAGTCCAACGACATAGCCATTACGCTAACTGCTGGTCCCCCATGTGCATTTTGAATAACAGTCAATCTACTTTGTGTTTTTCTTTGAGCATTAGTAGCGGAGCATATTTCTGTTAGCCTTTTCTAAATATTTTATTATTTTAAGGGTTTGCATTATGATGTGAGAATTGATTCAGTACGTTTGAGTTACCAATGGTGCCTGGATTATCGCGTGATCTGGGTATATGTCTTGACATATTTATAAAGCGAGTCTGTATGTGACTGCTATGGTTTAAACATGTCCCCTGAAAAGACTGTGTGGAGAAGTCAGTCCCCAGCACTGCAATGCTGGGAGGTAGGGCTAATGACAGTTGACTTGGCCATGAGGATAGACTAAGATTAATGCCTCCATGACTGTGGCCAAGAATCTGTTACAAAAGGGACAATTTGAAGCTGCGCCTGGTGACACAAGACTGCAGTCTCAGTTACTCTGGAGGTTGAAGGTAGGAGGATCATGTGTTCAAGGCTAGCCTAGGAAACAGCTTCTTTTAGATCCTGTCTGAAGAGGAGCTGGGCATGGTGGCACACACCTGTGGTACCAGCTGGGAGACTAAAGCAGGAAGATCTCTATATGAAAGACCCTGCCTTTACAAACAAATAAATAAATAAACTACGAGAATATGTGATCTTTTACACTCTCACAGCCTCTCCTGCCCTTCTGCCTTCTGCCTGGGGATGATGAGGAAGGCGGCCCTTGCTGGTTGCCAGTCCCTCAATCTTAGACTCCCCAGCCCCCCAGTACTGTGGGAAGTACATTCCTGTTCATGACAATCGCCCAGGCTTATGTGCGCTGCTCTGCAGCATAAACTGGACTGATCTGTGATGGACTGTTCCAGGCCTTCCTTGTAAAATTAGACAACAGGTGTATAGTAGTTTTCCTTGTGTGCTGTTTCACTTCCGGTTTGTTTAAAAAGAGAGGAATACAGAACCCAGCAGATGGCATTGTAGTTAAGGTGCTGGACTTCCACATGGCCAATTATGGTTCAAGTCCCCAATCTGGTGGCTTGAAAATCACACAGGGCACGTGTACATGTGTGCGAAATTTCCTGAGAGGAGAATGGAGGAGAATGGATTGTGGCATGGGTATCCTCCCTAAGGGGTGACTTTGCACTTTTCCTCTTACTGTCTCTTTTTCTCTGGCAAGCATATCCACACTATGGCAAAAACCTTAGAAAATAAAAACAAAACCAGAAATAGAGGAATACAATACGATAACATATTTTGAAAAACAGAGACAACATTAGGACCAGCAGTTAGCGTAATGGCTGTGTTGCTGGACGCCTATGTAGTCGATTTTGGTTCGAGTCCCGGATCCGGTGGCTTAAACCCACGCTGGGCGCGTGTGCATGCGTGCCCAGGATCCTGAGAGGAGAATGAAGGAGAAGAGATTGCGGCGTGGCCATCCCCCTGGGGAGTGATTTCTCGCTTTCTATCTCTCTGTTTCTCTCTGTCTTTCTGGCAAGCGCATGCACCCTATAGCAAAAACCTCTCCAAAAAAAAAAAAACAGGGACCACGTTGACATAACTTTCATTCCAGTATGTTGTCATAATTGTTCCATTTTATTAGTAGTTGTTAATCTTATTCCTAATTTACAATTTTCTAATTTATACATATAATGTTATATATAAATGTATATATTTCTATATATTATGTAACATAATATGTTTAAGCAAATTTAATATATTAACTTTATACAGAAATATAATTTATAAATTATAAATTACTTGTAAGTTAAGCTTTATCATAGGACATTTGTGTGTGTGTGTGTGTGTGTGTGTATAGATAGATAGATAGGCCTAAAATATAGTATATATAGGGGTTGGCAAGAGTTGTGGTTGGTACTGTCCACGGGGGCTTTTGAACACATCCCCTGTGAATAAGGGTAGAGTACTTCATTTGTTTACTCTAGAGTGATTTTTCATTTCTTAGTGTTTTATTTTAATCAGTTACTTAATTTTATTTATTCTTTCATTCGTTATTTTAGAGAGAGAGAGACAGGAAGTGAGAAAGCAAGCCACCAGGTCCAGGACTTGAACCCACGTGGGAGTGTCCAGCGCCTTAACCACCATTGCATCTGCTGGTTCCATTCTTAGTGTGTTTTCAAACTCTAAAGATCAGAATGTCAGGGCCAACAGATGGTATATCATTTACATTGCTGAACTCCCACATAGACAACCATGGTTCGAGTCCTGGATCTGGTGGCATCCAAGCACAAGTGCGTGCATGGATCCATGCGTGTCCACCATCCCTGGAGTAGCATGGAGGAGAAGGGATTGTGGTGTGGCCATCACCCCTGGGGTGGGGGTGCTTTCTCACTTTTCTTCTCATTGTCTTTGTCTCTTTCTCTTTGGCTAGCGCATGCACCCTAAGGCAAAAACCTCTTTAAAAAATTACAATGTCATTTATATTCCACTAAAATTTTCCTTTTCTTTCTTTTTTTTTTTTTTGAGAGGTTTTTTGCTATAGGGCGTGTGCGCTTGCCGGAAAGACAGAGAGAGACAGAAAGTGCAAAATCACCCCCCAGTGGGGATAGCCACACTGGAATCCCTTTTCCTCCATTCTCCTCTTGGGATCTTGGACATGCACGCACACACGCCCAGCATGAGTTTGAGCCACCGGGCCCAGGACTTGAACCGCGGTCGACTACATGAGAGTCCAGCTACATAACCATTATGCCAACTGCTGGTCCCAAAATTCTACTTTTACTCTGTGTTTTCATAAAGCACATGTCCTTCTCATATCCTGCTTAACCAGTGAGTTTCAGCGTAAGGCCTTACTCCATGTGCAATGCTTCTGCTTGTGCGTCCTCCATATCAGGGCTTCTAGCAAAGCAGGTGTTGCTTTCTAGCCCTTGCGAACAATTACTGTGGACTCGAGTGTGCTTGGTTAACATGGGTATCTTCATTCCCCTGTGTTAGAGCAGACGCTTGCCCTTGTCCTGCAGCTCCATGGGAACAGCACAGGGGAGAGTCAGAGTGCCCACGCAGAGCCCGACGCCGTGCAGTGCACTAAGTCCAGGGTCACCGTCTGCCGCCACTCAAAGGAGAGAAGCTGAGCTTCTGATGCTCCTTTTGGAAACCATTAAGCCCAATGTAAGCTCCCTGAGGATACTTATAAGGCATTTTATTACTAAGTAACTGTATTTATTTATCTAAAAATACATTCTCCAGAGCAACAATAAGCAGATGAAAGACCGCCCTAACTAATTCTCTATTGCCCTGAAGCAGAGAGCAGTGTTGTTCAGAGCTCATCACGCACTCGAGCAGTGTGAGCGGGGGAGTTTGATGTGGGTGCCGGCGGCATGTCCGCAGTCAGGCCAGGGCCGAGGCGCACGGTCTCCGGTCTGAGCGCTCTTGCCCTGTTACAAGTGATTTTCTCTATAAGAATGTAAAACCCTCTTGCCAATTTAAATGTGATATTATTATTTTTATGTTACAAAGAAGGCATGCATTTCCCAATCAAAAGAGCATTTGCAATCGCAGATACCTCTGTACAGAACGGCGGAGTTGGATATGAGTTCGCAGAGCTGGAACCAAGATCAAGGTCGACCAGCAGCTCCAGTTTCAAAGTTCCAGTTTATTAACCGCACGCCCAGAGCAGCACTAGAGGAGCATTAGCGGGGCATTTTGAAGAGTTTGATAGACAAGGTGTGGCTGATGACGTTAGTGAGACTGACTATGTTCTTGGGTAGCGAGAGTGCAGACATGCAGGTTTTTGCCTAGATAATCTTAGCTGACTGATGGAATCATTTATGAATTTTTTTTTTTTTAAGAAAGATTTTTGTTATGGGGTATTTGTGCTCACTGGAAAGAGAGAACTGGAGAGACAGAGACAGAGAAACAGAAAGCAAGAAATAATCCCCCAGGGCGATGGCCATGCTGCAATCTCTTCTCCCTTTTCCTCCATTCTCCTCTTGGGATTTTGGGCACCCATGCACACACATCAGCATGAGTTTTAAGCCGCTGGATCCAGAACTCACTCGACTACGTGGAGTCCAGCGACATGACCGTTACACCTTCTGCTGGTCCCATGAATGCTGTTTTAAAAACATCCTCTGCTTTTTCACTTAGTGGCCCACGAATTCCGGTGGCTCTGTGGAGAATGATAAAACACTGTATTCCAATCCCAAGTAGCCCACCCCTCCTTTTATTTTCAGGTTTACTTTAGAGATCAAAGGTTACCAGCTAGCTCTGTGAATTACAACCCAGTCAATTTTGTTTTCTATAGGGTTTTATCCTTGAACAAAAGTGAGTGATTGTTTGTGATGGGAGAGGGTAAGACAATATGTTGCCATATATAACTAATTTTAGGCTTTGTGTCACAGTAGAATTGAGAATCAATTTCGAATGATTTCTCCAAAGTGATAAAAGGAGTTCATGACCAAGTTTTAACTAGAAACCAGATACATGTATTCCCACGCCAGCATTTTAACCCCAATGCTATGGGGAAACATTGCAGAGAATGAGAAACACTTTAAGTAAATTAGTCTTCTAAATTAGATGATTAGAAAATATAAGATCTATGACTTGTAACAAGTGTTTGTCAGTTAGCATTCAATACAGATTTGTTTATTAAGAAAGTCTTCTCATTTAGGCCTAGACTTAGTTTAAATCAGGCATATAGAGGCGAAATTAAAAGAAAATTGGGGGGTCAGCAGGTGTCGTGGTGGTTAAAGTGCTGGACACTCCCACAGGGCCTACCATGGTTTGCATCCCAGGCCTGGCGTTTTGCTTTCTCATTTTCTCTCTCTCTCTTTCTCTGTGTCTCTCTCTGGTCAAATTAAAACAAATTATTAAATAAGTAAAATGTTAAAAAAAAAAAGCCTTTTCAATTCATCCACTGTTGGGGATCAAATATTTACTACTTTGTAGCAAATATACATATTACAAAAATAATGTCATTAAGTTATCAGCCCTTGAATATCTCCCTTTGTTTCTATATTTAGCTGACTCAGTGCAGTTCATCAAATACTACTCGTAAAAATCACTGTGTTTGTTCTAAGACTGTGAAGTTGGATCTCACTGGCTGAAGATACAGTCGCCTTAACCATTCTGCCACTGGTTGGTCCATTCCTGATGTTTAATCAAACAGAGATGCAGAAACTACTGTTCTGTTGCAAATTTCAGGAGTGGCAATTGCAAATTACTCTGAAAGAAAAAAAGTTATTGAAAAAATAATGTCAACATGAATAGTTTTGTGAGAGTGACATTTTCAGCAAATGCATAGTGAATTAGTTTTTAAAGCATCCTATCTACTGTCAAAAAAAAAAGACTTGGTGAGATTAGTCATCTGAAATTGGAACCAAACAGCCAATGAATAAAAACTTTTTAAAATAATTTACTAAGGCCAGCAGAATGCATAATGGTTATGTTGCTGGACTCCCGCATGGCCAACTGTGGTTCGAGACCAGACCTGATGGTTTGAAACTCACACTGGGTGAGTGATGTGTGTGTGCCCAAGAGCCTAGGAGGAAAATGGAGGAGAAGGGATTGAGGCATGGCCATCCCCTCTGTAGGGTGATTTCTCACTCTCACTCTCACTGTCTCTTTCTCTCACATGTGTGAACGCATGTGCCCTAAGGCAAAAACTTGTAAAAAATATAAATAAATAATTCATCAAGTTCTGAGTTGGTCATTTTGATCCATTATAAAATGGATAACTTGGATTCTTAGGAGAAAAAAAAAGAAAGAGATTTTAGGTGGAGAAATTGTGAAATAACTATTTCAGTTATAGAAATTCTTAGAAAATCATGAAAAAGGGAATACATATACATATTCTTTACAAAAAGTAAAATGTTATAATTAAGCCAACAAAGAATATATAAGATACAAAATAAAATTTTATAGTATCAAAGATCAATTCATTTAAAATTTAAAAGTGGTAGTTACATCATGCCTCTGGTGGAGTCTGTTTGTTAGCTGGAATGCTGTTTTTGTTTTTTTTTTTTTTTGTTTTGTTTTTTTTTTTTTTTTATTTTATTATCATCATAATCTTCTTTCTATTACACTAGATTACATATAACTTTACATTGACTTCCATTGCTTTTTCAAAATGGGATGCCATGCATGTCAGTCAATACAGAGATATCAATCTCCCCGCTTTATCATTCAATATCTTTTCCATGCTTTTCCCAATAATTGTTATTATTATTTTTTTTAAACAATCAATCACTATTTCTCATTTTTGCTTATTAAAAAGACTTCACCCATCATGAAATACTTCCCATACCGGTTCAGTTGAGAATACTATACATGTCATCATCAACAGGTAATAAACCATATCTATTTCTCATTAACATCCTGCCTCTCTATTGATTCACTGCTGTCTTTATCCTCTTCTCTCTCCTTTTTTTTTTTTCTACCATGGTTTGCATCCCAGGCCTGGCGTTTTGCTTTCTCATTTTCTCTCTCTCTCTTTCTCTGTGTCTCTCTCTGGTCAAATTAAAACAAATTATTAAATAAGTAAAATGTTAAAAAAAAAAAGCCTTTTCAATTCATCCACTGTTGGGGATCAAATATTTACTACTTTGTAGCAAATATACATATTACAAAAATAATGTCATTAAGTTATCAGCCCTTGAATATCTCCCTTTGTTTCTATATTTAGCTGACTCAGTGCAGTTCATCAAATACTACTCGTAAAAATCACTGTGTTTGTTCTAAGACTGTGAAGTTGGATCTCACTGGCTGAAGATACAGTCGCCTTAACCATTCTGCCACTGGTTGGTCCATTCCTGATGTTTAATCAAACAGAGATGCAGAAACTACTGTTCTGTTGCAAATTTCAGGAGTGGCAATTGCAAATTACTCTGAAAGAAAAAAAGTTATTGAAAAAATAATGTCAACATGAATAGTTTTGTGAGAGTGACATTTTCAGCAAATGCATAGTGAATTAGTTTTTAAAGCATCCTATCTACTGTCAAAAAAAAAAGACTTGGTGAGATTAGTCATCTGAAATTGGAACCAAACAGCCAATGAATAAAAACTTTTTAAAATAATTTACTAAGGCCAGCAGAATGCATAATGGTTATGTTGCTGGACTCCCGCATGGCCAACTGTGGTTCGAGACCAGACCTGATGGTTTGAAACTCACACTGGGTGAGTGATGTGTGTGTGCCCAAGAGCCTAGGAGGAAAATGGAGGAGAAGGGATTGAGGCATGGCCATCCCCTCTGTAGGGTGATTTCTCACTCTCACTCTCACTGTCTCTTTCTCTCACATGTGTGAACGCATGTGCCCTAAGGCAAAAACTTGTAAAAAATATAAATAAATAATTCATCAAGTTCTGAGTTGGTCATTTTGATCCATTATAAAATGGATAACTTGGATTCTTAGGAGAAAAAAAAAGAAAGAGATTTTAGGTGGAGAAATTGTGAAATAACTATTTCAGTTATAGAAATTCTTAGAAAATCATGAAAAAGGGAATACATATACATATTCTTTACAAAAAGTAAAATGTTATAATTAAGCCAACAAAGAATATATAAGATACAAAATAAAATTTTATAGTATCAAAGATCAATTCATTTAAAATTTAAAAGTGGTAGTTACATCATGCCTCTGGTGGGGTCTGTTTGTTAGCTGGAATGCTGTTTTTGTTTTGTTTTGTTTTGAGAGAGATTTTTGCTATAGGTCACATGCGCTCACCAGAGAGACAGAGAGAGACAGAGAGACAGAATATGAGCTTTCACCTCCCAGGAGGATGGCCACACCACAATCCCTTCTTCTCCAGTCTCTTCTCAGTATTTTGGGCCAGGAGGATGGCCACACCACAGTCCCTTCTTCTCCAGTCTCTTCTCAGGATTTTGGGCACACACGCATCTGGTGTGAGTTTCAAGCCACCAGATCCAGGACTTGAACCACATTCAACTACATGGGAATCCAGCGACGTAACCATTACACCATCTGCTGGGCCCTGGAATGCTGATATTAAAAGACAAATGAAGCAGCTCTGCAACCAAAGTATACCCACCAATCCACAAGTGAGTGAGAAATAAACCTCCATATTCCTTCTAAGTAACTTCAGTATGGTTTTTTTGTTTGTTTTTGTAACTACAGCACAACCTACCATGAACTATTATAAAAATGTTATTTCTGTGTTTCTAAGCATTTTCTGAACCAACAATTATTGAAAGCACAGCTGGTCCAGCAGGTAACATAGAGGTTAAGGTAATGGATCCCACATGGCCAACTGCCTGGTTCAAGTCCTAGACCCATCTGCATGAAAATCTTGCCCAGTACATGTGAGTGCATGCCCAAAATCCCAAGAGGAAACCAGAGGAGAAGGGATTATAAAGTGGCCACCCTCTCTGTGAGGATGATTTCTCACTTTTCCTCTCTCTCTCTTTCTCTCTTGCAGTCTCTGGTAAGTGCATGCAATCTGTAGCAAAAAATATAAAACAAATATACAAAAGTACAACTACTTTCAATACACACTCTTTCACTGTGTATTAAATTAAATATTAAAAATCTGTTTCTAGGTGTTTACCCCATGAAGAGCTCCAATATATATGATGTTAAACACCCACCCAAACATTTCCTCTGACACATAAATCAATGATCTATGAATTTCTTATTTCTTTCCACTCACGCATTCAGGGCTTTTGAAGCTTTGTTGAACAAGGTGCTGTTGACCTGAGAATCAGAGTGATAAATTCTGCCATTGAGAATACAAGTGGGGGGAGGTCATCATGAAAGCCTAGTAAAATTTATAAAATAGTTGAGAGTGTACAATGAGACTATTATGGAAACGAAGAACATATCTTAAAAACTTGAACTCTGGGACCAGTAGGTGGTGTGGTGTTTAAGGCACTAGAACCCACATGATTGTATGGTTTAAATTCCAGACTTAGTGACTTCAAAAACACACCGGGCATGTGTTCATCGTGTCCAAAATTCTGACAGGAGAATGGAGGAGAGCGAGTTGCCGTGTGGTCATCCCCCCAGGGGCTGATTTCTCACTTTCTCTCTCTAGAAAGTATAAATGACCTATGGAAAAAGTCTGGCTCAGGGGGCACTTAATGCCAGAAATTCTTCTTATTTGTTTTATTACATTGTATGTAGAAAGTCCTTTCTTTATCTTTAGAGGAGGATATTGGAGAATCGAGGTGAGCTGGCCCTAGCTTATTGGAATTCACAAGGAATATACCCTCAGAAAATGGTAATTAATGATAACCTTTAGAAAGAAAAGAGAAACAGACAATTGCCTAAGCAGTTTGAGAAATAGTAAGTTGCTCATGGGAATGGACTTGTTTGAATATTGAATCTGAGAGCTTACCTATCAAGAAAACAATGTTTTCATGCTTCCACGTTTGAAACATGCTTCTCTTCAACTGTTTTGAGACAGAAACTTGTGAAATTTGGAAGGAACAAGGCAGAGGCAGGAATGTTGCCAATGGAGGAGCATGCAGTGAGTGGGTAACGAACAGAACACACGTGTGCAACTCTCTTCCCGGTGCCGTCTCTGCTCTACTGCCCTGACTTGGCGCAGAGAAAATCGTACTACCAACTGGTCGGAAACCCATTACGGGTTCAATTTAAAGTGAAATGAGACTCTGAGAGGCAGCGTGTGGAGATATATTTATTTTATGATGTTTAGAGAGGTTGATTGAAAAATTCTCTAGAATCCTGAGGGCTTTATGTAATTCTGTACAAAAATACACACGTCTAATACCTATCCAGGTCAAGACTGCTACAAATTCATGTACTTACGGACTTCAGGATATTGGTAAAGCTCTGATGCTGGGAAGTTCTTATTAATTAAAATAAATGTATTGAGAATCTTTGTGTATTACACTTCTCAAGTTTTTTCCTCCAGTATCTGCTGTGATCAAATCACTTTTTAGTGTCCATGTCACACAGAATGATCTATCATTTGAAAGCAAATGGGTGGTTATTGATGTCTGATCATTAAGACCCTTCATCTTCCTCCATCTGATCTATCCTTCAGAAAGCAAAGACAATGCGGAGCGAATGCTAAGATTTATGGGACACTAATGTTTCATTTATTAAACAGGAAGATTCAAACTGGTCACGATAAGATCAGCTCTGCTGAAGCATCACACCCCCAAAAGTTTCTGTGGCTTCAGACAGTTCAGAGGAAGAAGGTTTCTTCCACCGTCTACCCCAGGTAGGCTTGACCAGAGCTCTGCTCCGCACAGACCGTGGTGGACTCAGGCTGACAGAAGCTGTGCCATCTTTTAGCCGTACCGCGCTGGAGTGCTCTGGCAGGAGATCGGGTGATAGGAGATTCTGGAGGTGAAATACTTAGCCAGGAAGTGACACATGTCACATATGCTTGCCACTCACTGGGCCGAACCAAGAGAGGGGCTCAGTTGACTACAATCTCAGGAGTAGAGATTTTGTTTATCTACAAGATAAAATGAACATAAAGATAGATATTGGTGAGGAATTTTAATATCTCATGTGTTTAATTCATTCAAATGAAAAGATTACTGAAGATAGGGACAGCAAGTGGCGTGGTGGTTGGGGCACTGGAATCCCTGGCTGACAGCAGCTCGAATCCAGGACCTGTTGACTCGCTTTCTGACTTTACTCCTCTCTCTCTCTCTCTCTGGTGAGTGCACATGGCCTATAGTAAGTTAAATAATAATAGTAAATAAAATTAAATAAATAATTTTAAGGAAAGCTTGCTGAAGATCTTTTATGAGAGTAATGTATCATATACTGATGTATACACACATGTAATTAAGCTAACATATTTTGTGTAACAAAATAATAAAAGATAATAAAAATAATAAAAGATAAAATGTGATATTTACACAAAAATAATAATAAAAGATAAAATGTGATTTTGTGATAATTTGTCATTGGCCCCAGCATTTTATGGGGTCAAAAGGAACATTGCAAGGAAAGTGTAAGACATATTAAATAAGAATTCCCTTACCTTAATTGCCCTAGGGTTTCAAGTATCCACCCTCCAGGGGGGATGGCCACTCTGTTGTCCCCTCTCCTCCATTCTCCTCCATGGCCTATAGTAAGTTAAATAATAATAGTAAATAAAATTAAATAAATAATTTTAAGGAAAGCTTGCTGAAGATCTTTTATGAGAGTAATGTATCATATACTGATGTATACACACATGTAATTAAGCTAACATATTTTGTGTAACAAAATAATAAAAGATAATAAAAATAATAAAAGATAAAATGTGATATTTACACAAAAATAATAATAAAAGATAAAATGTGATTTTGTGATAATTTGTCATTGGCCCCAGCATTTTATGGGGTCAAAAGGAACATTGCAAGGAAAGTGTAAGACATATTAAATAAGAATTCCCTTACCTTAATTGCCCTAGGGTTTCAAGTATCCACCCTCCAGGGGGGATGGCCACTCTGTTGTCCCCTCTCCTCCATTCTCCTCTCAGGATCCTGGGCACGCATGTACATGTGCCCAGCATGAGTTTAAGCCACCAGGTCCAGGACTCAAACCAAAGTCGACTACATGGGAGTCCAGCAACACAGCCTTTAAGCCAACTGCTGATCTCTCTATCATTATTTTATCATTAGATAAAATAAACAAATTTCTCAAAAGATGGGAATTACTAAGAAGGAACTAAAAAACTTAAGTAGTCATATCTATTAAAGAACTTGAATTTGTAACTAAAAACTATCCCACAGAAAAAGCTTTAGACCTAGCTGACTTTTCTCCTAACGATATCGAACATTTAAGGAAAAAATAATGTTGGTTCTATGGAAACTCAGAAAATTGAGAAAGTTGAAAACAGAAACTCTTAGACCAGTGTTATTCTGATGTCCAAACCAGAAATTAGCATTAAGAGAAAAATAAATGACATGCTAATACGTTTCATTAAAGTAGAAACAGGTGGTATGGAGGTTAAGGCAGCTGGACCTCAAAGGGTTAACTGTGTGGTTCGAGCCCGGGCCTCAGTGGCTTATGAAGTCATGCTGGGCACATGTACATGCATGCTCAAAATACCAAGAGGAAAATGGAGGAGAAATATTGCAGTGGGAAGTGATTTCTTACTTTCTCTCACTCTGTCTCTTTCTGGCGAGTGCATGTACTCTATAGCAAATTTTTAAAAAAGAGATAGGGAAAAAAATGGAAACATAAATTATTAATAAAATTAATAAATTAAATCCAACAGTATGAAAAAAAATGCCACACATGGCCATGTATGATTTACCCAGAAATGCTAGGTTAGTTTAGCATTCACAGAGTAATCCATGAAAGCTATAAAAGAAGAAAATTAAATACTCATCTCAATAGATAAAGAAAAAACATTTGAAAATGTTCAACTTCCTGGGGTTAGGCAGGTGATGTGGTGGTTAAGGCAGTGGACTCTTACATGGCTGACCTAGGTTCAAGTCCTAGACCTGGTGGCTTGAAAATTATGCATATGCACATGTGTCCAAAATCCTGAGAAGAGAATGGAGGAGAAGGGATTGTGGCATGGCCATCCCTCCTAGGAGATGATCTGTCACTTTTCCTCTCACTATCTTTCTGTGTCTCTCCAGCAAACACACACACCCTATGGCAGAAACCTAAAGAAAGCAAACAAAAAAAAAAAGAAGTGGGGCCAACAGATGGTGTGGTGATTAAGGCCGCTGGACTCCAACAGGGCCGACTGTGGTTTGAGTCCCAGACCTGGTGACTTGCTTTCTCACCTTCTCTCTCTTTCTCTCTCTCCCCGACTCTGTCCCTCTCTGATCGAATTAAAATAAAAGATAAATAAAATTATTCTTTTAAAAAATAAGCAAGCATAGACAAAAAGAAAATATTCAGCTTCCAATCATGAAAACATTAAGTCTCAGAAAACTAGAAATCAACACATACCTAACATCATATTCAATGGGGGAACTGGAAAGCTTTTTCAAAACTCGAACAAAACAAGAACATCTACTTTTTCCATACCTAATATTTTTTCTTTTTTTGGAGAGGTTTTTTTCGCTATAGGGCGCTTGCGCTCGCCAGACAGACAGAGAGAGACAGAGAGACAGAAAGAGAGAAATCACCCCCTTGGGGGGATGGTCACGCCACAATCCCTTCTCCTCCATTCTCCTCTCTGGATCTTGGGCATGCACACACACACTCCCAGCGTGAGTTTTAAGCCACCGGGTCCGGGACAAGAACCGCGGTTGACTACGTGGGAGTCCAGCGACATAGCCATTATGCCAACTGCTGGTTCCCTTTTTTCTATACCTATTCAACACAGTACTGGATGTCCTGGCCAATGCAACCAGAGAGTGAAATAAAAGATATCCAAGATGATATAATTATACACATAGAAAAAAACCTAAAGAATCCACTGAAAACTCATAAAGGTAATAAACAAATTTAGCAAAGTTGCAGAGTACTTAGTCAACAAAAGTCTGTAGCATTTTTGTACTTTAAGAATGAGCAAATGGGGACCAGTGGATGATGTAATGGTTACATCACTGGACTCCCATGTAGTTGATCTTGGTTTGAGTCCCAGATTCAGCCACTAAAACTCACACAGGGCATGTTTGCACACATGCCCAAAATTCTGAGAGGAGAATGGAGGAGAAGGAATTGCGGTGTGGCCATCCCCCCTGGGGGGTGATATCTTGCTTTTTGTCTCTCTGTCTCTCTCTGTCTCTTTGATGAGCACATGTGCCCTATAGAATGAAATCTCTAAAAAAAGTAAGAATGAGCAGGTGAAGGCAAAAATGAATAACTGATTCCATTTACAATAGCCACAGTAAAATAACATATTTAGGAATAAATCTAATCAAAGAAGTAAAAGATGTCTACTATAAAAATGATAAAAGAAAACATGTCTCTGCTTAACATATAATGAATGCACATTCTATGCTAGAGATGAAGGCTAGTGAGTGGTGGTTGGGGCACTGGACTCTTATATGACTGACCATGGTTCAAGTCTCGAACCTGGCAGCTTGCTTTCTCTCTCTCTCATCTTTTTCTGGTCAAATTAAGAAGTAATAATAATAAATAAACTCTACAAAATAATAATAATAATAATAAATATAAATAAAGATAAACATCTCCCTAAATTTGAGAAAAAATATAAAACAAATAATCCAAGGGACTCGAACCATGGTCAGCTACATGAGAGTCCAACGACATAGCCATTACACTAATTGCTGGCCCCCCCATAAAATAATTCTTATAAAAACGAAAGAAAGAAATGGGTGAACTCAAAATATAGAATAGAAGCAGTAACGCCAGGAGAGGCTTGGAGCATAGTGGAAGATTTCAAGAGAAAATTTCTGTATTTACAAACACAAGAATGCATATAAATAAAAGTTTCTACCATACAGTATACATTCAGTATATGTTAAGCAGGGACATATGGTGTTCGTCTCTCTACAGTGAGTGTACATGCCCTATGACAAAAACTTTAAAAAAATAAAATTCTGTAGCCAACAAAGGCTACATCAATTATATGTATACTAGAAATCTTAACTAAAGTTTTTAAATTAAGGAATAAAATTAGTAAAATAAAATAAAGGTAAAAATCAAAGGCTGAGAAACTTCTTTTTTTGAATAAAGGTATCTATATATATATGATGTATGTATGATACATTATGTATATATATATATATATATACACACACACATATATATAATGTATATATATATATACACACACACACTTATATACATATATATATATAAATGACATATACATATATTTAAAAATTGAGTACATACGTTATTTTTCAATAATTAGAGTTATCAGATTCAGAAAGTAAAAATCGAGTAGTTTATCTGGCAGTCCTACTAAACATATATTTTGGGTTTGTCTTTTTTGGGATTAATGCATTCATGAACTGAAATTTGCCAGAACAGCCTTTCTTTGGATTTATAGGATGCAAACAACTAATGATAAACTTTTGTTTGTTTTTTTAAGTGGAGAATGTATCCAGGATTTGCCTTATGTATATATAAATTGTCTCTATTTTACATGACAAAACTAAATATAGTCCACTTTAAAACAGGTGTATATCACAAAAACAACAAATGGCAAAAGCATATTTTAGAAAAAATATTTCTTCTTCAAAGAATCAACTTTTTGGGTCAGTTTCTAGCCCTTCCATTATTCACATATTTAAATATATGTATGCACAAGTTTACCTTTTACAGTTGGTCTCAATCAGGTGTAGAGATGGAAGAGAATGAATTGTGACATGACTGCACCCTGTTGTGAGGTGCTTTCTTCTTCTCCCTCGCTTTCTATCTCTCTCTCTGGTCAGTGCATGCACCCTTTGGCAATATATATTTTTAAAATATATTTGTTCATTTCTTGCACATGCATGCATGAGTGACAGGCATCAACAACTGGGTCCTCATGCCATGATCCACTCCTGGCCTCAGCTGGTTGGATCACAGGCTTGTGCCTGATGTACATAGTAGGGAGGACTCCAAACTCAAACCTGGGACCTTCCATTTGGGTCCAGTTGCATTGCTGCTGCACCACCATCTGGTCCATAATTATATGTCTTTATACACATGTGAAGATATAGATACATTCTTTCCCATCTTGTTTTTTCATTTAACATATCTCGAAATCACTCCATGTAAATATACTACACTGCTATATTATTATTATTTTAATTGCTACATAATATTTTATTGTATTGATGTACTTTATTTGAACAATCCCCTGAGGACGGCCATTTGATGACCTGCCCAAGCATTTTTTTTTGTATATAATTAAAATGATAACTACGAACCCATTCTTCATCATCTTTAATGTTTTTATAACTATGTCTTTGTTATTTCACAAATGATGATGCCATTTCCATTTTTAAAAAGTTTGCTATTTAGCTCAGGGAAGCATGAATGCCCTGGGTTCAGGACTGTGTATCGACTGCCTACTATGTGTTCCCATGTGTGTGTGTGTGTGTGTGTGTGTGTTGTTACTTCTCAGTTTCCAGATGTGGATTAAGCTGTGTTGGAGCTTAAAACACTGAAAACACTGCTCACATCTCCTTCAGAAGCCCAGGGAGATCTGATTAATTTCCTTCCATAAAGATTTAGAAAGGGCAAGTCCCTTGACCACATTTGAATGGTTTGCAAGAGGCGAAGTCCAAGTTACAGAGAAGAGTCTGATTTAAAAACACATTCTCAGTGGTAATAGGATGTTTCTGGTTTCAGTATTAGATTGAAGAAGATAAATGTTGTTGTAGAGCAAATAACAAATATTATCATTATACAAAAGAGGATTCTCCATAAAAAGGGCTCCTGATACCTATAATTTGCTGTCCTTTGGTTGCTGATATAAAGAGTTTCTTTACAAGTCAGATAATTGTGATTATGTATCTCTTTCTAGAAGACCTCTGCTTTTATAATTTCAATAAATGAAAACAAACATAACAAATTGCCTCTATCCTCTCAACCTTAATATTGCTCGTATGGATTTTTTTTTTCTTTTAGATTTTTGCCACAGGGCATGTGAACTTTTACCAGAGAGAGACAGATACAGAGAGAGAGAGAGAGAGAAAGTGAGAAATCACCTCCCATAGGGCTAGTCATGCCACAATATCTTCACCTCCAGTATGGGCATTTTGGGCATGAACACACATGTGCCTGACATAAGTTTCAAGATACTGGGTCCAGGGGAACCAGCAGTTAGCGTAATGGCTATGTCACTGGACTCCCACGTAGTCCTGCAGCGCACCCCTCCCCTCCATCTCAATTGACCTGACTGTTGGTGTGAGCATACATGCATGTGTAAGGAGACTTCCAGATGCAAACCTGGGGCCTTCCCATGTGCCTCTGACATCACAGAGCATTGTGTTCCCACTGTGCCACTGCTGCCAGTCTAGGACATCCATTATTGATTGTTTCTATCACATATTTTCTCATGAATAGGCATGTTTGGAAACCCACCACAGGCTTCTATTAAGAGAAATCTCTAAGGATAAGGAAAAGTTGTCTAGATTCAATTAATGAAAATTGTCAGGCAATATGCTGCATAATTTCATATATACAAATATCTCATTGTTACCAGAGCTCTGTGAGACAGATGCTGTTTCAGGATTTTTAATACATAAACTGAGGTTCAGAGAAGTTAACTCTACATCTGTGGCCAGCGTAGCTTCACACTCCCCACAGCCAGGATTGAAACCTAGGTGTATCACAAATGCTTTTACCTCTACAACTAGACAGTAACATCTACCTGAACAATATTATTTTTCCTTAGGAAAGGGCTAGTGACTATATATAAAAAGGAAAAAAACTTCCCTTTGGGGCAGGCAGTGGCATAGCATGAAGGTGGCTGGATCCCACAAGACTGACTACGCAGTTTGAGTCCTGGCCCAGCAGCTTGGAAAACACACTGGGTATGTGTGCACATGTGCCCAAAATCTGGAGAGGAGAAGGGATTGTGGTGTGACCAACCCCCCTGGGCTAAGAACGTCAGGCAACACCAGAGGCTGAGAAAATGGCCCTCTATGAGCTTCAGAGAAAGTGTGGCTCTGCCAAAAGCTTGACTTTGAACTTTCAGCTTTCAAAACTGTCAAAGGACCAGCAGTTAGCGTAATGGCTATGTCGCTGGACTCCCATGTAGCTGACCATGGTTCGAGTCTTGAACCCAGTGGCTTAAACTCAGGCCGGGCACGTGTACATACATGCCCAAGATCCTGAGAGGAGAATGAAGGAGAAGGGATTGTAGTGTGGCCAATCTGGGTGATTTCTTGCTTTCTATCTCTCTGTCTCTTTCTGTCTTTCTGGCAAGTGCATGTGCCCTTTACCAAAATCCTCTAAAAGAAAAACACCTTTCAGACAATACATTTCTGTTGTTTTAAGTTACATAATTTGTCGGGCTTTGTCATAGCACCGTCAAAAATTCTTCAACTTATATACGTACTATTTTATTGATATATTGTATACATTATAAAGCATACACAGAATAAATGCTGAAAAATGAAAAAAGTAAAAATGAGAAAATCAAGAAATAGCTTCTAAAACCAAATTGAGAATTAGCTTGAATAGATTATAGCTAATTAAAATATTTGAATACATTTTTAACCCCCAAGAAGTAATCTTTACATAATGTTGAAGTTTATTGTTTACCAAATTATCAATAAACAGGTAATTCCTATGAACACATCATTTTTACTGTGTACAAACATCTAGAGAAAATAAAAAGAGAAACTACTTTTCTAATCTTTTTATGTATCTTACATAACTTCTTTATTTAAGTCAGACAAAGGTACTCAATGTCACTCATTAATATTAATGCCAAAAATACCTGTTTGAATTTATTCAAGAAAGGCGTCAGTTTGGGGAAATTTATTACCTAGTTCTTAAGTTTCTAAATTTTCCCAGCCTAATATTTTATAAATTTATTTACCAAATTTTCCAAGGTAGCAAATTGAAGTAAGAATAGCGAATATCATTCTAATACATGCCTAAGAAGAATTTGAAAAAAACTCAACTCCACTTAATTTTTTAAATACTTTGCTAGGAACAGAATGGATCCTAACTACATTATCTGCCATAATTCTCCAACGAATATCAAATTAATGACAAAACATCAAACCATTTTTAAAAATCACATACAAGATCCGACCCCATGGTCTAGTAGTTAAAGAAGCTGGATCCCACAGGACCTAACTTGTAGTTTGAACCCTGGACTTGGTGCCTGGATGATCATTCCAGGGGTACGCATAGACCATAAATCCCAGCAAGTTAGAGAGTTAGAGGAGAAGGGACTGCAGCGAGCCTCTGTGCATGGTGCTTTCTCCCTGCATGTCTCTCTTTCTCTCCAGCCAGCACAAGTGCCCTCCAGAAAATTAAAACAAGCAAGCAAACAGAAAACAGGACATATGGCCATTATTTGAGTTTCTTTATTATTATTATTATTGTATTTAATTTTATTTATTTATTTTGATTTGACCAGAGAGGGACAAAGTGAGAGAAAGTGAGAGAGACAGAAAGTGAGAAAGCAAGCCACCCGGTTCAGGATTCAAACTGTGATCTCCATGTGGGTGTCCAGCACCCTTAACCACCACGCCACCTGGCTGTGGCTTCTATTCAATTTTTTGTTGTTGTAAATTAAAAATTCAAAAATATAGTACTTGAAAAAGCAATATTAGTTTCAGGTTAAGTAACTGCCTACATGGTATACCATGAGAATTTAGAGAAGACATACTATAACTTATCAGACAATTAATAAAGTAACTAATATGAAGTTAATATACAAAAACAATTTATTTCTCCATAACAACCTAAAAATCTTGATAGACTTTTATCAGCTCTCTATAGGAAATAAATGATAGTAGAGTAAATGGATACAAATCATGTTGCCATCACTAGGAAAATGAATAAATTCCTCGTATTATAGTCATCTAATAAGATAATATACAATAGTGGGACCAGCAGATGATGCAATGGCTAGGTCACTGGACTCCCAACGTAATCAACTGTGGTTTGAGTCACCGACCAAGTGCCTTAACCTCAAGCTGGGTAAGTGTGTGTTTGTGCCCAAGAACCTGAGTGGAGAATGAAGGAGAAGGGATTGCGGTGTGGCCATACCCTGGGGAATGATTGCTCACTTTCTGTCTCTCTGTCTTTCTGGTGAGTGCATGCACCCTTTGGCAAAAATCTTTCTAATAAAGAAAAGAAAGAAAAATGAAAGAAAAGAATGCACAATAGTAAAAACCGAGCTATCAGACCTGTGCTAGTCAGAACGACAAAATCACAACATAAGATAGGAGAGAAAATACAGCCTGGTATCATTTATGTAGTTTATAAACCCACAAAACTTAATTCTGTTATTTTAGGGATCGATCAAATGTAAATCTACAATGAAAAATATTGGAAAAATGACACTAAATTCAAGTTGTAGTAATCCTTCTATGGAGGAAAAAAGATTATTAGGAGGAGCACAAAAAAGCTTTAAGGTTTTTTTTTAGTACTCAGTTGTTAAGTCTGGAGAGCAGGTCCATTAGCTTTTGTTTTATTATTCTTTATGCTTACAAGATGCTTTACAGGGGACCAGCAGTTAGCGTAATGGCTATGTCGCTGGACCCCCATGTAGTCGACAGCGGTTCGAGTCCTGGACCTGATGGCTTAAAACTCACACTGGGCGCGGTGTCTGCTTGCAGTCTCTCAGGAATCCATTCCATCAGGATCCTGAGCTTATGAGTGCATTCTCAGCATGTGTTTTAAGTCACCAAGGTGGGGACTTGACCCTGGTAGAATCCAACTTCCTTTGCTTCGGGTTTAACCCATGCACCATAGGGCCTGCCTGGAATGTTAAATAATAAAACAACTTTTTTAAAAAGCAGAGCTGGGGGCCAGTGGGTGGCATGGTGGTTAAGGCACTGGATCCCACATGGACGACTAGGAGGTTTGAATTCCAGACCTAGCAGCTTGAGAATCACTCCAGGTGCGCGTGCATGTGTGCCCAAACTTCCGAGAGGAGACTAGAAGAGAAGGAATTGCAGCATGGCATCCCCTCTGGGGGGTCATTTATCACTTTCCCTTTCTTTCTGTCTCTCTCCAGCAAGGACATGCGCCTTATGGCAAAAATCTTAAAAACAAACAAACAAACAAAAAAGCAGAACTGTTACATTGTTATAGTAGCAGTTGCTTTCTTACAGGCACAGTCTGAAAGTGGGGGATACGTTCCATGCAGGGATAGAGGACCACTCAGAGAACACGTAGCCAATTACAGAACTTGGGGATAAGGACACATATGTATCTATAATGTTAGGGTAGTTCCTCCTCTATGATTAAAATTATCCCTCAGAAATTAGTCCTTATGGGGACCAGCAGCTGGCGTAATAGCTATGTAGCTGGACTCCCATGTAGTCGACCATGGTTCGAGTCCTGGACCCCGTGGCTTAAACTCACGATGGGTATGTGTGCGTGCGTGCCCAAAATCCCAAGAGGAGAATGGAGGAGAAGGGATTGCGGCAAGGCAATTCTCCATCTACACTGGGGATGATTTCTCACTTTCTATCTCTCTGTCTCTCTCTGTCTCTCTGGCGAGTGCACATGCCCTATAGCAAAAACCACTCAAAAAAAAAAAAAAAAGAAAAAGAAAAAGAAAAGAAAAAGAAATTAGTCCTTATGTTTGAGTTTTTACAAAAATCTCTTACGTATTAGAGTAGTCTCTTCCTTCTTGATTTTCAATGAAACTGTACTTTTGTGAGGAGAAAATAATCAGTAGGCACAAGGCTACATGGAACAGTGTGCAATAGCAGAATTTAAAAAAAAAAATCACTGACATTTCATTTAATATGTACTTCTCTCCAGAAAAGCTACTAGCACTATTATCAGTTGTGCAGGACAAAATGTAATATTCAATGTGGTCTGGGTGGAATATGTGTTTATCCTTGAGTTGACTACTATACACTGTATGCATGCTTTGACAAAGCACACTGTACCTACCCAGATATACAATGATTGTTTGTACATTGGAAGGTCTAATTTTTTAAAAAATTATTATTTTATTTAACTTTTATTTTATCCATTTATTTATTTTAATTTGACCAGAGAGGGACAGAGTAAGAGAGAGAGAGAGAGAGGGAAAGCAAGCCACCGGGTCCGGGACTCGAACCATGGGAGGCCATGTGGGAGTCCAGAGCTCTTGACCACCATGCCATCTGCTGGTCCCCAAAAAGTCTAATTTTAAAAAGTACTTATGATGGAAAGACATAATCATTGACAACAACCTCAGTCTATGATAACGTAGAGGAGTAGAGACTCCACCCGGGGAAGATAGGTGAAAGCAGGACCGAGCTAGGGATCATCGTGATTCTATCGTGCGCGTTACTAGGTGCAGTCGTTTTCCCACTCTCCCTTTTCACTCGGCAGCTCCACACAATGTCTGCATAGATCCTTAGGTGATATTAAAACTCTAAAAGTCGGGGACCCGACAGTGACACAACAGTAAGGATGCAACACTCTGCAAGGCTGACACACACAGATAGGTTCGGGGTTCACCTCCAAAGACCCCCCAGGACATGGCAGGCATGATGTGCACTGGCTAGGAGTCAAGGCCAGCTGAGGTTGGGGGTGGATCTTGGTGCCAAGGGCCCTGTTGGAGGACGGTCTCTATCATACATGGAAGAAATAAATAAGTACACATTTAAAAAAAAATAAAATGAACAAGGTGAAATTCCAAGAGTCATGAACTCTTTGATTTAAAAGGTGAAAGATTTTGAAACTGTATTTAAAAGTTAGCTTGATGCATCCATTTTGAGCAAAGAACATAAAAATGCAAATTTCAGAATTCATCTCAAATTGTTGTTTTATGTGTTGCTAAACATAAGCAAAGAGAATGATGTCTCATAATAAATTTAAATCTACACGAATTTAAATTCGCTGGTGATTCCTTGTTGATTATCTCTGCTGCCTGTAGCCTTCAATAAAGAATGAAGAGAACTAGTCCAGACTTTGGAAAGCTATTTGGGTTTTATGTGTGTAATGCTTTCAAAGATCTAGTAAAACATTACCTAAGAGAAATTCTTTTCTCTTTACTATAAGTGGGTGCTACTACGTGAAGCTTCTGTGTAGGCCATAAAGGCTTTGAAATACACACCTTTTAGGAGAATAAAACATCTTTAACTTATGTCTGCTAATTTTCTTTCCAATCATTGCATTAAACCAAACTTGTAGAAGAGTTGAGCGTCCCAGACTGTATTATGACTGTAGCACTGGTCTAGGCCAGCCCTCATGAATCCCAGAAAATAAATACTTCTCACTCCAAACCTTCAACTGATAGAAAGAGAAAAGATTTGGGTTTGCATCTTCTTTTAAGCTTTTGCAAGCTTCTTTTAAGCTTTCCCCAGATACTCACGCTTGCCAAGCCTATTAAGTAAAGTACCCTGTGTTCGTGGGCTCATGGTGAACAAGTAGATAGAGCTTTGTTTCCCATAATCATATAAAATAGATGCTTTCATTTGCTGAACAGCATGATGTAGGAGTGCATCAACCATTGCGCTTCTCCAAGGCCAGGTAAATGTGGTTCCTGCTAAATCAACCTTTCCTTAAAACAAAACTAAATTGTATTTTCTGGTGTCTAATCACAGAGAAGCAAACTCTATAGCTCAGGATATGTGCTGCCTGTGATAATAGCTATTTCCTTATTTTCCATTTTTATTCATTATATTGTCAAAAGCAAACTTTCTGAAAGCTGTACCTTAAATAATAAGTTAAATAAACAGAAGAGTGTGTATTTCAACCTTAAAACCCCAAAGCCATAATCACACAACCATAATTATTATCTGATAAAATGTGGAACCGCCAAGATATAAATTTTTCTTGAGGTATGCTTTCCTCACTTATCAAATTGCCAATATGATAAAAGAGTTAAAAAAGGAAGATTTTAATCAAGTTTTATAATACGCAGTTTTTGTAAGTAGAGAGAAATATTAACTATCTCTAGCTAGAAACAATTAGTATTCTGCTTAATAGCCTACTATTTCTGCATGCATTGTAGATTGCTTAAATTAAAGACATCAGATAGAAATAATCACATTTGGCAAAAGCCCAAGATCATTTTGCTGAGAAATTACAGAGGAAAACATATATGCTTTATGATATAAAGTTTATTATTAAGACAATATTTACTCTACCTTATTTCTTCAAATGTCTATCTTCTCATAAAATATTAGTAATTAATTTTAGAAGTTAAATATTTTATGATCTCTCATGAATACTTATAAGACATTTATCACCTTTATTACTACAGATCTTTGCTTAAATCGTTAGGAATTATTTGGCAATATGATAAGGTTATGAAGAGATTTTTCAGGAAGGAGAAAATCAGAGGGGTTATAATGAAATCACACTTGAAGATGTGATTGTTTAGAAGGACTCGTGTTGTATGCACTAAAATATTATAAGGAAAGACAAATTTAAGAAATCTATCTTGAACACTAGGGCTTAAAATAAAACCAGAAAAAGCCAGTGCTTTGGAAAAGTGGAGAAAACCTAAGAAGGATGCCCTCCTGCCAAGAGAGAAGTGTATCTTGAGCCTCAGGCTTCACAGTCCTCTACTGTGTATCGGTGGGGTGTCATATCTTACAGGACTGTTAGAGTTGATGTGGCTACATCCAAAGGCTCTACAAAATAAAGCATAACAAGTAAATGCAGGGGGTTGCTTGCTTGCTTTTTTGATTAAAAAAAGTCTTTAATAAAGATTTTTACATGTCATGTATTTCATGGAAAAGGGTATGTAAACAGTCAAAAAATTTTATCTTTCAGATCATATACTTTTTCTTCAAGATGTGTACATATTCTTGTGATGCTCCCAAAAGAAGATCTTGACTTTGGTTTGACTTATCCGTAGATCTTCAAGAAGCTCTACAGGATACAGGTGCAAATTCAGTAGTAACCTCTCTTCATTCGCTATACTTTTTCCAACTCCTGCTGCATTTGTTCAGTTTATCTGATAATGTGTTTCCAATTTTTACTTAGAGTTGTTTATATTCTTCCAATTCTGTTTCATTGGAATCTTCTTGACAAGGTTTTATTTTGAAGAGTTCGAAGCCCCGATCTTTAATTCTGAGTTCCACCTGATTTCTTATTGAAGCGTAAGCAGCCCGAGGTTTTCTTGGGCTGCTACTTGTGCCTGTAAAAAGTAGACTGACTTCTTTTTTCTTCTATATGCTCTCTTGCTCTTTTTTTAATCTCTCATTTATATTGTTCTACTTGGACATGTTGTACCGTATTTATTTCCATACGATTTTTAAGGTTTACTACGTCTTGTTCCAACTTCCGTTCTCTCTTTAATTTTGCACATTCCTTCTGTATTGTTTTTTTGGAGAGATTTTTTTTTTCACTATAGGGTGCGTGCGCTCGCCAGACAGACAGACACATAGAGACAGAAAGTGAGAAATCACCCCCCAGGGGGATGGTCACGCCGCAATCCCTTCTCCTCCATTCTCCTCTTGGGGTCTTGGGCACACACGCACACGCGCCCGGCGTGAGTTTTAAGCCGCCGGGTCCGGGATGCGAACCGCGGTCGACTACGTGGGAGTCCAACGACATAGCCATTATGCTAACTGCTGGTTCCCACCTTCTGTATTGTTTTGAAAGATGATAAGTGCTGCTGAAGTTCTGCTGTAAGATCATCAAACTTATGTTTTGACATATTAAACTGAATATCCATATCAAATCAACTGGCTTTTCTTTTCTTTTTATCTTTTATTTTTGGAGAGGTTTTTGCTGTAGGGCACGTGTGCTCACTAGACAGACAGAGACAGAGAGACAGAAAGCAAGAAATCACCCCCCAGGGAGAATGGCCATACCACAATCCTTTCTCCTCCATTCTCCTCTCGGGATCTTGGGCATGCACGCACACACACCTGGCGTGAGTTTAAGCCACCAGGTCCGGGACTCGAACCGCAGTCGACTATGTGGGAGTCCAGCAACATAGCCATTACACTAACTGCTGGTCCCCTTAACTGGCTTTTAAATCTCCTAGGAAACAAATTTCTCCATTTTCATATTCATTTAACTTCTCTCTTATTGTTTTAATTCAGTAAGTTTCTTTAGCTGTTCCTTTTCATCCTCAGGTGGCTTCTATTCTCCTCCTTCTGCTCCTCTAATCTCACTTCATTTCCAAATGCAGCAATCCCTCATTTTACTTGCTTTTTAAATCAAGTTAATTCTCATGCTTCGTCTTTATCATTGTTGCCAAGTAGTAAAATACCAGCACAGATCTTCCATTAACATATAATTACAACAGGATACCAAACCAAATCGTCATGGTGAAGTCACTCAACGAGCATGTATTGAATCAAATAAGAACTTTATTTTCAGTGTACCTTCATAATGTAAGCTATTATCTGACAGGGGGACCAGCAGATAGGGGCTAGCATTTATGTCACTGGACTCCCTCATGGCCAACCACAGTTCTAGTCCCAGACCTGGTGACTTCAAAATCACACCAGGTATGTGTGTGTGCTTGCCCAAGATCCGAGGAGGAGCATAGTGGGAGAGATTGTGGCGTGGCTATCTCCCCTGGGGGGGGTGGTGGTGGTGGTGATTTCTAGTTTTTCCTCTCACTGTCTCTGTCTCTCTCTTCTGATGAGTGTACATACCTTAAGGCAAAAACCTCTTAAAAAAAAAAAACAGCCTTTCATCTAACATGTATGCTGAGTTGAGTTTCAGTGAAATTTTAAAATACTTACGATTTTTAGAGACCTCTTTCATGAATTGTGGCTTGTGTTAAATACCTTCCTACCTACGAATGATCAGAAACACACAGTCAGTTCGAGGAAGAGAGATTATCAGAATATAAAAACAACAACAGCAAAGCAAAGAAAAAGGGATGACAGGAATTTCTACTCTTTTCATGGCTAGATTTTGTTCCCTCAGACACTTCTAGATATTTCTATGCCTCAGAGTTATTAGAGCATAGCAGAAAGCCTTTATTATTTATTTTATTTCTTACCTCTTATTTTATATGATCAAAACTAAGCCTTATTCATGAGGCCGTTTTAGTTAATAGATATTTCTCTTAGAAGGAGCAATCCATTCAAGAAATGATTACGGGATCCATAATGATTATGAGAACCACAAAGTTTTATAAGTCCTCTTTTTACTGAGTAATGTGGCACTCAACATCATGAAGAGATAAAGCACACGGGTATGAGTTGGAGTTGGATTTGGGTTTCAGAATTCAATATTTGGCAATGAACTAAATGCTCTGTGTATCTAACCTTTTCTCAAAAACGGAAAGGGCAGACTCTCATGGCTGTAATGTTACCATGAGTTTTAAGAATCCGCTGTGGTTACCTGACATACAGCAAACACATGACAAACTCTGGCTATTATTATTACTGTGCCTACAAAAGTTGGCAAAACCAAAATGCCCGTGATTAACAGGCCTGTAGAGTTAGTAGCGAATCACACCTGAGAGGTGCCTGGGGGCTCTTGATCAGCAGGGTGCACGCAGTGGCGCTGAATTTTCCTCGCCCATCACCTTCCGTGCATCACTCCACAGGTATATGGCACTGGAAAGTTAAAATCTTTCCCAATAAGAGAAGGGACATTCTTGCTTCAGCAATTTATTGGTAGCTGCATTGCTCTGCTGGAACCATTAAATAAGATCTAAAGACTGATTTATGGATAAAATTCATGTAATCCTCCGTCCCCTGCTTTGGTAGAAAGTAAAGAATGTGATTTCTGGATATGAGTGGTCCTGGAACTCCGGGAAGAGGAGTACATCTCTGGAGGCCTCTGGCCACCATGTCAGGAATAAGGGGTGAGCAGAGAATGCACAAAGTTCAAGAGTTTCATCAATTTTTTGGACAAAAGTATTTTTATTCACAGCTTAGAATGACTTAAGACCGAGCTAGTGATGTCTTAATGGGTCAGAATAGAAAACTCTCATTCACTATATTGTAATTTTAGATGAAATGCGAAACGATTATCCAGAGCTCCAGGTTCAAACCAGAAGGCTATGTTAGCATTTAGCTCAGTTCTCGTTCACTCCTGTTGCCTGCTCTTCTTTGTCCATTACTGGAACGAGATCTCCAGGCCCAGGTGGAGTACGTGTAACTGTGTTTGCACCGTCTCCCTGTGCTTCTCTGATGGGGAGGTCTGTTTCCATAGTTCACAGCTGGGGACAGCTCTGTGCTCCAGTCACCAGGAGCCAGGGCTTGCCTGGGCCTCAGGAGCCACCGAGCCTCTGCTGAGGTGGCCTGGCCTTGCCAAGCTCCATCAAGGTCAAATGCGGTTTGCTGGATTGAATAGGCAGGATAAAATGGGGGAAATGGTTCCTACAATTTTGGATTAAACTCTTCAAAATAGTGTTACTTTCTCCTTGATGATTCAGAAATAGCTCTTTGTGGACTTTTTTCTTGTAAGCCCTGCATGCAGGAGTAAAAGCAATGCCAAGTTAAAGCAGCAGAAACCATCAGCTAATCACTAAGAATCGGTTTCTAAGTTAGTGTTATTTTTCTGGGACATTTCTTCCAAAAAACAATTTTTTTGGAGGGGTTTTCGCTATAGAGCACGTGCGCTCGCCAGAAAGACAGAGAGAGACAGAGAGACAGAAAGCGAGAAATCACCCCCCAGGGGGGATGGCCACGCTGCAATCCCTTCTCCTCCATTCTCCTCTTAGGATATTGGGCACATACATACACGCGTCCACCGTGAGTTTCAGCCACCGGGTCCAGGACTCGAACTGTAGTCGACTACATGGGAGTCCAGCGACATAGCCATTATGCCAACTGCTGGTCCCTTCCAAAATTTTAGAGTATGAAATTTTTCTCAGAAGACTTTCAGTAGTCCATATAAATGTCTAGTCACTCCATTAGTTTTCAGACACACAATCCCAGATGTTTGCATTCCAATAATAGGTGCAAATTCAAGGTAATTCTTGCCTCTCTATGATCAGAATTGTATTAAACTGGTCCTTTCCGATTGCTGAATATGCTCAGATATGTCTAAAGTAATGCTAAGCTCAAAACAAGACTCAGACTGCTGTTACATTCAAAACGGTGCGTATAACCCAGTTTATATTATTTCCTGTAAGGTCATTTTATTCGTTTTTCATGCCCTTCTCTTTGTGGATCACAATGAAACAGTAATTCTTAAACTCACGTCATCTCCAAAGGGATTTGCAGAGTCTCTGGATGGTCCAGTACCTGTCGTTAATGAACTGAGCTTATAATAATGTTGTGAAGCATCAAAATATGGTTTTCAGACAGCGGGTGAGGCAGCTGGATACCACATGGCTGACAGCGCTATGTGAGTTCTGGACCTGGCGACTTCCAAAACACACCAGGCACACGTGCACATGTGTTCTCTCTCTCTCTTTCTCTCTCTCTCACACAAGATGGCATGCTCTATAGCAAATTTTCTTAAAAACCATTTGTAGATATAGTTTTCAGAGCAGCAAAAGTTCATGCCCATCACTGGTTAGAAGAAAAATAATATGTCACCTTCCACCACAAGTCAAATAGTAGATTTAGTTGTTTTAAGTCCCTTGTAGGTTGAACTATTTTTTTCAGGGTTTATGTGAACTAATATAAGCAGGAAAAGAAGTCAAAAGTGCTTTTAATGAGGGTGAGAATGGGGAATAAGAAACTTTGCTAAGAATAGAGTCCGTCTAGATGAGAGCAACAGACCGCTCAGGGGGATTAAAGCCATTAATGCCGTAGGAAT
>NW_006204918.1:746088-748981 GCF_000334495.1 Tupaia belangeri chinensis
CCGAGGACAGAGAATGACAAGGCTCCATGGAGCTATTCTTAGCAACTTCCCTTGTCATCACGTGCTACTGCAGATGATGGCTTACTTAGTAATGGTGTCTGTTTTAAGAATTATTTATTTAATTTATTATTAGTAGTAGTAGTATGTTTTTAAATTTTGTGATAGGGCATATGCATGCTGAGAGAGAGAAAGAGAAAGTGAGAAAGCAAGCAGCCAGGTCTGAGTCTCTAACCATGGCTGGCCACGTGGGAGTCCAGAGCCTCAACTATCATGCCACCTGTTAGCTTCAGTAATGATGTCTTATACTAAGAGTCATTTTTTATGTGAATCAAGCCCTAAGTGATATTTTTACAAATGTCTTTTTAAAAGAACACCTCTGCAATAGGGTCACAATGAAAAAACTTTAAAAATCTTCAATCTTTTAAAAAAAAAATCTTCAATCCCTTTTTAACTAGCTACATAAAAAATAATAAAACTTAGAATTCTCTGTTTGGGCTAACTCAAGCTTCTAGGTCTTGACATTTTGGACTCAGCTTATCTTTAAAACTTAATTTCTCTGCCCAAAGTTGTATCAAACTGTTCTCTTCATTTTTCTTAGAAAAATGTTCTGCTTATGTCTATGAATGCGTCTACAGGATTTCTTATTCTCTGCACACTTACTCATGTCTAACCAATTCTCGTGGAATTTCAGCACCATTCTTACCAGCTTCCTGAAGAAGATTCCTAGACATCGATAATGAAATTTTCTCTTGTGGGTTTTTTTATTTTCTATATATTTTTGGAGAGGTTTTTCTTATACGGCGTGTGAGCTTGCCAGAAAGACAGAGAGAGACAGAGAGACAGAAAGCGAGAAATCACCCCCAGGGGGGTGGCCATGCCACAATCCACTCTCCTCCATTCTCCTCTTGGGATCTTGGGCACACATGCACATGTGCCCAGCATGAGTTTAAGCCACCTGGTCTGGGACTCGAACCGTGGTCGACTACATGGGAGTCCAGCGACATAGCCATTACACCAACTGCTAGTCCCCTCCAGTGGGGTTTTATGACATGCTGCTCACTGTACTAAAGCTGTAGCTGATGGCTCATATTCTCCGTGTGACATTCTGTACATTATTATTTCCCACTTCATAATTTCTAAAAAATTTCTCTTTGGTGCCAGCCAGATTGTGTAGTGGTTAAAATGGCTGAATACCACATTAGCTGGGTACACAGTTCGAATCCCAGAACTCGCGGCTTGAAAAACACACCAGATGCAAGAGCATGCATGCTCAAAATCTGCAGGAGAGGAAGGAAGAGAAGGGACTGTATGTACCATGGTCATCCCTCCCTGGGAAGTGATTTTTCACTTGCCCTCTGTCTCTCCACCAAGCACTTGTGCCCTATGTCAAAAACTAAAATTTTGAATCTAAAATAAAAAAAAAAAACTTTTCTCTCTGTATTACGCTCATAATTGGCTTATATATTTAAAAAGGTAGAAGCATCAACATGTTTTATTGTTTACACAACAATACTCTAAGAAGTCATTTATTTTGAAATGAATACAATCTCTTCTAATTGATCAAAATAGCCACGTCAACCTCCAGGACTAACCTTATAGGGTGGACCATTACCAGTGCTATCACAAAGAAGGAAATACAAGGTTGGGGTTGGGAAGTGGTCACCAGCACTTCTCCTGAGAAGGCAAACTTCCAGTAAACACAAGGCTTGTGTTCCAAAACCAATCAACAATGCTAAAAGAATGAAAACCATCACAAAACTTGTGTGTCACATGAATCCATTGATTTCAGCCATTCAGGAGAAATGGAATCTTGGGTCTGTGAGGCCACGCCCTCCCTTTTGTGTTTCTTTCTGCCTTGAACACAAGACAAAGGAGGAGCTTCTGTAACTAAAGAACACAGCCTCATTTTTGTGTTTGAATGCCTTTGTGTTCTTAGCACTGAGTGGGGCATCTTGGAAGACCCGCAAGGTAGACTGTCGCCCAATGTTTGCTTCCTCCAGGGAATCTGTGGTCAAAACTCCCATCTTGTACTGATTGATTGAAAAATCAAAGTGCAGATTATTGACTGGACGGGCTAACAGTTGCGCAGATGTAAGGAGAGCACGTGTTTAGCGCTCACTTCCTGCTGTTGCCCTGCTTCCTGCAATGCGCCAGCCTGAGCCAGTCTAGCTACCACTTCATTCAGAATCCGTGCTGTTGCTGTTTGAAGGAACCATGCAACTGACCCCATGGAGACAAAGCTTCTCTCTCAGGAATGTGAAACTGGTAAAAAGAAAGACTAATTTCTTTCTTAAAGATTGGATATGTGGGAGCTGGCATGTGGCCTGGTAGTTAGGGTGGCTGGACTCCCACATGACTGACTGCGGTTCCTATCCCAGACCTGGCAGCTTGCTTCCTCATTTTCCTTCTCTCTCTCTCTCATTCTCTCCTTCCCTCTGTTCAACTTCAAATAATAATAATAATATAATAATAATGACAATGACTAAAATTAAATAAATTCCTTAAAAAAAAAGATTGGAGGGGTCAGCAGTTGGCGTAATGGCTGTGTCGCTGGACTCCCATGTAGTTGACCACAGTTCGAGTATCGGACCCAGTGGCTTAAACTCGCGTATGCATGCGTGCCCAAAATCCTTAGAGGAGAATAGAAGAAAGGGGATTGTGGCGTGGCCATCCCCCCTGGGGGTGATTTCTCACTTTCTGTCTCTCTGTCTCTCTGTCTTTCTGGTGAGCACACGCGCCCTATAACAAAAAACCTCTCCAAAAAAAGAAAAGAAAACAGATTGGACGTGTGAGGTAGCATCGACTTGAATGCAGATGCAGGTATTTTAAGGTAGCTATGAAGAGCTGAGCAAAAGCAAGTGAATAGTTTTTTTTAAAAAAAGGTGAATTAACA
>NW_006204918.1:749002-787671 GCF_000334495.1 Tupaia belangeri chinensis
CACATGACTCCACAATGGTACTGAGGACACCCTTGGCCCTTAATGACTTCCCAGTTCTAAATCCACATCTCTCGTGGGGCCTACACACATATCTCCTTTTATTTCATGAATCACCTCTATATCCTTCCAGTAAGTCCCATTACTATACTTCAGCTGAAATTGTTATGTTAGCTTGATAACTGACATAAAAATAAGTTATACTATAAGAGGCTAAATTGAATCAAAAGCCACATTTTAACTACAGTTGTGTTATCACAGTAAATGAAAAGTATTGCTCATGTGTTTTCCAAAATTAAAGTAGTAGATAAGTAATAAGTTGAAAATATTTTGGAATGTAAACTTTGATAGCTCTTCTATTATGGAATCATAGTGCTCTCAAAATTCAAAATACTGTACTAAATAAAAAAAAGGTTTTTTTACCCCCAAATAATTATGAGATGACTGTGAGAATTGTCTGAAAAATCTAATAAATATTCTGTCTTAAGAAAGGTAGTTCTAGGTAGAAGCTGACATCAGATAATTCCAAGTTTAAAAAAAAAAAGCTTAATAAAAGTATATTGCCTAGTATTCCTCTTGTAGGTATTAACTCAAAAGAAACAAAAACATGGGGGCCACCAGGTGGCATGGTGGTTAAGGCACTGGACTCCCACATGTCTGATCACAGTTTGAGAGATGGACCTGGCAGCTTGAAACTCACGGCAGGCTCATACGTGTTCGTGCTCAAAATCCCAGGAGGAGAATGGAGGAGAAGGGATTATGGTGTAGCTATCCCCTAGTGGGGGTGATTTTTTTGCATGTATCTTATAGCAAAAACCTCTCTCTCTCTAAAAAAAAAAAAAAGAAAAGAAAGGAAAGGAAAACATGTGTCCCTAGAAAGATGCATGCACAGCATTTAAGACTTACCTATAGGAATGGGAAATGGAAGAGTGCTTCCTTCTCAGAAGGAGGTACTGCCAAAAAAGTGGCATGGGAAACATTCAGGAGTTATGTTCTCTTTATTAATAGGTTAGGCTCACATTTATACATACCTTTCTCACCAAAAAACTCAAATTTCCCTTATAGTCAGCTGGGAACCGTAGGAGCCCAGTTTTGACCATAAATACATTTTCTTAGAGGACTGTGGTACCAGGAGACCAGAAAGACCTTGTCCTTGAATGACAGGACAGAAAACACTGGGCCACTTGGAGCTCCAGTTCAGCATGTTGTATGAGAAGAAGATAAAGTTCTCCCTTTTAAAAACCACTTCTCTGTTATAGTATCCTATTCTTACCTTACCATGGCCTCCCAAACCAATGAGTAATTAGTACAGGACGCCATGCTTCCCTGGAGCGATTTCGCTTACAGTAAACCTATGTTATTGTCAAAACAAAAGGTAGACTGCACTACCAACTTAATTTTTAATTACTGTTTGTATCGTATTTATTCTTTAGAAAAGATTATTCAGTTTCGATTTCAACTTCAATTTAAGTCACTTGTTACAGAAAAATACCTTGTTTTTGGGTGCCAGCAGATGGCATGTTGGTTAAGATGCTGGACTCCCACACGGCCAAAAACAGTTCGAGGCTTGGACCTGGCTGCTGAGAATCACTCTGGGTTTGTGTGTGTGCGTGCCCAAACTCCTAAGAGAATGGAGAGAAAGGATTGTAGCATGCCCATCCCACGGGGGTCGGGGAGGGGGGGGCATGACCATCCCACGGGGGTCGGGGAGGGGGGGGTCGGGGCTTTGATTTCTCTCTTTCCTTCTCTTTCTTTGTCTCTCTCTGGAGAGCACATACCCTGTGGAAAACCAAAAGAACCAAAAAACAAACACACACAAACACCGTTGTTTTCTAAATACTAAATTTATTTTTAGATACTTTTTTTTTTTCCAATATGTGCACTTCCAATTCGTTTTCTTTTTTTCTTTTTCCCTGCCTTTCCAGAGAGAGTGGTAAAGATGTCAGATATAGGCATTTTGGACAGGGTCTTACCTTATCACAACCCTCCTGCCCCGGCCTGTCAGTTAGGATTACAGGCATGTGAAACAACTATGCCCCGCATGATCAGGTTGCCCTGTGAACTGAACCCGGGCTTCCCATGTGGCCTCCAGTCTCCCAAAGGTAGCACCGTAACAGCTGAATAAAACATTTTCCCTGTTAGTATTTTGAGTTATATTATAAAGTTTCTGGAATCTGAAATCGTCTTTGTACATATTTCTTCTGCCACAAATACTCTTCTCACTGTCCTTAACCAACTGACAAATTCTTGTGTAACATTCAAATCCCAGGTCAGATACAACCTTCTCTAAAAGCCCCCCAACCAGGGATCTGCTCGCTCCTTGCTCAGCCTCTGCATTCAGGCACTGTTCTATCTGAACAAGCCTCGAATGCTTCCAGCTGTTCCTTGCCATCAGTGCCTCCATGGCTGAGCTGTGAGAGCTGAACTTGTGCATTAGTTCCTTTATGACTTTCTTTATCATAACTTCTGCCTGAAAGGCCCTTTGCAAATCTGTTCCAACTGAATTTTATTATCTTGCAGTGAAATAATTAGTGAACGTTTATAGCAATAAGTACCCTTCTCATTTGGGTAAAATGAAATAGTGCATTTCATAATGATTCCCACAGTTCTAGATGTTATCTAAAATGTGTATGATTCTGGTCCATTCTATGCCAAAACGTAACGGAAACAAAGGCTGGGAGAAAGGGATTTTATGGAAGTGTCAATCTTTGAAATTTAAACGTTTAGTTTTTAATAATAAGCATCAGTTCTCCCAATGTCCGCACTATCTCCCTAGCAACTTGACTTCATCAATCCATTCAATACCTCAACTTTGGCATTTTTTCTCACAGTTTATGATTTTCATCCCAAAGTCAATGGCTTTCCTTTACTGGTTAAATGAACTATTTTTAAACCAGCCTATTCATATTCATTTAATTCTGCTATGCAAGTTCTGTAAATTCCTTTACCTGCAACACCTACCATTTTCAGATCTAAAATGGAGCACTGAGTACTAATGGCAAAACACCATGTTTTAAATACCACCTCACGTTAATAATTTTCTTTCTCTTTAATTTTATAAAATTGAATGAATATTTATTATTATTATTATTATTATTTTGGAGAAGTTTTGCTATAGGGCTCGTGCACTCACCAGAAAGACAGAGAGAGACAGAGAGACAGAGTGAGAAATTACTCCTTGGGAGGGTGACCACACCACAAATCCTTCTCCTCCATTGTCTTCTTGGGATCCTGGGCACACAGGCACATGCACCCAGTGTGAGTTTAAGCCTCTGGGTCCAGGATTCGAACCATGGTCAACTACATGGGAGTCCAGCAACATAGCCATTACGCCATGTGCTGGTCCCATGTTTTATTATTTTTACCTTAAAATGTGGTTGCCACCGTCTCTAAAATTTTCTTTTTACTCTCAATAAATATTAATTTAAGAAATCTTATTATTCATAATCTCTTAAATTCTTTTAAGTTTGCTGCCTAATGTCATTTTTATACTTTTATTTGAATCTAATTGACATAAAGTAAATCGGACATAATTAAACCATTTGTTATACTTTGAAATATGCATACATTAATAAAAGCTCTCATCAAATTCAAGGTTAATGAACATATTCACTCCCTGCAAATCTTCTACGTCCAGTTTGCAGTTTCCTCCTCCTGCATTTCCTACTCTCTCCTTCTTCTCCACCATCTACTGACCTACCTGTATGCAATCATCTCTCTCTACAAAGCTTCCTTTCCTCAGCATAATTATTTTGAAATTAATAAACGTTATGCATAGCAAAAGTTCATCTCTTTCATTGCTGGGTTGCATTCCGTTGTATTGATAAACCACACAATCTTTATTCATTCACCTGTCGGTGGACATGTGGGTTGTTTTCTCTTCAAGGCTATTGCAAAGACACAAACATCTGTGTGCAATTCTTTGTATAGACTTGGGATTTCATTTCTCGCTGGTAAGAATGAAATAACTGAGTCACATGGTGGGTGTAATGATCTCCTTCCACAAGAGAGATCCGGAGAAAGAGGGAGACTTATCTCTGTAACAACTCTGTCTTGAAGTCCACATTCTGAGATACTGGAGGTCAGGATTTCAAAAGGCAGAGAGGTTCGAAACTTAACCTATAACAGGCAGCTAGCAGGCAATGTAACATACCATGTAGCTTTGGTATAATATCTCTTCCAGCAAATTTAAATATCTGGCTCTGGAATCGCTGGGTAGAACTTGTCTTGTGGCTCTGTCTTCAGTGGATTTGGGAAAGTGTGATCCTGCTCTATGGCAGGAAGACAAAGAGAAAAAAGTATCTGGTAAATAGCATTCCTGATGGCTTGCCTTGTTTGATTACTTCTATTAGTTGATCAATGTTTTTATAGTAAGCAAGATTAAAAACCATGACAAGATCCTATGATCACATTCCTTTTCTCCACAAGCAATGCCATTTTTCGTATACCTTAAATGGTCTACTATTGTTTTTATCCTATGGTTGCAAAAAAAATTTAAGAATATAATAACAAGGGTTTTCTGATTATTTTATTCATAAAAATTATGTTGCTGGAAAATGATTAAAGATTCTAGATGTGGGCAAAGGTCTTATTAAAATATTATGCCACATGAATTCCCACTGATGTAAAGGTTGGGGAAAACCTTAGTGAAATTGATCCTAATTAGGGCGTAGAAGAGTGTTAAGTAAAAAGATGGCTTCCTGGAAAATGGCTTATTCTACACTATATCATTTTCTATTTAATTTCTAATTAAAATGAAAACTTGATTTTATTAATGATTCTTATTCACTATTCTTATCATGAGATCAATGAGAAGTAAGGTACACAGTGGGAAACACCTTTTGAAATCTAACACATGCTGTATAGCTCAAGCTCTGTGAAAACTTGTCTCTCTTAATAATACTGAATTTTATTACCTCATGTATTTAGTATTAAATTTCAGCACAGAACTGCATTTGTTTGATATTACTTGCTTTTGCCACTGTCACAGTAATAATACATTATTCTGTGACCCAACACAAGTCTCATTATTCGTCTTTTCTTTAATATTGTAAGTCACAGCTACGTCTCAGCTTCTGTGCTGATACCATCTCTCACAAAGCTTTTTCTGCAGGTGCGTATGTTCCTTTGTTTGTTGACCTTGCCTTATCGTTACCAAAACTTATTAAATATGATTCCTTGTCTACATAAACTTTCACTTTCTCCATTTATTAGTGAGAACCACAAGGCAAGGACACTTTCCCCTATCCCTGAACAAATTTCCCTTATTCATATACAAATACAAAGAAATGCACTAGCAAATTAATAAGTATGGGTCTATTGGGAGGAAAGGAAAGGGAATATGAAACATGTCTCAAAGCATAAAATATTTTTGAAATGTAGATGCACTATAGGTTTGCCACTTATTTTAGATCTGGATTTGTAAAATATCTGTTATTGAAAACCAATTTAATTTTGTAACGTGTTCTTTACAATGCTTTGAAACTAAAATCATTTTGGGCTACCCACAGTGAGGAAGGGCTCCCATATTTAATACTGATTTTAGGAAGAACAGCTGTTTATATTATTTCCTAATGAGCCAAAGGCCCAATAAAACAGGACATATATTAAAAATATACATGCAGAAATATATATATTAAATATGTCGGGACCAGCAGTTAGCGTAATGACTATGTCGCTGGACTCCCACGTAGTCGACCGCGGTTCGCGTCCCGGACCCGGTGGCTTAAAACTCACGCCGGGCGCGTGTGCGTGTGTGCCCAAGATCCTGAGAGGAGAATGGAGAAGAAGGGATTGCAGTGTGGCCATCCCTCTTGGGGGGGTGATTTCTTGCTTTCTGTCTCTCTGTCTCTCTCTGTCTGTCTGGTGAGCACACATGTCCTATAGCAAAAACCTCTCAAAAAAAAAAAGTGTATATTTTAAACTGTACAATTCACGCTATTAATTAAAGAAAAGAGAAAGCAATAAAAAATTCGGAAAGTCAAATAAGCCGAAGCATTAGACAAAGGAAACCTTTGGCTAATGTAACACCTCTAAGCATTTCTACATATTCAAAAATATAGCTGAAGATGTTCCATACACATGGAAATATTTCAAAAATATATGGAAGTACTTAGAGATGTGACTTTTCCTGTAACACTCAACATCTGAGACATATTTAAATTAGTAACCATTAGTTATTATATTAAAGGTGAAAAAGGATAAAAACTGTGAAGAGGATGACTTTTATTCAGCTAATATACGGCTCAGTGTTTATGGTATCATCTGGTTAGTTTTCTGCTTCATTGCATTCCTAATAAATTACTAAACAACACTCACTATGTTGTTTATTTAACTATGACTTCATTATCCATCTAGTCCCCACCTTGGGAAACGGAGAGGAGCCTGCCGGTGAGGAAGTGCCTGCAGTTCTCAGAGCCTTGGGCCACGCTGCTCTTCCTGATAGGAGGAGGAGGACCTGGAACTTGCTAGAGAAGTTCCGAGTAGTAATGAAGAAGCCCTCTCCCCACGTGGTTGGAAGGAAGTTGAATTTTGTGTTTGCTGCTTATCAAGGTAATTACGCAATCCACCTTCCTCTGGTTAAAATGCGGTTTTTCTTAGAATATGGCTGTCTTCCACCTCCGGCTTGTTGCTACACTATAGGATAAATCTGAAAGTGGCCTGGTTTTTTTTGTTTTGTTTTTTTTTTTCCCCTTTGGAGAGGTATTTACTATAAGGTCCGTGCGCTTGCCAGAAAGAGAGAGACAGAGAGACAGAAAATGAGAAATCATGCCCCGGGAGTGGGGTGCTGACCACGCCACAATCCTTTCTTCTCCATTCTCCTCTCAGGATCTTGGGCATGCACACATACACACCTGGCGTGAGTTTAAGCCACTGGGTCTGGGACTCAAACCGCGGTCGACTACGTGGGAGTTCAGCGACATAGCCATTACACTAACTGCTGGTCTCGGTGGTCTGTTGATAAACTGTTGATTGGTAAAAAATTAAGGAGGTGGTCACACTTATTTGTCAGCCTTTTAATAACTTCTAAAGTGCCGTTTTACAGCCTCAAGCGATACCTGGAAGAAGATTCACTTTGACTAATGGTCTGGCTTATTCAACATCCTGAAATTTTCATTGCTTTTTTTTCTTCTTTAATGAGTAACTTGAACTAAATGGAAAAAAGAAAATTAAAACAAAAGTAAAGTGTGCAAAGAATGATATTGGAGGAAAAACTGAAAGACTTTGAAGTAATAAGTAGAATGATAAGGCGAAATCACTTAGCACTTTTGCAATGAATTTTATTAGTATATAACTATTGCATTGACATAAATTATCTTGATTAGTTAATTTGGAAACCTAGACATTTAAACAAATGGAAAGACAGACAACGGAACTGTTTTGAACCAGGACTATACCTAAAAAGTCTTCTAAACAAAATCTGCTGTATAAAGATCTAGAGATTAGAGACCAGCAGTTAGCGTAATGGCTGTGTCGCTGGACTCCCATGTAGTTGATCGCAGTTCGAGTCCCGGACCCAGTGACTTAAACTCATGCTGGGTGTGTGTGCGTGCATGCCCAAGAACCTGAGAGGAGAATGGAGGAGAAGGGATTGTGGCATGGCCACGCCCCCGGAGGGTGATTTCTCACTTTCTGTCTCTCTGTCTTTCTCTGTCTTTCTGGCGAGCGCACATGCCCTATAGCAAAAACCTCTAAAAAAAAAAAAATCTAGAGATTAAAGGAATGTATTAATGTTTCTACTGGGGCTGGATACCATAATCAAAACTTGCTCTTATTTCTTGATCACATTATTTAAAAATAACCAAAATCAGTAAACCCTGCTGAAAATGCATAGAGGCGGCTTTGTTTTTCAAATTGACTAGCAAAATATGTATGTATTAGCATAGTAAATAAACCATAAAACACATCAGTCGTCATTTTATTCAGATACTTCTGCTAGAGATCGTGTTATTTATATCTGCCGCTGTAACTAAAGGGCTGCCATTGCTTCTCATCGTAGAGACTAAAACTATTTCTACAATGAAAAAAATCAAGCTCTTTAGCACTACACTTTTGTTTTATGTCTTTGTCAAACCATCTCAAATGTTACACACAGTTTTGACATTATAATGTTCTTAAAGTCACCGGTTATTGGGGCCAGCAGGTGGTGTGGAGGTTAACATGGCTTTATCCCATAAGCTGATTCTGTAGTTCGAGTTCCTGATCAAGTTGCTTGAAATCATGCCGGGCAGGTGTGCGTTGAGTACCCAAAATCCCAAGAGGAGAATAGAGGAGAAAGGATTGCAGTGTGGTCATTCCCCTGGGGGGTGATTTCTCACTTTCCCTTTTTCTGGCTTTTTCTGTCTCTCTCCTGTGAGCACATGTGCCCTGTAGCAAAAACAAAACAAAGCAAAAAACAGTTACTCAGAATTTGTTGATATGCTGGGGACAGCAGGTGGCATGGTGGTTAAAGTGCTGGACTTACAGGGAACCAGCAGTTAGCGTAATGGCTATGTCGCTGGACTCCCACGTAGTCGACCGCAGTTCGTGTCCCAGACCCGGTGGCTTAAAACTCACACCGTGCGCGTGTGCGTGCGTGCCCAAGATCCCGAGGGGAGAATAGAGGAGAAGGGATTGCGGTGTGACCATCCCCCCTGGGGGGTGATTTCTCGCTTTCTGTCTCTATGTCTCTGTCTGTCTGGCGAGCGCACGCGCCCTACAGTGAAAATCTCTACCCCCCAAAAAAAGAAGTGCTGAACTTACACATGTGGTTCAAGTCCCAGACCTGGTGGCTTGCTTTCTCACTTTCCTTCTCTATCCCTTTCTGTCTCTGATGAGCTATAGAAAGTTAACAAAAATACTAAATAAAATGAAAAATAATTAAAAAAAATTTGTTGATATACTTCTGTGTAATATTGTAGACTATTGCTGTTCTTCGGTATTTTGTCATACAATGAATAGCCAATCTAGTCATTTAATCCTGAGTTTCAGTCTTGATCCCAATGTCTGGGATCTGCTTTCGTTGGCATTTCTTGATCTAACAGTCATATCTATTCACTAGATTCTAATTAATGTTCTCTGCCATAAATAGGTTTGCATTCCTCAGGAAGCTTCCTGCCTTCCCTCTGCAACTCAGTTCACATTTTATTAACAGATATTATGCTAAGATAACTACGTAATGGGTTAGCACAGTGACCAGCACACACAAGGAGCCAAGGGTCCTGGTTTGCCTGGGACTGAACAGTTTCCTAGGGGACAGGAGTTTCAGTACCAAGTCCAACAATCAATAGAAGACACGGGCAAATAATGAAAATTGTTGGGTCACTGCTCACCTACCATGTTTCAATAAAGATAACATTTTTCAAACATCATTTTCAATACTTTTAATTCAAATAGAAAAAAGACACTCCCCTCACCCTGAAGAAGTAGCTGTGTGTGCATGGATTCCCCATTATCTAAGTGCCACAGTGGCCCTTTGAGTAAGCCCTGTATTGGCCCTGGAGGCTTGTACCTAGCTATCGGGGGTTGCAAGTGAGGACTGTCGCTATGGGCTTGCGGGGCCAGTGCCCAAGAGCAGGTGCAGAAACAGTCCCGCACTCACACTTACTGTTTCCGTGAACAGGACTTACAAGTGATGCCTGTTAATAACTTGGCCTCGAGGATCCATTGAAAGGAAATGTCTTAAAAGTCACAAAACGTTATACTCAATTAGTACGGTTGGATAGTTTATACAATTTAGTTCTTCTTGTTGTTTTGCTGAACTTTCCTCACTCTATAGCCCAAAAAGGTGACCTAGATGTTTCATTCTCCCTTGACTCGAGGGAAGCTTGCGAAGTTCAACTTCCTTAAATTGCTGCCTGGCACTATGCTAGTGGGATGTGGTTAGAAAGGACAGTGAGGGCAAGGGGATGCTATGATTGGGGACAATTTCTGCTAGTGCAACTTAAAAATGTGGGGGCCTTTGTTTAAGATGCAAGAAAAATGCTTTTTCCTCTCTTACCTGGTCTTTCTCTTAGCCGGTCTGTGGACACAGGAATACCCATGGGGCCAACAGAGGAGGTGCAGACTGCCCAAATGACTAGGGCCCATTCAGTGACTGAGATCCTGGAGCATGTGTCCAGCCCTGGGGCTCTTCTACCCCTCTGGGGTAGAGGGTGTTGGTGGGTTCAGGGTGAGACTGGGGAACCACCTCTTAGGAACTGTCCATGGGAAGCGAGGAGGCCCCAGGCGTGACCATGTGTCTGTCCATGCCGGAAGGTGCCTTGCATGCATCATCCCCCATCAGACATCATTTACCAAATGCAAGCTCAGAGACAAAATCATCGGAGTTAAGGCGGCAAGAAGAAGTCTCAGGTCCCAAGCCTGAGAGTTGGGGGTTGCAGTGATCACACCCCTGAGGCTTCTCCTACGTGGAGGGGTTTCTCGATGCTGAGGAGCCTGTGGCCTGACCCAGGAGTCCTGCAGTTGTTGGGAGAAGAAAGGGCATCCATGCTCCATTCCTGGCAATACTCTTACAAAGAAGAGGAACTCAAGGGAGATGGCTAGGGAGTGCATCTAGAGAGACAGCTAGCTAGCCTTTCTGAGCCCCAGAGTTACGAAACTTCTCCTGCTCTCACTTCTCGGCTTTTTGACTAAGATCAAGTGTAAAAATTCTCTTGCTTAAATTTGATTTTAAAGGGTCATGTGGTCCCGGGCAGTATAAATGACAATGACAAGGGCAGCTGACTAGGAAGAGCCTTTTCCAAGATTTGGGTGATGTGTGGTGAGACCACCAGATCCCTACCCAGAGGATGGGAGAAAGTACTACTTCAAAAAGATGGCTGTGTATCCCCAGGATGGACAGTGCAGTGCCAGATCTAATGGGATTTAGTGAAAATAATGTCGGGGGACTTTTCTTACACACAGAGTTTGGAAGTAGTATTCAAGAAATTGTCACTTTGTCACAAATTTTAATACTGTACATAAATATAATCTTTAATATTAATAGTGTTATCGCTGTTTAAGATCTATTAATTTGTATAAGTCACATAGCAACTGTATAAAGGATACAATACCATTCTCCCCCTTTTGCACATGAGAAAATGAATGCAGGAAGAGGTTAATGTATTGGGGCTAGACGGTGGCGTGGTAGTGAAGGGCACTGGACTTCCACATGGCCGCCCATGGTTCAAGTCCTGGACCTGGCAGCTTGCCTTCTCACTTTCCCTTTCGTTCTCTCCCACTCTGTCCCTTTCTGGTAAAATTAAAATAAATAAATAAAGTTAAATAAGATAATTATTTTTTTAAGAGGTTAATGTATGGCTTAAGGTTACAGAGTTAGCATTTGTAGCATCAGAATATGACCATATACAACCAGGCTCCAGAACCTGTCATGAGCCATTAATTTGCCTTTATTTATTTATTTATTTATTTATTTATTTATTTATTTGAGGAGGATTTTGCTATAGGGCGGGTGCTTGCCAGAAAGACAGAGAGAGACAGAGGGAGACAGAAAGCGAGAAATCATCCCCTAGGGGGCATGGCCATGTTGCAATCCCTTCCCCTCCATTCTCCTCTCAGGATCTTGGGCACACACGCTCATGAGCCTGGCAGGAGTTTAAGCCACCAGGTCCGGGACTTGAACTGCGTTGACTACATGAGAGTCCAGTGACATAGCTATTATGCCAACTGCTGGTCCCTAACTTGCTTTTATTTAAAAGAAATGAAAGTTCATTCGTCAATGTATTTCAATGTTGTTGATATTTGGCATCAATGTGGTATTGATGGCAGGAATAGAATACAAACGTGTGTTTTCTTAAACTCTGAATCTAGGTTTGAAGTTGTTTTGTATTTAGAGAATTTGAGAGACCCAATAACAAAAACTACTATAGCATTTATTAGTATAGGCCTATAATAGCTGTTTCAATTTTGAGGTCTGACTTTATAAGCTCAAACTGACCTGTTTGAAATGGAAGGTGAGTATGTTGCACAATATTTTCTATAATGAGGCACAATCTAACTGATGAGAGACTATTACAGATGAGTATTCTTACCCAGTGAGAGTGTGATCCGTTCAACCCTACGACCCAGGAAAAAGAAAGGTGAAAAACACATAGGCTCGATAACTTCAATTCCAGTGGAATTGATTTGTAAACAAATATGCAATTGACACATAAATAATGATTTTGTGGAGATTGCCTTAACTACACACATAAAAACAAAATAACTTCCTATTTCTTCTGTATTCTTTCTCAATATTAGATCATATAAGTTAAGGAAGTAGTAAAAAGGGACTCCAGGATTGCCTCTTTAATGCACCCCAATATTTAAAAGGTGATAAAACCTGGGGCCCGGTGTAGAAGAGATTCGCCGTGTGGATGCCTAATGTCTCTGCCAACAACACACCAACAGTATTTTTCGTGACCTGTTCCCTCCATCTCAGCCAATCTGGTTCAAGGGGTGATGGAAACATTGGCTCCAGAAGTAGACCATGTGACCCGGCTGCCTAAGCGGTACTGAAGGCATGCATGTAGTTCAGGAGTGGGCATGTGACAAGAGTTGGTCCGCTCAGAATGCATCGTAAGTGGCGTGAAGCTATGTGGAAGACCTCTCGGCATTTAGGCACTAACATTTGGATTACGCGTATCTTAATTTTCGACAAGTACTTAAATTATCACACACTTAGCAGCTTGAAACATCACCCCTTTATTATCTTACAATTTCCCCTGGTCAAAATTTCAAGTCCAGATTAGCTGCATCTTTGGCTCAACCTCACACAAGGCAATCAAGACTTTAGGACCAGCAGTTAGCATAATGGCTATGTCGCTGAACTCCCATGTAGTCAACCGCGGTTCAAGTTCTGGACCCAGTGGCTTAAACTCATGCTGGACGCATGTGCGCATGTGTTCAAAAATCCCAAGAGCAGAATAGAGGAGAAGGGGTTGCAGCGTGGCCATCCCCCATGGAGGGTGATTTCTCGCTTTCTGTCTCTCTGTCTCTCTCTGTCTTTCTGGTGAACGCACACACCCTACAGCAAAAACCTCTCAAAAAGAAAAAGGAAAAAAAATGATTTTATTCAGTGCTGTGGTCTTACAATGGGCTTCAGGTGTTCTTCCACGTTCATTCAGGTTGTTGGCCAAATTCAGCTCCATGCAGAAGTAGAACTTGTAGTGACTTGCATATCCTTTGAGACTAGCAAGAAAACTCATTGTTAACTTATTCAAAATGTATTTTCATACAGGAAAAAAATGTCCTGAAGCTAGATCTCACAAAAGTAGGTAATTCTTTTATTTATTTATTTAATACATTTAATCACTATACATCGCTTAGCTTATAAACTGAATTTACTAAACATGAATACACTTCATATCAGTCCAGTTAAGGTAACAAAACACATTGCCATCAACAGATAATAATCCATTTCTGCATCCCATAAATGTTGTCTTGTCTCTATTTTTCTCCTTAATTTCTTTTCTTAAACTCTCTTACTTCTCCCATCCTTTTTCCACATTGTCTCCAATACCTCCCACTCTTTTTCGATATTGTCTTCAGTATATGTTAAATGGAGATATACAACGTATCTCTTTCATAGCCTGGCTTGCTTCATGCAGTAGTAAACCTTCCATATTTGTCCACTTTCTATCAAATGCCAGGGTCTTGTTTTTAATGGCTGAGTAGTATTCCATAGAGTATGTGTGCCACACTTTTCAATCCATTCATCTGTTCGTGGACATTTGGGTTGGTTCCATGTCTTAGCAATTGTGAATAATGCCACAATAAACATAGATGTATAAGCACTTTTCTGACTGAGCATTCTCCTATCTTTTGGGTAGATACTCAGGAGTGGGATTGCTGGGTCATGTGGTAGTTCTATTTGTAGGTCTTTCAGGAACCTCCATATTGTTTTCCACCGTGGCTGGACCAATTTACATTCCTACCATCAGTGTAGGAGACTTCCCCTTTTACCACATCTCCTCTAGCACTTATCATTTCTTGATTTTTTTAATCTTTGCCATTCTGACTGATATTTGGTGGTATCTCATTGTGGTTTTGAACTGCATCTCCCTTCTGATGAGGGATGTTGGGCATGTTTTCATATGCTTTTTGGCTGTTTGTATGTCTTCCTTAGAGAGTTGTCTGTTTAGCTCATTTTCCCATATTTTAGTTTAGTTAAGCATTTTTTTTTTAAGGTAAGCATTTAGGTTCGCTGGGTATTCTGGCTATCAGTCCCTTATACGAGACATAGTTTACAAAAATATTTTCCCATCCTGAGGGTTGTTGATTTACACTAATTACTGTGTCCTTTGCTGTGCAGAAACTTCTTAATCTCACATAATATCACTTGTCCATTTTGGGGACTACTGCTTGTGCTTTGCGGGTCTTATTTAAGAAATCTTGCCTACCCCAATGTCTTTCAGAGTTTCCCCAGGGTTTTCCACCAGTAGTTTTATAGTTTGAGGTCTTAGGTTTAGAACTTTGATCAACTTTGGGTTGATTTTTGTTAATGGTGAGAGATAGGGGTTCAGATTCATCTTTCTGCAGGTGGATACCCAGTTTCAGCACCATTTGCTAAAGAGGTTTTCCTTTTCTCAGTGGATTAACTGGTAGCCCTTTGTCAAAAATCAGTTGGCTGTATGTTTTGGGCTTTATTTAGGGGGTCTCTGTTGTATTCTGTTACATTGGTCCTCATGTCTGTTTTTGTGCCAATACCATGCTGTTTTGATTACCATAGCTTTGGAAATTATTTGGGAGTCAGGGAGTGAGATGCTGCACACTCCACTTTTCTTGTGCAGGATTGATTTGGAAATACGAGGTCTTTTATGATTCCAGACAAATTCTATGTTTGTCTTTTCTAGAGCTGTGAAGAATGTCTCTGGTAATTTCATAGGGATTGCATTAAATATGTAGATTAATTTAGGTAGAATTGCCATTTGGATTATATTCTTCCAATCTAGGAACATGGGATATCCTTCTACATTTTTGTGTCATTTTCAATTTTTTTTGAAAAGATTTTCAAAGTTTTCCTTGTAGAGGTCCTTGACTTCTTTGGTTAGATTTATTCCTAGGTATCTTATACTTTTTCTGGCTATGGTAAATAGAATTACTTTCTTCAGTTCTACCTCTGTCTGCTTGTATATAAAAATACCTAGATTTTGTATATAGAAATGCCATAGATTTTTGTAAGTTGATTTGGTATCCTGTCACTTTATTGTATTATGTATTACTTTGAGAAGTTTTTCTAATGGATACCTTTGAGTCTTCTATGTCAATAGCTGTGTCATCTGCAAATAGAGATAATTTCAATTCCTCTTTCCATATATGAATGCTGCTTATTTTATTCTCTTGTCTGATTAAATTGGTTAAGAGTTCCAGTACTGTATTTAAAAGGAGTGGAGAAGGGACAGCCTTGTCTTGTTCTAGTTTTCAGTAGAAAAGCTTTTCACTTCTACAGTATGATGTTAACTATGGGTCTTTAATATTTGCTAGATGGCTTCTATTATAGATGGCTGAGAAATGATCCTTCTATGCTGATTTTGCTGAGAGTCTTAATCATGAGGGGATATTGTATTTTGCCCAATGCTTTTTATGCATGATTGAAATGATCATATGGATTTTATCTTCCTTTGTTGATGTGGTATATTAGGTTTATGGTTTTACATATTTTGAATCATCCTTGCATCCCTGGAATAAAACTTACCTGGTCGTGATGGATAATCTTTTGTACATGTTGTTGAATAGAGTTTGTTAGTAGCTTGTTGAAAATTTTTGCATCTATATTCGTCAGAAATATTGACCTGCAATGTTCTTTTCTTGTCCTGTCCTTATCTGTTTTGGGAATGAGGGTGATGGAAGCTTCATAAAATACTATGAGCCACTATACGCCAACAAACAAGTAAACCTGGATGAGACGTACACATTCCTGGACACATGTAATCTACCAAGTCTGGCTCAGGAGGACACAGAAACCCTGAATAGGCCCATAACAAGCCAGGAGACAGAACCAGTAATAAATAACCTTCCAACAAAAAAAGCCCAGGTCCTGATGACTTCACTTCTGAGTTCTGCAAAACTTTTTTTTTTTTTTAATTTTTTTTTTTTTTGGAGAGATTTTCACTGTAGGGCACGTGCGCTCACCAGACAGACAGAGAGAGACATAGAGACAGAAAGCGAGAAATCACCCCCCAGGGGGGATGGTCACGCCGCAATCCCTTCTCCTCCATTCTCCTCTCGGGATCTTGGGCACGCACGCACACGCGCCCGGCGTGAGTTTTAAGTCACCGGGTCCAGGACACGAACCGCGGTCGACTACGTGGGAGTCCAGCGACATAGCCATTACGCTAACTGCTGGTTCCCAAGTTCTGCAAAACTTTTAAGGAAGAGTTAACCCCCATTCTACTCAAAGTATTTCTAAAGATCCAAAAGGAAGGAATCCTCCCAAATTCATTTTAACAACTAATTCATAATTAATATGTAGCACAAATCATACCATGTCAAGACATGAGATGATCAGTCACAAATTATTACTATTGTCAAACTATATCTTAGTTTCTGACTTGGAAGGTGAGGAGCAAATTTTCCTTCCATACCAGATGACACAGTGACAAGCATATTGACTTCAGAACTCTGGAAGGACTTCAGAACTCTGGAAGGACTAGCAAACACTCTGTTTCAAGCACTTAGGCGGTAAAAAATTTAAGAAAAGCAACCCTGCAAGCAATATGGTAAATTCTAGATTAATGCTCTGCATTCTGCATCCAATTATTTTAAGTTGGAGAACATACCAGTAGACTTCTACAAAGTCAGGTGGAAGTAAGATATGAATAAATACACACCTGGACAGGTGTCCGTATTTGCAGGAGCCATATCACAGATGGCTAAGGCACCAGATACCACCAATTTCTGTTTCATTTAAACATAGAAACCTTATGGCTGCTACTCCAGTCCTTGAAATCAGAATGACAGTTAAAATTATGGCTGCACAGCTTGCTAGCTTTGTTTCCTCAGGCAAGGTAAGTAAACTTTCTGCTGCTTAGTCCTCATCTACAAGGTTAGGGTAGATATAATTCCTACTTACGGAATGAAGGGAGAGTAAAACGAGACAACCCATGTTCTAGGCCTGAATTAATGCCCGGCACCTGGTAGAAGCTCCATAAGTATTCATTGATATATTGGTTAATTATTGCTCTATAATAAACTGCCCCCAAACTTAGTGCTTTAAAGTAAGCAACACTTGGAACCAGCAGGTGGCGTGGTGGCTGAGGCACTGGACTCTCACCTGGCCCACCTAGTCTCAAATCCCAGACCTGGTAGCTTGGGAATCACACCAGGTGCATGTGTGTGCATGCCCAAAATCATAGGAGGAAGATGGAGAAGAAGGGCCATGGCCATCCCCCTGTGGGGGTAATTTCTCACTTTCTCTCTGTCTGTGTCTCTTGGTTAAGCACACATACCCTATGAAAAAAAATAATTAATTAGTTAATTAATTAAGCAACATTTAGGACCAGTAGGTTGCATGGTGGTTAAGATACTAGACTCTCATGTGATTGACTGTGGTTCAAGTCCTGGACCTGGCAGCTTGTTGTCTCACTTTCTCTAAGTGTCTGTTTGCCTCTCTTGCTCTCTCTTTCTCTCTGTCTCTCTCTCTCTCCCTGGTGAGTGCCTGTAGCAAATTAAAAAAATAATAATAGTTATGAATAAAATTAAATAATTCTAAAAGAAAAAGCAACATTTATTTATCTCAAAATTCTATAAATTGACAATTTGGGCTGCTTTACCGGACTGGTTTGTCTACTTCTCAACTAGGCTTGGGCAGGCCTCTGCAGATTACATGTAGGATTGGCTGTCTCTTACCATCCAATAGATTAACCTGGGTTTATTGACAGAGCTGTTTCAAGTTTCAAGAGAGTAAGTGAGAAAGCTGCAAGATTTGTGGAGGTCTAGTCTCAGAACTGGCACGATGTCACTCTTTTAAGAGTAGGTCAAAGCACAGTAATGAAATCAGCCCACTGGAGAAATATACTACTCTATTACTTGATGCAGAGTCGATTTCAAAGTATCATGGCCAATTCTGCAATATTTTTATGTCCACTATTATGAGGATTCTCTGGGTTGTCATATAATAGGTACTCGACACATGGTGTCAAATTGTTGTACTTGTTCTAATGTATGCATGTTTATACATAACATTTTAAAGTGAAAAAAACAGAAAAATTCTTTGTCTATTGAATGTTAACAAAAAGCACTATGGAACATTTGAACTGGAAGTGACGTTTAGAGTGGAAACTTTAAGATTTAGGGTAAGCCAAAAAAAGAGGTCTGCTGAAACTGAGCACCTGCTTCATGGTGGCAGAGTGGTTCAGCTAGCTCAGGACTAGAACACCACGTCTCCTGCTCATTTGGGCAGCTATGAACTTGGATGTTGTGTAGTTTCGAATTGTAGAGAAACAACACATGAATGGAATAAATTAAGCAGAAGTTACTAATTGTTTATTGTATGGAAATAATGCAATGTAAGTGTAATATTTATTCTCTCTCATTTTACCCACCTCTCTGCCACCCAGCTTACATGGAAGCTAAACAAGCATTATTAATTTTTCAAAGGTATATTATGGATCTTCTGATGAGATTTCTAATAAAAATGTAGAGTATGATTTAATGGGAAAATAACTGTCTCTTTAGAAAAACTGAAAGTGAAATCAAAATCACTGTACAAGCAACATCAAAATACCTCAAGATGATGGATAAAGATGACATTTACAAGGTTTGGCAATGCAGAACAGTAAAGTTTACAGGAAATTAATCTAATATTGTAGACATATCATTTTTCACCATAGCGGAATCATAATTCAGCCGCCTCCCCTGACAAGGTCAAAACCTACCACTGTGCACACTCAAATTCTGTGGCTCTAGCAGTTTCATCACATCTTAAATCGGCTTCTGGATAATTTCATATGTAAAATCAAATTCTGTGGAAGTATCTTTTCCTAATACATGAAAAAAGAAAACAGGAAAAACCTTGGGAACTTCATATTCAACTGTTACAGAATAAAAGGAAACCAGTTTCATACATAATTAATTAGAATTATCAACAGCTGGGTCTTATCCATAATGCAGGGAATTATAATGCAAAACAAAGCCAGCTGTTTGAGCATATCAACTCCAGCTCTATCTCAAGAGCTATTCTGATTAAGGCGAACACGATGAGATCACTTTCATCTCCTCACAGCTGCTCTTCCCGTGTTTGCATTTCACAACCTGCATATGCTGTATATTTCCAAAATTGAAGGCAACTAAATCCACATCTGTGTTATTTAAATGATTCCCAAACTAATTGGCATGCATTCGTCAACATGTTATTTTTGTGCCCCCACCAGTTGATAGACACTTTTTAATGAAGTACATGGATTTGGGGCAGGATTTAGGTTTATTCCTTAAAGAGTTGGGAAATCTTACAGAACACCTTATAAAGTGCATGACACTTAGAAATATGAAAATGAGTCCAAGACCCGTTAGAAGACAATAAATACAGTGACAGAAAGTTTCCAATGTTTATGTTCATAGCATTAAACGCTACTGAAAATTTCTGAATTTGTTCACTCTTTACCACAAAATTTTATTTCTTTTGATTTTTAAAATTTTGTTTATTAAAACAACATTGTAATTAATTCAAATGAGTAAAGACTGTGCCATTTACTTCAAATATATATTTTTTATTATAGTCAAGAAAACTTTTTTTGTTCATAACTAGTATTATAATTTGGATCAGGGTTTGTCCCCAAAAGTTTCATGATTTGGAATTTGGTCTTAGAAAACAGTGATTGGGGACCAGCAGTTATCATAATGGCTATGTGGTTGAACTCCCATGTAGTTGACTGTGGTTCAAGTCCCAGATCCGGTGGCTTAAACTCACGCCGGGTGCGTGTGCATGCATGTGTGCCCAAGATCCCCAGAGAAGAATGGAGGAGAAGGGATTGCGGCGTGGCCATCCCCCCTGGGGGGTGATTTCTCGCTTTCTGTGTCTCTATCTCTGTCTGTCTCTCTGTCTGGCGAGCGCATGCGCCCTATAGCAAAAACCTCTCCAAAAAAAAAAAAAAAGACAGTGATTGGCTGTCCCCAGAAATTTATGTGCTGAGACTTGACCACATTATAAATGTGTTAACTAAAAACTTAATTCCTTCATGGTATCTCAGACTGAGGTCCTGGGTGTGATACTATTGTTAGGGCAGGGCCTCTATAACTGAGCTTTGACGGGCTACAAGCAGAGAGAATGGCAGACTGACAAAAGGAAAGCCGCGTGAAGACAGACCACACTCCGCTAAAAGTTCCACCTTCTGCCATTTTGTGATCTTCTTGGACACTCTAGTCACCAGAATTGTGAGTTATTAAACCCTATCTTTGAACAGTTCATCGCCTCAGGTATTTCTGTTAACAGGGCAGCCTCTCTAAGACAGCTGGTATGCAAAGCTTTCTTCTGGCCTTCATTCCAGACGTATTTAAGCAGCTCACTATTCAGCAAGCCACTTTTGCTTCTTTTAATAACCCGTCATAGTCGTATCTTTTCTCTAGAAGTCTACTGTAATAGCTAAAAACAAAAGAAAGGTTAGGTAGGCATGTTACTTTTTTTTTTTTTTTTTCTGGAGAGATTTTTGTTATAGGGCACATGCACTCACCAGAAAGACAGGAAGCAAGAAATCAACCACCCAGGGGATGTCCACTCCACAATCTCTTCTCTTCTCTTCTATTCTCCTCTTGGGATTTTGGGCACACACACACACATGCAGACAGCATGAGTTTCAAGCCACCAGTTCCAGGACTCGTACTGTGGGAGTCCAATGACAATTATTACGCCATCTGTTGGTCTCAGTATTTCACATTTTAAGAATAATTCTAGCAGGGTCAGCAGATGGAGTGGTGGTTAAAGGTGCTAGACTCCCACATGGCCGACCATGGTTTAAGTCCTGGACCTGGTGGCTTCTTTCTCACTTTCCCTCTGGCTTGCTCTCTCTGGTCAAATTAAAAATACTACTACTAATTCAAAAAAAAAAAAAGTACTACTACTACTAATAATAATGATAAATGAATTTAAGTAAAATAATTCTTGAAAGAAGGAAAGAATAACTTTACCACAAATATTTAAGATACTTTTTATTTGTGCCTACCTGAGAAATTCTTAAAACATTTGACTGCTTTGTCCTTGGGATGCTCAGTCTATGGACAAGCTCAATTCTATAAAACCTATTTTTAAACCCATAACCGAGAACAACATTTTCCTTGTTTTGATTAGTGGTTCTCAAATACAAGCATACACGAAATGCAGATTACCAGACTTGGTCTCAAAATTAATTTTGCTGTTTGGAGTACAGAAGGAATATACTATAAAAGAACTATGCCAGGTGACACGAGATCCATATTTTTTAAAAAATACTGTTCTAAATTCCTCATTATTTCTTTGTACATCTTTTTAAATACCCATTGTATTCTACTCTGCTACTCAGTAAGTTGGTGGGCATGTGGGATGATGCAGCTGCTCTGGAAAACAGTAGAGCAGTTCTTTATGAAATGAAAGAGAGAAGTATTAGATGACCTGCGATTTCAGTTGGGAATATATGCTCACACAAATGATTATTTATCCACGTTCATAGCAGCACTATTTACAATAGCCCAAGGTCTCAGAAGTAACCCAGTACCCATGCACAGGTGAATGGATGAACAGAATGTGGTGCATGCGTACAGGAGGGCATTACTCAGCATTAAAGGCAAGGAATCGGACACATTTTCAAACACGATAAACTATGCAGATGTGACGGTAGGTGATACCAGTCAGTCATGAGAGACAAATTCAGTATGACTCCACTTTCATGAGGTAGCTCAGTAGTAAAAGCATCGACACGAAAGGCAGAATGGCGGTTGCCAGGTGCGTGGAGATGGGCAAGTGGGGAGTTATCATTAATGGCTATGGGATTTCACTTTGAGAATGTGAAGAAATTCTGGAGATGAACAGTGGTTGTGGTTGCGTTGCAATGTGATTAAGTGTATTAATATGCAGTGTATTCATGCTGGGAAAATTCATTTTGCATGTTGTAATTATATACAGTGTTTGAATGTATAAAATATTTTTAAATGATTAAATGATTAAAATAATAAATTACATTATATATATATAATAAAATTAATATGTGTGTAAATACACAAGTGTTATATAAATGCATTATTGATACATTACATAAATGTGTTTATATTTATGCATATTTATCTACATATTTATTATGCAATTTGTATCTATCTAATTTATTTACCACATCAATACCTATATTTAGCATAAGAACAAAATTTGTTGAGTAATATTTGCTTTAGTGTCGGGAAGGTGTAATTAGAGTTGAAGTAAGGAGAGATAAGATATGCATGGTAAAATTAGATCAAAAATGCATAATAAGAGGGGACCAGCAGATGCCTTAATGGTTACATTGCTGGACTCCACATAGTCGACTGTGGTTCGAGCCTCAGACCTAGTGGCTTAAAACTTATGCTGGGCATGTGTGCATGCGTGCCCAAAATCACAAGAGGAGAATGGAGGAGAAGGGATTGTGGTGTGGCCATCCCCCTGGAGGGGTGATTTCTCCCTTTCTGTCTCTCCATCTCTCTCTGTGTTTCCAGCAAGCACACACTCCCTATAGGAAAAAATCTCTAAAAAAATATGCATAATAAGATCAGGGAAAGTAATTGAATCATAGGTACAAAACCATCAACTTCAAAACCACTACAAAAAAATTGGGGGAAAAGGCTTAAATTGAGCAACTGATCCAGGAGGGCCAGCCGGGGCAATCTGTACCCTGATGGCTATCAATTGATCCAGGAAGAGAAACAAAGGAAGGAAAATAAGTACAGAAAGTGCCAGCCGGGGCAATCTGTACCCTGATGGCTAAAGGAACCAAGTCCCACACGGGCTACTACAGCTTGAACCCTGCCACCAGGGGCTTGAGAAACACACGGGATGGGAAAATGGAGGGGAAGGGTTGCAGCATGACCGCACTCCTTGGCGGGTGGGGAGGGTGCCTTCTCTCTTTTTTCCCTCTCTCTCTCTCTGTCTTTTTGTCTCTTTCTAGTGAACATGTACACCTTCTGCCAATTAAAAGAAAAAAAAATAGAAGGTAGGGGAAATACCGAAAGTGAGAAAAAGATGTACCAGAAAAAATAGCAACCTAACGAAACCTGGGAACGGTAAATTAATACTAGAAAAAAAGAGTTAAAAATATTGTTGCAGATAAAGGAGTTCCTATGGAATGATAAAATATTCAATTTAAAGATAAGATTCTAAATGTGTAAACATAAATTAGTCTCACTATGTAGTGCAAATCCGAAAGAACTTTTTATCCTTTATGAGCTTTCTATGGTAGATCAAAGGGGTAGCAGAGCCAAGATGCTCTTAAAACATGATAAATTATAGGAATGTTTCTCTCAAATATCAATATTTAGTATATCCAATTTAATTAAAATAATATGGTAAGAGTACCAACAGATGGCGGAATGGTTACATCGCTGGACTCCCACAGGGCTGATGGCTGTTTGCGTCCAGCAGCTTAAAACTCATCCCAGGCATGTGTGTGTACATACCCAAAATCCAGAGAGGAAAATGGAAAAGAAGGGATTGTAGCATGGCCTTCCCCCCTAAGGGGTGACTTCTTGCTTTCTGTCTCACCGTCTCTCCAATGAGTGCATATGCCCTATACCAAAAATCTCCCTTAAACATAAAGAAATAATATGGTAGAGAGACAAAGATAAATGATGACCATTGAACTATACGAGAAGGCCTATATTAGAACACTCACTTATATATGCAACCAAGATACGTAAAACAGATGACACCCATACTCAGTAAGGAAAGCAAGGGGCTATTCAACATGGTGGTGGTAAGACACGTCTATATCCATACTTTAGAAAAAGAAAAGAGATTGTTACCTATACAATAATTCCCTACGGTTACAATTCTCAAAATAACAAAGACTAGGTAGAATAAGGGAGTAAGGTGAAAAGCAGCACCCAGGCCTTGCTTGCAGGGTAGGGAGGGATCCTAAAAATGAATAGTGTGAGCTGAAACGGCAAAATGATCTTCCTAATCAATGAAAAGTCATGATTGTTCCATGACCTTTAAAACTTTTGGCTTTTTTTTTTTTGAAATATTAAAATTCTCTCACTGTTGCTTATAAATATATAAGGAAAGAAACCTATAATAAAACTGGAATTTACTTAGCACAATGTTAATGTCAAACATCATCACTGAGAACCATAGCGCTCTCCTTCTTTGTAGAAATGACGTACCAAGAGGGGCTTGAACAATGTCTGCTTTCTTCTCCTTGTATAGCTTCCGGTAGGGAGAACTCACCTGTGCTGAGCCTTGGCGAATTGCCGGAAGCTTTGGTTGGCTTCCAACATCTTGTCCTCTGCCTTGAAGGCTGTGAAATATCTCCAAGCATTCTTTTAATGGGGAGGTTTTTATGAGTGCCATTTTCTGGTCACAGTCACTTTCGTCATTTATGTTGCTAAGTGCATTGGCACTAAGTCCCTCTGGCTGTGTATCCATCTTTCACACGGCAGCAGCGCCCATGTTCCCAAGTCAGCCATTTCTTGGATAGTTCCGTGTTGGTGTCATTGGAAGTTCACTTCCAGACTCATCACTTTTCCTTCCATTACTGCGTTTTCATCATTTGGGCTCAATTCTTTTTTTTGATGATCTATTCTTTTACAACGTTATATGGGTTTATCCCTCGATAAGGAGCAACACGTTGGCATGCCCTGCTCTCTGCGCATAAACTAAGAGACGCTCAGTGACCGATCACCTGTGGATCTTGAAAGAAGTGGAGTGATTCGTCACCACTTTGCTGAGCTCATTATTTAAGCAGTTTATGGACTGAGGAACCTCCAGTGAGGCTTGTACTCGGTGCGAGCATGCACAGTTAAAATACCATGATAAGTAACATTTGAATCATGGTGTTGAGGGACTGGTGTTATTTAACTGAACCATTTTAACTCAAATTTGTGCTTATTAGATCCATACAAAGCAAGAGATGCCTGCACTTACGATATTTAGAAGAAAATTATTAAAAATGTTTTTATACTCTTAGGATAGAAACTCATTTTAGGGATGCTAATATGTCCTAACACATCAGCACTTTTTCTATATTTAAAATTAAAAACTGTCTGGGGCCAACAGGTGGCATGTTGGTTAAGGCTCTGGACTTCCACATGGCTGGTCATGGTTTGAGTCCCGGACCTGGCAGCTTGCTTTCTCACTTTTCCTTTCCCTTTTTCTCTCTTTCTGGTCAAATAATAATAATAATAATAATAATAATTAATAATAATAACAAATAAAATTAAATAAGTAAATAATAATTTTTTTAATTGAAAACTGGGGACCAGTAGTAGGTATAATGGCTATGTTGCTGGACTCCCATGTAGTCAACTATGGTTCAAGTCCCAGACCTGGTGGCTTAAATTCACGCCAGGCTCATGTGCGTGTGTGCCCAACATCCCGAGAGGAGAATGGAGGAGAAGGGATTGTGGCATGACCATCCTCCCGGGGAGCAATTTCTCTCTTTCTGTCTCTCTGTCCCTGTCTTTCTGGCGAGTGCACATGCCCTGTAGCAAAAACTCCTCAAAAAAAAAAAAAATTGAAAACTGTCATTATTTAGTAGACACCTTAAAATTGAAAGATGATAATCATCACATTTATGACAATTAAAGCTAGTTTTTAATTTTTTTTTTTTTTTTTGCCATAGGTACATGTATTCACCAGAGAAAGACAGAGAAAGTGTAAAACCACCTTTGGGGAACTGGCCATGCCACCGTCCCTTCTTCATTCTCTCAGGCTTTTGGGCACACACACACACACACACACACACACACACACGGCTCTTATGATTTTCAGGTCACCAGGTCTGGAACTCAGACTGGGGAGTTGGCCATGTGAGATCCAATCGCCTTAACCTCCATGCCACCTGATGGCTTACTTTCAGTATTTATATAACTTCATTACTCTTTTCTTTAGATTCTTGAACTACTAGGTTGCAGCCATCGCTGTTTAATGTTATTAAGTATTCGCTTTCTTATCTGTACACTTTCTGGGGTAATATTTTTTGAGAGTTTTTTGGGGCCAGCAGATGGTACAGCAGTTACATTGCTGGACTCCCATATGGCTGATGGCAGTTCGAGTCCCAGACTTGGTGGTTTTAAAATTACACTGGGCAGGGACCAGCAGTTAGCGTAATGGCTAACACGCCGGAACCCCCCCTAGGAGAACGAGTCCCGGACCCGGTGGCTTAAACTCACGCTGGGCACGTGTGTGTGCGTGCCCAGGATCCCGAGAGGAGAATGGAGAAGAAGGGATTGCGGCATGGCCATCCCCCCTGGGGGGTGATTTCTCTCTTTCTATCTCTCTGTCTCTTCTGTCTCTGTCTGTCTGGTGAGCGCACATGCCCTATAGCAAAAACCTCTCAAAAAAAAAAAAATTACACTGGGCACTTGTGTGTGCATGTCCAAGGTCTTGAGAGGAAAATGGAGGAGAAGGGATTGCCATGTGGCCATCCCCCTGGGGGTAGATTTTTCACTTTCCTTCTCATTATCTCTGTCTCTGTCCCTCTGGTGAGGGTGCATGCCCTATAGCAAAAATCTCTCTTTTTTTTTTTTTTTTTTTTTAGAGAAATGTCTTAATCTCATCTCTCTGTCAAGTCATTTATCTCCTCGGGAACCCCCGCTTCTGTTCCCCAATGCCTAATGTGTCCGAAGTTGATCTTGCATGTGTTTCACCGTCTTAAAACTTGTTCTACATGGGAATGTAAAGCCAGTCCCTGTTACTGCAGTGTAAATCAACACACGGATTGTTTACAACACAGGCCTATTTTCTGAGGGGCTAGGCAGTGGCACGGTGGTAACATAATCTGGCTGGCAAGGGGAAGAGTTTAGATTCCATCTTGGGACCCCCAAGCATTGCCGGATGTACATGTGCCCATGACCCTGGCTGGTGAGGATAGGAACGGAGTGGTATAACAACCATGTTAGCAGTGCTGGGGGTGCCTGTCTCTCTCTCTCGATCTCTCATTGAAAATAACAAATAATTTGTGACCAGCAGATGGCGTAATGCTTATGTCGCTGGACTCCCAAATGGCTGACCAAGGTTTGAGCTCAGAACCCTGCGGCTTGAAACTCACGCCAGGTGCATATGCACGCATGCCCAGAACCCTGAGAGGAGAATGGGGGAGAAGGGTTGTAGCATGATCATCCCCTCTTGGCAGGTGGGGGGGGTGCTGTGTGATTTCTCCCCTTCTGTCTCTCTGTCTCTCTCTGTCTCTCTGATGAGTACATATGACCTATAGCAAAAAAACTCTCTTTTAAAAAAAGAAAATAACAAATAACTTACTGTTATTTTAACTTGCCATAGGGCATGCACACACCCCCAGAGAGAGAAGGACAAACAGAGAGAGGGAAGTGAGAAAGCAAGCTGCTGGGTCTGGGACTCGAACCACAGTCAGCCACACAGGAGTCCAGGGCCTTCACCATGCCCCTGCTGGCTCCGATAAGTAAATTTTTAAAAAGAAGTATATTCTTTCGTAACTATCACCAAAGAGCTCTAGAAAATGAAAAGCTATCTAGAGGTCAACCCGGAGGCGTAGTGGTAAGGCATTCCTTTTCAATACTGGACCCAATGGGCCCATCCTGGGTTCGCATCCCAGGGTCCCCCCGTGCCCTCTGGGCATGTGTCCTCCCATGACCCGGGCTGGCTAAGGCTGTGGCAGATGACAGCACCAGGGCCCTGCTGAGATGCTGGTCCCTGTCTCTCTCGTGGAATGGGTGAATGCATGAACACTCAATAAATGAACCTTTTAAGGAAAGAGGGAAAGTCACATAACACGGGAGTCGAACGTGCTCACAGGCCGCTCGCAGCAAGTGCATGGGAACTGCAGGCTGGGGAGCCCCTGTGTCAGAGAAAATGCTTGCGACACCCGCCTTTGAGAACTGGAAAGCAGACCAGTCCTGCAGGTCTAAGGAAAGCATTTGTACAGAGCCAAGATGCTGGTAGTTACCAGCGGTTCCTCATGAAACAGGAGCTCGGGCAGAACTGAGTGTTTCCTGAGCCATAGCCAGAGTCCATAGGTTCAAGGCCTCAAGGCCTCTATGTTTGGAAAGCCAGTAACAACTGTATTTCCTCCCGTGATGAATGTTCAGATAGCCCCAAGATGCCTACGTGTGTGTGTGCGTGTGCGTGTGTGTGTGTGTGTTGAAGAGCGAGACAGAGAGAAAGCAGGGCACAATATAAGCAAACACAGTGGGAAAAGCACAGTCTTGAGATATTTTGATGTGATTTATTTTTTGCTTGAGAGAGTTTTTGTTTTGTTTGTTTGTTTTTGCTATAGAGCACATGGACTCACTGGAGACATAGAAAGAGACAGAGAGAAAGAAAGTGAGAAATCCCTCCCCCCAGGGGCATGTCCACACCTCAATCCTTTCTCTTGTATTCTCCCTTAGGATTTTGGGTGTGCATGCACACATGCTTGGTGTGAGTTTTGAGCTGCCAGGTGTAGGACTTGAACCACGATTGGCCATGTAGGAGTCTAACACTTAAGCCACTACACCACCTACTGGCCCTCCAAAATACTGTTCTACTTTGATAGCATTATTAATATATTACCAATAAAAATTCAAAATCTTGCCTGAAAAATCTATGTGCATTAACAGTTAATATTACTCTCTGGATCCTAACGTGAATTATTTCAAACTAGGCTAGAAGTTTCCTCTTCTGTAAGAAGGAAATGCAACTTTCATAATTCAGTCGTGGTGATGGAAGAGTGTGGCCAAAGAAGTACATCTCAAAAGGCCAAAGCAAAGCAGTGCCGTGAGAGTCGATGCCGGTTCACCACCATTAACATTTCAAAAGGCCACGCCGTGAGAGTCGATGCCGGTTCACCACCATTGCTGTTCAAGGTACTTTTTCTATTAACCGGGAACGATGTTCTTCCACATTCGTCAGACGGTGTTCTATCATGGGTAGGGTTTATTTTCTACTGCGTGATTCTTGTATTTCTTTTCTCTAGCAGGGAGATTGTATTGCTGTTAATACTTCCCTGTTCTTTTTTCCTAGCATTTATTGGTAGATATCTTGTCTTTTATTCATTAGATTGCTGGAGCATAGATATTTTTCCCTTTTTTTTTTTTCAGTTTTTGCTATAAGGTGTGTGTGCTTGCCAGAGAGATGGAGAGAGAGAGAATGAGAAATCATGCTCTAGGGGGCGGCCATGCTGCAGTAGCTTCTCTCTCATTGCTTACATCCTGCCATACTGTACCAGATAAATAGCAAAGCCTTATTGTCTACGGTTAGGTCAAATTTAGATATTCTTCTTTACTGACCGAAAGTTTCTTTAAGGTAAAGATTTTGCATTTAACCAATTTGTAACCTAAGAATTTCTAAACCCACCTGTAACCTACAGACCCCCTCTACCAGATGCCCTGACTTTTCGGGCCAGGCCTATGAACTGACCTCCTTATGCTAATTCACAATTTGATCTGTGTCTCCTGCTCTCAAGACTAAGAGAACAGCCATAGCTGAGCACCCTGGAAAATACTTCTGTGTTTTTCTGTGTCTTGTGTGTGTGTGTTCCTTACGCACAATAATGTTTAAAATAAACCACATTAATTATTATTGTTTTGAGCTTGGAAAAGCCTCCCAACTTTCTCAGGCAGCATCTTGGGGGTGCAGAGCAATGATGTAAGAAGGAGTAATGTTAAGAAGGGGTCTTCACAAAGTCCGTGGAAAGTGCTCCTTATGAAAAAAACTTTTTATAAATTTAAAATTTTTCTTGCACCCAAATAAACTAGTATTTTAATTCTATTTTCCATGAATCTTTCAAAATCCCATCACATTTTCATATAGATTGGGGCATGTTAAATACGATTACTCCAGATGTGGTGGAGTCAGCGGAGAAATCATATCACCAATTCCTTTTATATTAAATAAGATGAAGAAAGGGTTTCAGGAACTGTATTCTACACACAGTCTCTGCTATTTGGCGGGATTGTTAGTGTATCCGAAATCCTGTAACGGACTAAGGTCAGGTTCCTAAGTTCCCACAACAGCATCAACGGAACGTACACAGACTGTCCTGAGCGTCTTCTGTATTTTATTGCGGCATGTGGAATCCACGCAGGAAGTCATGTTCATTTTGTGAGCAACGCCTCTGCTTTATCACTCCTCCATACCTCCTTGATGGCGTAATCCACTGTGAAGGATCAGCCCGAGAAGGTATCAAATCACTTCATACCCAAAAATAGATGTAATTTTAAAAAACAACACACAGTAATAAAAAAATTGTACTTATAAGACAAAGTGAAATTAATCACCATTTATACTTTCACTTTATGATTTTTTAAAAACTGTGTTATGTAAAAGAACAAAGAGGAAAAACTTTCCATCTTTTGTTATAGTTAGTCCTCTAAAAATCTGTATAACTGATTTTGATGGTTTTTTTTTAAGTTCAATGCAAAAGTCCTTTTGGTGCATGGTGTTTGGATAACCTCTCTACAAAGCTGTTCTGGACATCTTTCATGACTTGCCTCTGTGCATTATCTGTAATTATCTTGTAACGGACTGAGACTAAATTATAAGAAAAAGTGGCATCCCCAGGGCGTGAGGGCTGTCAGACACTACTGAGATGTAATATGTCAAATGCCCCAGTGTTCAGCTTTATCTCATAGGTAGTTTGTTTTCGAGATACACATTTAAAAAAAAAAAAAAGGTTTTTTTTTTTTTGGAGAGGTTTTCGCTATAGGGCGCGTGCGCTCGCCAGACAGACAGAGACATAGAGACAGAAAGCGAGAAATCACCCCCCAGAGGGGATGGTCACGCCGCAATCCCTTCTCCTCCATTCTCCTCTTGGGATCTTGGGCACGCACGCACACGCGCCCGGCGTGAGTTTTAAGCTACCGGGTCCAGGACGTGAACCGCGGTTGACTACATGGGAGTCCAGCGACATAGCCATTACACTAACTGCTGGTTACCCCCCAGCAAAAAAAATTTTTGACCTTCTAACCTATTCTGATTTCAAATGAGCAAAGTAATGGGCACTAACAACAAGGAAAACAATAGGATGAATGAGTCTCCAACAATCCAGCAGATTAGATACAGGACTTAGGACTCCAAGGAAGATAAAGCAAGCCTTCTATACCAAGGAGCACACATTTTCCTTTCAGAACTAATTAAAAGTTACCAAGAAAAAAGTTTCCTGTTGGTGTCAGGCCCTACAATGACTTCAAGGTTTCAACAAATGCCATTTTGTAAGTGGAAACTTTTGTGACAAAGTTCTATTTGGGGTTTACTTGTAATCTCATGAATACACTATAGTTGTGGAAATGCCATCTGAGTCTACAGCTGCTAGAGGTGGCAAAATGAGTAAATAGAAAGATGGAAGAACAAGTCCTTGGCATCGCCTCTGTGGCTCCGTGATGATGCACTGTTCAGAAGACGCTGGATCCCGTGTGGCAACTGTGGTTTGAATCCCTGGCTCACTCAGCCCAACCTGTGCCAGGCACATGCAAGAGTGCCTAGATCCAATGGGCTAGGTGTTGGAGGAAGGGGATCGAGACGCCACCAGATCCTGTGCAGGGTGCTCCTCTCTCTCTCTTTCACTCTCACATATGCATGACACATTGAATCATGAATAAAGAGAACATTTTTTTACATTAATACAAAGAAAAAATAAATAATTACAGGTTGAGAAAATTTTAATTTATGTTTAATTCCAGAATAATTTCCTTTCAGATGAACTCCAGCTATCTTGATGACTTGTTATCTCTCCGGACACTTTCCATCATCCATGACAGATGCAAATGCCCTTCTGTGTCTCTTTCCTCCTCCTTCTTAGGTGTTTCCTCCATATTTTCCCATTAAGTTCTTTCCTTTGTTATCTAGCTCTATTACTTGCTTGCACAACCAGAGTGTTTCTTTGTCTATAGTCACTGAATGACAACCTTCTTGTCCTTTAAAACACAGATGGTTGGGCCGGCAGGTAGCATGATGGTTAAGGGTGCTGGACTCCCACATGGCCGACTGCGGTTTGAGTCCCAGACCTGGCGGCTTGCTTTCTCACTTTCCCTCTCTCACTCTCTCTCTCTCTCTCACTCTAACCCTCTCTGGTCAAGGTAAAATAAATAAAGTTAAACAGTTGTAAAAAAAAAAAAAAAAGTAAAAAATTGAAAAAAAAAAAAAAAAAAAAAGCCCCCCCCCCCAAAAAAAAAAAAGGTTATTCAGCTTCACAGTTTGAGATGGTTATTCAGCCCCACACTTTTGTAATGGCTTGAGTAGAAATAAGGTAATCTCGTTACATGGGGGACGTGACCTTGTTTCTCATCTAAACTTAAGCGTCTATTCCAATCCAATACCACATTTTTGCTCACCTTTGCTATCAAACATGTTAAAATATGTTTTCTTGAGCCAATAATTTCACTTTCTGGAGTTTTCTCTATGGAAATGTGTACAAAATTGTTGTTCCATTGATAGTTTGGTTAAAATAGGAATCACCAGACACCAAATATCCAACAAATAGAAGTAGACTGAATAAATTATAAGAGATTGATTCATTAAATTATAAAATGAAGTAATGAAATAATATAAAAATATTTATTTGAATTAATAATATTTTTTGGCCAGCAGGTGGCATGGTGGTTAAGCCACTGAAATCCTCTGTGACTGATTATGGTTTAAGTCCCAAACCAGGTAGCTTGAAAATCATGCTTAGTGGAACCAGCAGTTGGTGTAATGGCTATGTTGCTGGACTCCCATGTAGTCCACCACGGTTCGAGTCCTGGACCTGGTGGCTTAAACTCACGCCGGGCGCGTGTGCGTGCGTGCCCAAGATCCCGAGAGAAAAATGGAAAAGAAGGGATTAAGGTGTGGCCATCTTCCCTGGGGGGTGATTTCTCGCTCTCTGTCTCTGTCTCTCTCTGTCTTTCTGGCAAGTGCATGTGCCTTATGGTAAAAATAAAAAAAAAAAAAAAAAAAAAAGAGGGGCCAGGGAATGGCATGGTAGTTTAAGCACTGGACTCCCACATGCTGACAATGGTTCGAGTCCCAGATCTGGTTGCTTATTTTCTCACTTTCCTTCTCTCCCTGTCTCTCCCTGGTGAGTGCATGTTAGTAAATTAAAATAATAATAACAATAAGTAAAATTAAACAATTATTTTTTAAAAGAAAAGAAATATTTTTAATTAAATAAGACTAAATAAAAATCTTTTTATAATTATCTTATTTTTATTTAAAACAGAAGTTTTTAAACATTTATATATTCTTAGAGGAAGAGTGGAAAGTATTCCATCATATTTATGTGTCTGCCATCTTCATTTAGTGAGATATAATGATAATATTCTTTAAGTTTTCTAAATTATTAACAGCAAATATATTTACATGAACAGAAAAATGTTGTTTCAAAATACTTGTATTCAGGATCAGCAGATGGCATAGTGGTTACATTGCTGGACTTTTACATGGTCAACTGTGGTTCAAGTCCCGGACCCAGTGCCTTGTACTCACACCAGGTACACGTGTGTGTGTTCCCAAGATCCTGGAAGGAGAAAAGATTGTGGTATGGCCATCCCTCCTGGAGGAGTGATTTCTCACTTCTCCTTTCACTGTCTCTGTCTCTCCAGCAAGCACATGTGCCCTAAAGCAAAAACCTCTAAAACAGAAACATAAAAACACACTTACATTCTAGGTTGGTTTTGGTTTTATCCTAAGACAAGAGCTTTTATTTTTATCTAAGGGTTACCACTACATAAAGAACTCCTCACAATGTTCATTTTTTTCTCTTGCAAAGGACATGAGCAATTTCATGGATGAATTTTCCATGCGTGTTAATGATCTTAAGTCTACATTTGGACTCAACACCTTAGATAGAGAAACTACAATGCTCTTAATTTTTATTTTAATCATGTTTCATCAATAGGAGTAAAACATTACCCAAAATAACTTTCAGATTATTTTCTAGACTGATCTACTTACTGAGATACTTACAGACAAACTTAGTGTGTGCCTTTGTCATGAAATAATTGAAGGAAAAAGCTATGTAATAAAATATCTTTGTGTTCACCTTCCTACTCAGGTTTATGGACAGAAGTATATGTCCTTCTAAATACTCTTATGTTCTATTACATTCCTAAAAAAACCTTTTCATAATAAAATATGTAAAACTACAAATGTTTTAGTATAATGGAAGTAAATATGAGAGTTATTGTTTTTAATTGTATTATTTTTTAACTTTTAAATTTTTAGATTTTCTTAATAGTCATTGAAATATAAATCTTTTTTTTTTTTTTTGGAGAGTTTTTTTCTATAGGCCGTGTGCACTCGCCAGAAAGAGAGAGAGAGACAGAGAGACAGAAAGCGAGAAATCACCCCTCAGGGGTGATGGCCATGCTGCAATCCCTTCTCCTCCATTCTCCTCTCGGATGTTGGGCACACACTCTGACGTGCCCTACATGAGTTTAAGCCACCAAGTCCAAGACTAGAACCATAGTCAACTACATGGGAGTCCATAGACATATCTGTTAACGCCAACTGCTGGTCCCAAAATATAAACCTTATATATACAATTTCTTCAAGTTCCAAGTCATCCTCTTCATTCTCAAAAAGTATGCTTGTCTACTACTTTACCAAAGTCAGTAATATTATCTACTAATACCTTTCTCATACTTCTTCCTCCACTATGCATGACATGAGAGGCCATAGGGTAAATATTCATATCCACTTATGGCTTCACTCCTCCAGGCTTAGAGGAAAGAGTATTTAAGCACTTAAAAAGCCATTTATCATGAATTCCCTGGCAGCAAGATCACTCGTATTTACTTCTCATTTTCTTCCTTCTCCATAAATCAATTTTTAACTTTTGTTGAAGCCTGTTTTTAATTTCCTCATTTTTACTGAAAAAGAAACACATAAATGTTGTAAGTTTTAAAAACTTATACCATTACTTATATTCAAAAAAGGAAACAAGAGGTTTGACAGGTTTTCTTGTGTGAAATCACTTCCTTCTGAGATGTGTAAGAACACCAGGATGGCTGGTCAATGGCCGATCAAAGGTGCTAGCCGAGGAGGTGAAGTCCACTTGGTCACTTAAGAGGTTCAGGAGCTCCTGTCTAATTTGGCGAGAAGAAACTGCAAACTTCGGGAAATTACAGTGCATTCTTCTCTGCTGTAGCAAAATCATTTTCTCTCAGCTTAACCTACAAGCAAATTATTAACGACAACTGTAAAGCAATGATAAAATAAACTTCTTTTGTAGACTGAAGAATCTATTCTTTCTTCAAACAATTTTTCTTTATTTATTCTAAACTGAAAATTGATAAAATAAGTGATAAGGGAGTTTTACATGTTATAATCTTGAAGAGAAGACATGAATGGACATTTTTATGAAAACTGTGCATAACAGACTATTCAAGCAGATCACACACAAAAAGGACAGATGTGTTTCCCCATTAATAATGTCTTTGCTTTTAGTTTTTCATTTTTTTCACTCCCGCATTGTGTAAGTACTTAAATTTTTCTTAAATGCTTAATACAGTGACATTAATACATCAACAGACTCATTTTAAATCCTTGGGGTTTTGTTTTTGTTCCTTTGACTTCCATCAATCAAAGACATTTGGGGGATGAATCATCTTATTGTCTTTGAGTACCAAAATAGATTCTCAAAATTCACTGTGGAGGAAATAATCTCGAAATTAGAAGATGTGGACTTCAGACTGAGAGCCTGACAGAGGTGCAGTGCAGTAATTCGGCCCTCTGTGAAGCTACCGGATAGAAAAGTTTCCAGATTTGTGTCCAGAGACCTCTCTAAGTACCCCAGGTAGGTGGGTGCCCATAATCTGGGGCCAACTGAGAATAACCAGGGACCACAGCATAGGACACCTATTGGAGTGCCTCTCTCTCTGTCTCTCCCTCTCACACACACAATCATGGAAGAGAAAAGGACAGAAACTTAAAAAAATAAAACAACGAAACAACGAAAGAACAAAAAAGAGTACATTAAATTATTAACACTGTAAGCCTTGAAGAAAGTAGAGAATATTTATCCCATAGTTGATAGAATGACAAGAGAATACAGAAATAAAAATGAGTAACTAAATTCTAATAACAAACTGGTTGCATATTTACTGAAAAAGCCCTCTCATAGTGAACAATGGAATGCAAACAATATCTAGATACTGTGAAAGGTAGAGAAAGAGAAGTGGAAAAGAAAGGATGCATCTGTTTCTACGTTTCTGTATGAATCAACACAAAAACAATTCTCGTTTTCTTTACAGTTTCATCTTTTTATAATGTGAATATCAAACAGTCGCATCTACAATGTCCTATTTACAGGCTGCACAATTTGAACTATGTTGAAACCCAATTTAACAAATGATGGCTTTGGGTAAAACCAATCAATGTGATTATTTTATGTGACTGGGATTTCTTTCAATCACTTGTCAAAAATCACAAGTGTTTATTTTGTTTTAAAAAGTTCACTTGCACTAGTTGAAAATTATTTGACTGTAAGTGACTCAAGTGTATCACATGTTGGAAGGAGAACGACTGAATGTGTCAAATTTTACAAAATAATTTTCAGTGAGTTTTGCCTTGTGATTCTCTAGAAGCTAGGAATTATCTTTGAAATTAGGTCCCTCGGTATTAATACAAATGAAATCCCCTATTCAATAAAGTTCTTTGCTTTCTCTCTGAATAATTGTGAAGCAAGATAATTTACTATTGACCAAATACTTAAATTCTTTCACAGATTAAGAACTTTGGTCAACATAAACTTTTTGAAGTTTTCTCAATATTATGAAGTTATAAATGCCCTTCATCATTAGGTTAAACATTCAATTAATCATGTGTTGTTCTTATTTTTTTAAGAGCTACTATAAGAAAACGCATTTAACTCTGCCAATCCTCATCCAAGCATATAAAAGTAATCAAACATATGAAGTGTATTAGGATATTCTAATCTATACTTTTTAAGAAATAACTGCATATAGGAGCCAGCAAATGGTGTGGTGGTTAAGGTGCTAGACTTTCACATGGCTGAATGCAGTTCGAGACCTGGACCTTACAGCTTGAAAAGCACACCAGGCACTCATGTGTGCACCCAAAATCCCAGGAGGGGAATGGAGGAGAAGGAACAGTAGTGTGACCATGCCCCCTAGGTGTTGATTTCTCACTTTGCCTCTCACTGTCTGTCTCTCTCTGGTGTGCGAACATACCCTGTGGCAAAATTATTAAAATAAAAAGAAATTTAAAAAAGAAACAAACAAACTCAAGAATTGTGTAAAACTAAAGTGTTAAGAAACCAGCAGATGGCGTAGCAGTTGGGTCACTGGAATCCCTCATGGCCAACCATGGTTCATGTCCCAAACTCAGTGGCTTAAATCTCATGCTGGGCATGTGTGGGTGAGTGCCAAGATCCCAGGAAGAGAATGGAGGAGAAGGGATTATGCTTAGCCATCCCCCCAGGAGTGATTTCTCACTTTGCCTCTCACTGTCTCTGTCTCTTTCTCTCTCTCCAGCAAGTGTATGTGCTTTAAGGCAAAATCCTCTAAAAAAATTATAAATTATGTGCTAAAATTCAGTTTTATATTATATATGATTTAAGAACTTAGTTTAGTTATAGATATATTAACATCTATCTAATAGAGAAGACATAAGATATTTTGAAAGATGCTAATATACTTTTTACTGAGTTATAGACATATACTTGGGAAATTAGGCTCTACTTGCCTTCACATATTTTCCAAATTAGTAACTGAGCTTGACTTTTCAAGCATGTAATTGGCATTTAATAAACTCTGCAGCAGAATGCTTATGATGCTATGGGCCTCTGGAAGAGTTAAAAGAGCTTCTGAAACCAATTCCTGCCCAAGGCACAGCTTGTGCCCGAGAACAACAGGAATCACGATACACCCCAGTGACTGAGGTGTGTGTTAGCAGAACCAAGGATGGGTAGTTCAATTCCCTGCCGTTTCCCAGCAAGGCTTTGTTAAAAGAAAACTATGCAAATAGCTATTAATAGATTGGCAATTGTTTTATTTAAAAAAAGTGTTTATTGACTCGCTTAAATCCAATGTAATAAAATCAAGTTTTGTTATTCCTACATTTGACTAACCCTTGTCATTTAAGCGTATGTAATCCCTTTTGTTGAGATTTTGCATGATGCTCAATACAGTAATGAAAACACTAATTGAAGAATTCCACACTGGCTGCACATAAAGGGGCACTATAGTAAAAAGTAGCTCAAGTTGTAATTGCAGGACTAAAGCTGTCAACTACTACTGCATTTTGATGATGGTAATTATGTTGATGAGAGAAATATTTTGCCAAATGTTATCTTAATGTAAAATATTTCACTTAATGAATTTTCCCTAATATTAAATTTTATTATTAAATTTTATTATTTAATACTAAACTATATTTAACAGTCTACAATAAGAGAATAAAGACTTTACTCCTAGAACGAATGTACTGTTTTCAACTAGTTTAGAGAGTTTAAATGCAAAGTATATTTCACATGAGAAATTCTCAGAAGTTGGCAAAGGGTATTAGGGAGGCACATTTCTAATTTTCCATTTTTAAAAAATTACAGATTTGCAAGATACCAAGAACTGATATTTCTCTTTCTTTCTCTCTTTCTCTCTCTCTCTCTCTA
>NW_006204918.1:787883-821071 GCF_000334495.1 Tupaia belangeri chinensis
ATATTTAAAGACTACCATTAACGGAGTAATAAGAAAAATCAAATACTTGAAAAGAAATCTAACTAAATATATGCAATAATGTAAAAATCTTTATGGAAAGAGAGGTAAATTATTTATTTTACTCTATTATAATATATGCTGAAAACAAGTATTAATGCATTAAATGCTCTATGCAGGACATGGGCAACATGTTTTTTCTTGAGATGCTTTTACCCTTCCTGAATGATTGTCTTCTATTCTTGGGCACAAAAAAAAAAAAAAAAAAAGCACCACTTCCCATCCAGTGACTGGTGTATCAAGCAACAGCTTGTAAGGAGTTTGATGACAAAGAGTTGGATCACGTCCTGGCCCAGCCACAGGACGGCTGTGTGGCCGTGAGCACATGCCTGCCTTCTCTGGGCTTCGCTTCTGCACTGGCGACACTCATACCTCCCTCCCAAACTTCTGGGAAGAAAGACCCAAGCTTGCAAATGCAAAGGCCAGTGTTTGCAATATGAGAAATACTGACTTATCACTGGTCCCAACTCTCTTCCCTTTGCCGCCATGTTGCTGAAGTGAGTTTTGTGTGTGATTGGAGAAATTGTGCTAACAAAACCCAAAAACAACCAAAATGGCTATAAAAGATCAGGTGAATGCAGACAGGCTTCATTTTATGCCGAGAGTAATTTAGTAGCTTGTAAAACATGTTAAAGATAAAATAAACAGCAGTTAGCATAATGGCTATGTTGCTGGACTCCCATGTAGTCCACCATGGTTAGAGTCCCGAACCTGGTGGCTTAAACTCACATCGGGTATGTGTGTGTGCGTGCCCAAGATTCCGGGAGGAGAGTGGAGGAGAAGGGATTGCGGCATGGCCATCCCCCCTGGGGGGTGATTTCTCGCTTTCTGTCTCTCTGTCTCTCTCTGTCTTTCTGGCGAGCGCATGCGCCCTATAGCAAAAACCTCTCCAAAAATGAAAAAAAAAACAAAAAGATAAACGGAATATAAAAGGACATCAAAAGCATTTTATTCTAGATGAAAAGACCAATCACCAACAAGCCCCCCTGGTCTCTAACTCAGCCAACTATTGGTACAAGCAGCGTGGCTCCGGTCTGGCTCTGGGGCCCTTTCCGCAGGTACCTTGGCAGGTGGAGCGGAGACTGGTTTCCCCTGAGCTCTGAACTAGCACAGGTTGTGCGGCCGTGTGTCTGTCTGCACCGAGTCCTCTCAGCAGGTCTGGCACCTCAGTCCGTGCCCCTCAGTGGGTCAGAGGAGGAGCAGCCCCACAGTAGACCCAGGCAAGCTTCCTGCTCCAGCCCCGAAAGCCACAGATCGGGTCCTGCAAGGAGATGGTAGGGCACTCAATACAATATGACAGCCCTCGAATATAAACTGAGGAACTGAAAATGATGAAATGATGACAAGATTGAAATTATACACTTTTTCTTTTAGAGAGAGTTTTTTTGCTATAGGGCATGTGTGCTCACCAGAGAGACAGAGAGAGACAGAGAGTGAGAAATCATGCCCCAGGGTGAATGGCCACGCTGCAATCCCTTCTCCTCCATTCTCCTCTTCGGATTTTGGGCACACACACACACACACACACGCACACACACGCACTCACTCACTGCGTGAGTTTTAAGGTACAGGGTTTGACTACTTGGAAGTCCAGCAACATAACCATTAAGCCATCTGCTGGAACCGGTATTATATACTCTTAGGAGACTGACTATCCAGCCACAATGAGTGTTTAAACAGTGCACATTTGAAAGCAATGATTGACAAATGATAGGAATGTTCCCTCTTTATACATAAGAGTAAAAACTCTTTGAATAACCACTTTTGCAAGTAATAAAACCATGATTAACCAAAGAAATAACGATAATTGCAAGTGCTCTTAGGAGCTTTCAAATTAAAGGAAAAAATTTAAAAAAAATATATACTCTAACTAAATTAAGTAAATCCAGAACAAAATTATCCCCTCTTTTGTAGAAGGTGAAGTAGCTATTTTTTTCTTGGATATTGCTAATTCTATTCAGTGGCAAGAAAAGAAGGACTAAAACATTATCAGTTAGTGTGTATTTAGTCTTAATTTCTCTTTTTGTACATATAAAACCAATTTACCACCTCTTAACAAAGTCGTTTTTAAAAAGTAATTATAAGAGTGGTTAAGGATAATGGTGCTCAGATGCAAGAGGTTTTGTCTGCTCAGATGCTTGCAAGGCGCCCGCTCACTCTCAGAGCTGTTTCTGGGAAACTTATTCTCTGAGCCTCCTGACTAACCTTCTATGCCTTTCTTTCTGTGTACTGATTCTATCATCTCTGTAAAGACAGGGCCCTTCTTGGGACCAGCAGTTAGGGTAATGGCTATGTCACTGGACTCCCATGTAGTCGACCGCGGTTCGTGTCCCGGACCTGGAGGCTTAGAACTCCCGCCGGCCAGGTGTGCGTGCATGCCCAAGATCCCGAGAGGAGAATGGAGGAGAAGGGATTGTGACGTGGCCATTCCCCCTGGGGGGTGATTTCTCGCTTTCTATCTCTCTGTCTCTCTTTGTCTGGCTGGCGAGTGCATGCGCCCTATAGCAAAAACCTCTCAAAAAAAAAAAACAAAAAAAAAACGAGATAGAGCCCTTCTTGATAGGGAGGATTTTCAGAAGCTATAAGGGCTATGCCTGTTTTTGACTTGTTTTTGTGACCATCAAACATCTCAACATTCTCCTAAAGTGAGAACTCATCTTCTGCGGGGATGGCCATGCCACAATCCCCTCTCCTCTCATGATTTTGGGCATGAACGCAAACATGCCTGGCATGAGTTTTAAGTGGCTGGATCTGGGATTGAAGACTGGAACCACAGTCAGCCATGTGGGAGTCCAGCGAGGTAACCATTCTGCCATCTGATGGTCTGAGGGAAAAGTAACTTTAAGATACCCATGATATGATTAGATTTGTTTGATGTATTTTAAAACACAATACCACGACCAGCAGATGGCATGATAGTTTCGTTCATGGATTTCCCCAGTCGACTGCGGTTCGAGTCCTGGACCCAGTGGCTTAAAACTCATGTCAGGCACATACGTGTGCATGCCTAAGATCCCAAGAGTAGAAGGGAAGCAACGGGATTTTCGCATGGCTATGCCCGCAGGAGATGATTTCTCACTTTCTATCTCTCTGTCTCTCTTTGTCTCTCTGGCCAGTGCATGAGCCCTGTATCAAAAAATTTCTCTCAAAAACAAAACAAAACAAAAACAAGCAACAGAGTGAGCTATAAAGTAAAGTGTTGTTTATTTACTGTTAATAGATCGTCCGGGTCAGCCAGTGGCATGGTGGTTAAGGCAGCTGGATCCCACATGAACAACTGCATGATCTGAGTCCCAGACCTGGTGACTGAAAACCATGATGGGCATTTGTGCATGGTCGTAAATCCTGAGAAGAGAGTAGAAGGGAAGGAATTGCTACATACCCATCCACTGGGGGTAGGGGGTGATTTCTCACTTTCCCTCTCTCTGTCTCTCTGGCGAGTATATGTGTCCTATAGCAAAATTAAAGGGAAAAAAGTAATTCTAAGTTTATTTAGATCAAATGGTATTTCTCTATATCTAAGTATACTTGAGATCTGGTCCAACACAATGAAAACCAAAAACCCCTCCACGGTTAATTTCTCCATGCCTGTCCAAATAAATGCAACTTACTCAAGGCTTTAGCTTATGTAGCCTCTTCAGCTATGAAGTGTGGCCTCCCCGTTTGAAGATTTGAAGGAGTGAAACGGTAAATCCCTCTAGCTGCTATGTTTGGAAACTACAGCAGCATCATGCTTTGGCACAATGGGAAATCCTCTAGCAACTCCGGTCAAATGCAAAATCCATTCCCCCGTCACAGAAGCACGTACGACCTTGCTCAGCACCACGAACGAGAGAGGAGTGCACACGCAGCACACAGAGAGTGCAGACGGTGTTCACAGCAAGACCCCCCTCCCCAAACAACACGTCTCTCACTTTGAGAACAAGTGAGAGAAGTGGGTAGCAGTTTTTGCAGGGCGCATTGAAATAAAGCAGAATCTTATGAATTCAACAGATGATGTCTCTGTTCCTTAAAATAGGCTTTTAGTGATTACACAATAAACATATAGTGGCAAAGGGAAGGGTAGGGTAGGACACGTCAGGGAACCTCACTGGGTGAGACATACCCATCCGAACAGGCTCAACACACTGAGAGGGGTCTTTCTCCTCTCCACTTGCAACTCTACCACCAAAAACACTGGCAGGTCCAGTGCAGGAAAGTTACTTCTGTTTGTTTAAAATCCTCAAGGAAATTGTTTTCTTAAAGAAAATTATCTCTGTCCCATTACTTCTCGTGTGTGTGTGTGTGTGTGTGTGTGTGTGTGTGTGTGATCCTGAATCAACTCCTTTGTATAATCACTCTCTGGTTCTTTACCCCACATTTGCCCCTACAATCTTTCATTTGTCTCTCCCTCATGCTCTCAGAAAAAAATATTCTCTACCCCTCACTCCTCATGTCTGGCTAGCTTTTTCATGTCTTTAAATCTTAGCTTGGCGTGTGAAATAGGAGTTCCAGAATTCAGAGTGGAAGAGTTCAAGCATCGTTTGATACAGAGAGGTTGACCAGGAGGAAGATGCTTAGGGACCAAATTCTAGACAAGAGATGAAACAATTTCTGAGGTTTTTGACTAAGCACTTGAATTCCATGTCTACTTACTTTAGAGAAGTTCATATAGGCAAAAAGTCTTCAAGGAGAATGCGTATCATACAGAAAACTGTATGTGGATTTCAATTTTGGGGGCATCAAAATAAACTTGTACTTTAATTCTATTTCTCCATGAACTTTTTAAATTTCCCTCATCTACTTAAAATACATTTATAATAATTTTAAATCAGTAAATGTACATTAGTTCTTTGGAGATCTTGCTTGTCAATAAAACATAGTGTAGATAAATGCACAAGACAAAAATATATAGCTCAATGAATTGTCCCAAATAAACACTCCTATTACTGGTGCTAAAATCTAGGTACTGAGCTCGGGCCCTAAGCTGAGTCCTCCCAGAATGCCAGTTCCCTTCCAAAAGTATCCATTGTCTTGAGATTCATGTTAATTACTTTTATACTTTAATTTATAGATTGATCATCTAAGTATATAACCCTTAGTTTAATTGCATTGTCTTTTCTACTTCATATAAAAGGAATCAGGAAGTGTATACTTTTTTGTACTTATTATCTTTCATTTAACATAAAATTTCTGAGATTCCTCTATGTCATTGCTTCTACCTGTCAGCCCTCCTTTTTTGCTGGCTACGTGGAATTCTACTGTATGGATATATCACACTTTATTCATTCTTCGTGTGCCACCGTTGATGTACACCAGGGTTATCTCCATCTTGGAATGCTGTTCTGAATGTCCCGGTGCATGCCACTTGGCTCCCATCTGCACACATTTATGATAAACAAAATCTAAGAGGTGGTGCCACTGGGACAAAGGGCATGAATTTGTTCAACTTTGAAGAGAAAATATTCAACTGTATTCCAAAGCACTTGCACCAAGCACAACTGGCTCGCTGAGTGGATGGTTTCCATTGTTTCACATCCTTCCTAATATGTGCTTTTTCCTTATCACTCTGAAAACTAAACAAAACAAAACAAAACACATTATTAGAAAAACACAAATTGTTAAAACTGACAAAGGTGGCCCAGCAGGTGGCTTGGTGGTTAAGGGTGCTGGACTCCCACATGGCCGACTGCGGTTCAAGTCTTGGACCTGGAGGCTTTCTCTCTCTCTCTCTCTCTCTCACTCTATCCCTCTCTGGTCAAATTGAAATAAATGAATGAATAAATAAAGTTAAATAAAATAAAATAAACTGATAAAAAGGTTGCATGGTGGTTAGCACACTGAACTCCCACAAGGTTGACTGTAGTTCAGGTCAGTCTGACTCAGCTTCTTGACAATCACACCTGGCACATGTGTGTATGCATGCCCAAAACTCCAAGAGGAGAATGGATTGGGGCATGGCCATCCCCTCTCAAGGGGTTATTTCTTTCTCACTTTCTCTCTCTCTGTTTCTTGCTGTCTCTCTCCAGAGAGCACATGTGCCTAATGACAAAAACAAACAAGCAAAAACTAAAAAAGAAATCGAATAAGTGAATTGTCCCATAACTATTGAAGATTGAATTTGACCGTAAGATGTTCATACACACACATGCACACACCCTATTTCAGCTGCAGGCGGTTCATTTGTGAGTTTTACTTCACATTTAAGAACTTTATCACTCCACGTGGATTGTTTCAGAAAGTACAAAGTGAGGAAATGTGTCATAATTCATGCATGAAGCAATCATAAATGTGAAATCCAAATCAGACAAGGATACTTTGGCAGGAAAATTAGGCTAATCTCATCCATGAACATAGATACCAAACTCCTACGTAAAGTATTGAATCCAACAACATATGAAAGTGGCAACATGCCAAGACCAAGTACAGGTTATCCCAGGATCCTAGTATGATCTATCCCAGGAACTATCAATGTTAAAAATTATTTCTCAAGTCCAGAAAATGGCATAGCTGTTAACCTTGCTAGACTCCCACATGGCTGACCATAGCTTGAGTCCTAGACCCAGTGGCTTAAAAATTATGCTGTGTGTGTGTGTGTGTGTGTGTGTGTGTGTGTGTGCTTCAAATCCCAGGAGAAAGAAAGAGAAAGAATTGTGATATGGCCATCCACCCTGGAAGGCAATTTTTTCTTACTTTTCCTCTCACTGTGTCTGTCTGTCTCTTTCTTTGGTGAGCGCATGTACCCTGAGGCAAAAATCTCTTAAACATATATATATATATATATATATATACACACACACATACACACACACATATATAAAATAATTTCTCACATTTGAAAATTAATTGGTATAATTCACCATATTAAAGAAAAAAGAAAAATATATATGATCATCTCAAAGATACAGCAAAAGTATTTTATAAAATTGAATATTCATAATTTTTAAAAAAATTTAGCAAGTAGGAATGAAAGATAACTTCTTTAACAAGGTAAATTGTCTAAAAAAAAGAAAAAAAATCATCAAATGTTACAGCTAATGATGAAATATGGAAAGTTTTCCACGGAGACTGAGACAAAACAGAAATCCACGCTGTCACTGCGTATATTAACTATATCAGAGAGCCTCACAAGTGGAATGGAACAAAGGGAAAAAAATAAATATAAGGGTTGGAAATGAAGAAACATAACTGGCATTCTAGCTGGTAATATCACTGTGTTTCATAAAAATCCAAACCATACAGCCTTACTTTTCTCATTATGATATTATAAAGCTTTGAGATATTATTCTGTATTGATAACACACCGTGGATCATACCCGACTACTGCAGCCAAGAATCTGGTGCCCAGGGGATGAAGTAATACCTATTTATAAAAGTCTACACTAACAAGGCTTATTTATGCCTTGGAGTGAAAAATATTTTGAGAACCTTGGTACAGCAAATAGTTCCATTTCGTCTTTAGCACATTTACATGGAGAAGACCCATTAGTGGCAACTTTTTTCCCCTCACAGAATGCTTGCACTTTCCAGAGAGAGGCAAAGAGAGAAAGAGGGGAAGTGAGAAATCACCTCCCAGGAGGGATGGGAATGCTACAATCTCTTCTCCATTTTTCCCTCGGGATTTTGGTCAATCATACACACACATGCACACACACACGATGTGATTTTCAGGCCACCAGGTCCAAGACTCAAACCACAGAGTTGGTCATGTGAGATCCAGCTCCTTCACCACCACACCACCTGCTGGACCCCAGTAGTAGATTTTTAGAAGAGGAGGAAATAAGGCACAAGTCAATGCCATAATTTGCAGTAGCCAGGCCAGTGGAGTTTATTTGTTGAACAACGAAACTTTCACTTATTTATAATGAAAAATGTAATCATCATAAAGATGGAAATCATTGAATTAGTCTGAGCAGCATACATTCTCTGTAATCTAGGTTATAGAAATTCTTTGGTGAGAACATATTTAGAACAAGGGAAGGTAGATAGATTAGCTGGAAAATGGCACTTAAATTAATCAGATTCTTGAGTGAACAGTGGGAAGGATAGCACATTAGGACAGGATATCGTAATTTACTTTCACATCAATTACACCCTCTAAGATATTTCTACACCAGCCTCTTGCACTGGGTCCATAGGTATCACAAGTCTTACTGGTAACGTTCCTTTTCACTTAGGAATATCTTAGATGTCCCCACTTGTTTGTCTCTGCTGCTTACATAGATATGACAATATTTCTGAAGACTGAGATACAGTATCTACTATGTTTTCACTTTTTTCTTCTTTTTTGCCCTATAGCAAAAACCTGGAGAGACAAAGAGAGACAGAGAAATAGAGAGCGAGAAATCATCCTCCCAGCGGGGATGGCCCGCACACACACGTGCTCAGCATGAGTTTTAAGTCATTGGGCCCAGGAATCGAACCACAGTTGACTACTTGGGATTACAGCAACATAAGTATTATGCCATCTGCTGGTTCCATAATATTCATTCTTAATCTTTAACTAATGATTGTTACACCTTATTGGCAAAATTTAAAGTGAAATAGTTTTGCATCTAAAAATACATGGTATTAATTCTAATGGAAGTGATACTTATTAACTAGCATTGGAACACTTTTCCTATCGTGTTTGAAACTTTCCAGTGATGCTCTCTTTGTTTTTTTAGGTTTTTGGCATATGAAAATTTATTACTACTGCATTTTCACCATCAAAATTTATGATCTTGGCCTTTGCTTCTTGTCTTTGGATAGAGTCAAGAGAGAGACATTGGCTACTTGGACAGCCTCAAATCAGACTCCAGGAATGTCACCAAAAGCATGACCTTTTGACCAGTTCCCACAACCAAAACTTCATTGTTTTCTTCAATAAAGTTCAAGCAGCCATTGTTGGATACAAAGGCTATCATCTTGCCATTTTCATCAGCCGTACCCTGAGACACTTTCTCAGGGTAGAATTTGGCTGTTTGGCTTCAATACCTTTTTCTTGCATGAGAAGCATCTCCAAAAGAGTCAGCCTTCAGGACTGTGCCAAAATGGGCTTTATTGTACTCTTTATCATGCCATTTCTGGTCCTATTGGTGACTATAGAGCCTCCTGGCAGTACAAGAACCGCAACATCTGCCCATTTTGCCGGTGCCACACCCGAGCAAAAAGCTGATGCTCTCTTTAAGAGCAACAGAATACATCAGCCTAGAAGCTATTCTCTAAATCTGCATAGCCTGCAGGAGACAGCATAGCCTGAGTAGAAATGACTATGTAGTTAATACTGGAGGAAAAGCAATGTTGTGGCATTAAAACATGATACTTATGGCCTGGCTACAACACACTTGATGGGCTGATGACAAACCCATTGCTTGGGACTGATATGATTCCTGAAAATGCTTCATTTGAAATCCTCATTTTTTGTTTTGTAACAGCAAAATTCAAAATGCATCTGCCCTCCAGAGGTACCAGCCACCAAGTCAAAGGAAAAGTATTAGAGGCAAGCCCCAAATAAAGACCAGGTTTCCTGCCAACAATATAGTGCACCACCAAAGACAACCTGGTAGCGTGTTTGTCACAAACAAGAGCTGAAGGGCAGGATGGCTTTTGAGTATGTAGCAAAACTTCACTCCTGGGATGTGGTAAAACGAAAGAACTATAACCTATGCAATGACATTTGCAAATGTGCCAAAATTCTAGTTACAAATATCTGAGGAAAATCTCTCAAGACTACAAGAACGAAACTGCCCAGTCTATCAATTATCAAACGTGGCAGTTCAGATAAAACTAGAACCCAGAAAGGTGACTTGCTGAAGCATCCCAGAACACTTATCTGCATTTAAACGATGCAGACTGAGCAGGGCTTAATTTGCATATTTGGAGAATTGGGCCTTACCTGCTCTTAAAAACATTGCTTAGAAATGTAATTTTTTGTAGAATTGAGTTTATTTTTATGATAAGTTGCAAATATCAGTCAGGGCTTCTGGATCCTAGGTAACAAGGAAAAATTAATTCAAACTAAATTTCTTGTGGAGATAATGCAAATCTAAAATATATCATCAAACGAAACAAAATTGTAATTAAAGTGTCTGGAAAATATTTTCTTCATCGCAGTGACAATTTTTTTTTTCCTGAAAACATTAAAATATTGATGAATTAATTCCATGGTATTTTCTTTTTCCTTAATTTTTTTTTAATATGCCAGAGGGTGCACATGCTTGCCACATAACAGAGAGAGAGGAAAAAAAGTGAGAAAGCACCTCTCATAGTAGATAGTCAAACCACAATCCCTTTCCCTCCATTTCTCTTTTCAGGATTTTGGGCATGCACACACACATGCCCAGCATGCTTTTCAAGTCAGCAGGTCCAGGACTCAAATTACACAGTCACCCATGGGGAATATAGACACCTCAACCCCACACCACTGGCTCACCCCCCACAGTATTATAAAAACAATATATTCTTAAATAGAATATTAAAATTGTATAAGAAAAAGCAAAACAGTGTTAAATTAATAAATAAAATTTTAGGGACCAGCAGATGACACAATGGTTATGTCATTGGACTCCCATGTAGTCAATCATGATTTGAGTCTGAACCTGGTGACTTAATAGTCACACTGGGTGTGTGCGTGTGTACATGCCCAAAATCGTAAGAGGAAATTGGAGGAGAAGTGATTGCAGCATGACCATCCACCTAGAGGGTGATTTGTCACTTTTTGTTTGTCTTTCTCTGTCTCTCCAGTAAGTGCATGCATCCTACAGTAAAAAAATAATCTCTTGCTAAAATAAATAAATAAATCAATAAAATTTTAAAATAGCAATCTTCTGTGACTGATGCTATCTAAACAGAGAATAAGTTATAATTTAAAGTATAAATAAGTATATTTTCTTCTCTCTTTATAGTTGTGCTCCATGAGTTGTATTTGCTTTTTTTTTTATAAAACTGAAGCTTTAGCTGTATGAAAAATAAAATAAATTTTAGAGCTTTCACAACATCCCTCACTATAAGAAATGTTCTTCAAATCAAAACCACAATGAGATACCACCTAACCCCTGTCGGAATGGCAAAGATTAAAAAAATATTAAAATGATAAGTGCTGGTGGGGTTGTGGTGAAAGGGGAACTCTCCTACATTGTAGGTGGGGATGTTAATTAGTCCAGCCACTATGATAACAATATGGAGGTTTTTCAAAGATCTACAAATAGATCTACCACATGATCCTGCAATTCCCTGGGTATCTAACCAAAAGATAGAAAAGTGCTCAGCTGGAAAAGTGCTTGCATACCTATTTATTGTGGCATTATTCACAATTGCTAAGACTTGGAACCAATCTAAATGCCCAAAAACAGATGAATGGATTGAAAAAGTGTGGCACATATGCTCTATGGAATACCATTCAGCCAATAAATAAATAAATAAATAACAAGACTCTAGCATTTGATAGAAAGTGGATGAATATAGAAGATTTACTGCTGAGTGAAGCAAGCCAGGCTATGAAAGAGAGACATTGTAAGTCTCCTCTTAATATATACTGACTGTCTACGTTCTATGGCAGAAACGGAAAGTTTGGAGGATATAGAAACATGGGAAATGATGACAGACACTGGAGACAGTGTGGGAAAGAGAGTGGGAGATGGGGGAGAGTGATAGGAAAGGAATCAAAGAGAAAAATACAGACAAGACATTTGAGGGACACACAATGGACGATTGTCCATTGAGGATAATGTGTATATCTTTGACCAGATCGGTGTGGGGCGTGTTCCTGTTGGGTGAATTCATTTTGTAAGCTGTGGTGATGTGCAATGATTGAATGTATAATATACATTCAAAAATTAAATGAAAAAGATTGGAGCATTCAAATAAGTTCTAAAAAATTATTGTTTAAATCTAAAAAGCATAGGAAAGAAAAAAATTGATAGAATTAGCCAATATTTAAGAAAATGCATCTTATTCTGAATCATTGAGTTAATAAAATAAAATGATTATACAATTATGACAGTACCATTTATAAATCATTTATTTTTCCCCTTTGATTTTTTTGTCTCACTTCTAACATATACCAAATTCTTTCTTAGATAGATTATATCATGTATCTCCTAATCCATTATATATTTGGCTTATTTCTGAGTAAATAATATCAAGTTAGAAAAGTTCCCCTTATTTTTTATTTAAAAAGCTTTAGGATAAGTTATGTTCTTCTTCCAGATAACTCTAGGTCTAATTTATGAAAGTTTAAGGAAAACAAATGCAAAAGCAATACATGTAATTTCTTAATTTTAAAAAAATTGAGTACTTATCTAATTTTATTTATTACTATTTTCTGTAGGGCACATGCACTCACCAGCAGGTTGGGGACACAAACCACATTGGGAGTCCAGCACCTTGACCACCACTCCACCTGCTGGCCCCAGAATATGTACCTTCTAATCTTATGGGAAAACCATTATAAGTCTATTAACATCTTCACTTCACGATAATCCCTTCAACTAGATGTAAAAGATATTTTAAAAATAATTTAATCCTTGGGACCAGCAGTTAGCGTAATGGCTATGTTGCTGGACTTCCATGTAGTCTATCACGGTTCGTGTCCTGGACACGGTGGCTTAAAACTCATGCCAGGTGCGTGTGCGTGCGTGCCCAAGATCCCAAGAGGAGAATGGAGGAGAAGGAATTGCGGCATGGCCATTCCCCCTGGAGGGGGTGATTTCTCACTTTCTGTCTCTCTGTCTCTTTCTGTCTGGTGAGCACACGCGCCCTACAGCAAAAACCTCTCAAAAAAAAAAAAAATAAATAATCCTTTCATAAAGTTTTGTATTTTCATATTTTTCTAAAATATTTCCTATAATTTTATCATTCATTTTTTAAGTGTTTAACTCTCTTACTATCATGAGTAAAATTTACCTTATCATTTCTAATACTAATATTGGTAAATACATTTGGCTTTATTTTGAAGAACTGAAAAGATTAATAGTACAGAGTTGGTTTTGGTAAAACTTGAAGATATTGATAATTTAATTAAATATACTCATCTTAAAAATGAAAAATTAAATTCTAGAATTTTATTTGCCCATGGTTACATACAGTTTACTACTTAAAAACAGTAATTATTACCATACAATTTTTGAATTGTTTGTAAAACAAATGTAACTTTCAAATTATACCTTAATGCATTCATCACTAAGACATAGTTACTTTGTAATTAGGAAAACAAAATAGGGCTGGCTCTGTGGCCTAGGGGTTAAGGGAACTGTGTCCCACATGGCTGATTAAGCAGTTCCAATCCTATATCTGTCAGCTTGAAAAAGACACCAAGCAATGTGTGCGTGTGCCCCAACCCCCCCAAAGCAGAGAAAAGGAGCAGGACCACACCCCACTGGACGGTGCTTTCTCCTCTCCTCATTCTCTGTCTCTCTAGCAAACACACTCACCCTCTGATCAATTTAAAAAACAATAATAATCAAAATATATTAAAAATTTAAAAACTAAAGAAACAAATACTCTATTTCCATTGAAATGTATTTAATGTTTTTCTGAAGTAATCCTCGGTGATTGAGAAAGTCTTAGGATCTGTAGTCTGGAATTCTCATAAAATTATGAAGATGCATTTCTTTATCAATGTTAGTAGAAGAGAGATACATGACGGGAAGGTGGAGAACCAACACACCAGAGAGGCAGGAGTGCGTCTGGCTGCGGGGAGCCACCACTTCCCGTGCCCGCCTCGGAGCTGCCAGCACTCCTCAGGATGAGACATGCCTGCGCCTCGGGCCTGCGAGGCAGACAGCTTTTTCATCATCAGACTTCTCTTGGAATTTCAAACAGGCCATTGCGAGACAAACCCTTAGAGCCCTTGTGTTTCCTTTTTATTGTTAATGTCGTTGCTCCATTTACAGAGAAAGGGACCTTTCAGGTAATATAAAGCGTGTTTTGTGTTACTTTCAACTAATGCTGTATTTGTTTAGAAGACCATTTATTCTAAATGGATAGAGAGAGCCTAGAGACCCAATGAAAATATAATTTTGTCCAATTGCCTATTAATCAGGAGTCAAAGGCACTTGCACAGAGAATTGGCCAAGCCCTCCAGTCAGAGGAGTCTGGGGGACTTCTTTATCATATAAATGAAGACATTTTCCACTGGAGAAAAAGTCATAAAAAATGAATAGGTATTATTGTCACATTACCCAGATCATTTAGTTTGGTTTTCTCCTCTCTTCTAAAATTTGTCACAGAACAAGTAGATGGCACCGGATGTGTGTGTTACTGAGGGGGAACTTCACTACCGGCGTGATGTAGGTTTCTATAGCAGGGAACATCGTTGTCTTCAACGCTTTGAAAATTCACGCAGATTCTACCCCCTCTCCTCAGTCATAGGCGTTTGCATTTCAGTCTTCTCTTTGTACTTCAGCAGTCTAAAATTTAGCAGAATGCCATTTCCTAGTTCAAGGAGAAACAGTCTTCCTCAGAATGTGATTTTGTCTTTGCATAGACATGAATTGATTATTTTTTTTTTTTCACAATTGTTCACCAGGACAACAGCAATGTTGGGCGAAGTCAGATGTCATCTTTCATTGTAAAATGAACCCTATGATAGTTCCGCCTATATTCATAGTTTTTAAACCGCTAATGTCTGCCATTAAAATCTGTTCTGATTTCATCAAGAAAAGGAGATCTCAGTGTCCTAAATAAGCAGCTTTGCTTGTTTGTTGGGCACTTGAAGAATATTGTTGAATGTAAGCATTTTTTGGATGAAGTCCTAAGCAATGGAAAACAGTAGAGGGGTTGATATATGTACCTCTGTCGTTTGCTGTCAGGTGCACACCACAGATAACATTGCTGTGAGCACGTACAAGGAGCTAAGAAAGGCAGCGCACCACGCCAGGCAGTTGTTCCCAGCTGCATACAAATAAAGACGGATTTTTTCTCTGTGTCTACACCTCTCCCTTTCTCTTCTTCCTCCCCAGGATTTACCTGCAATGAACCAGCATGTTCTCTGATAGGCCTGGGCTATGTTTGTCTGCCTGCTGCTATTCTATTCCAGCAGTCTTGCATCCATTACATTCGGATTCTTATGAAAGCTGACAACGTGTCTTACCTCGTAGCCTTCTGGGGCCTCTTTTGCCCACCTTGTCTAAAGTAATTTCATTTTACCTGCAGTTCAGCAGCTGTTGGTGTATCCTTTTGTCATCCATCCTCCACACATTAGCACAAGTTCTGTATTTCACGGGAATGAAGAAGTGACTAACTGCTAATAGAAAGGCTCTATTCCAGGAACTCAATCGCTGAGAATCTGCCTGCAACTGAAAACTTATTAGAACCTTGCTGAGAGCTCGGAGAACTTGGATATTATCCTAATTTTTGCTGTCATCATCCTTACCCTGGACAGCATCGCAGACACAATGGAGCCTTTTGTTGGAAGCTAAGAGCGTTATCAGAATCATCTCAGGTAATTTTCTCCCTTGTGACAAAAATATAAAAGATGAGAAAGAGATGATGAGGAAATTTATGCCTGGAGTCCATAAGTATCTTTCCTGGGGTCATGCAGATTGGTCAGCATGGGAGACAAAACCATCTGAAGAGGACTAAATGACCTTTATGAATGGTTAGAAATACCAAGGAAATTACTAATGGAACTAAATATTTCACACTAATACACCTCAGTTTTCTCTTCTTTAAAATGCATCTGATAGTAACATTTTCTTCCTAGGTTGTTTAAGATTCAGAGGAGTTCTATTTAGCATGCACGTAGCACTGCCTGGTACACAGTAAGACTTTAATAAATGCTGGCTATTTTGCTGGTTTAATATGTAGCTCTGAGCTATAATACAGTCATCTTTTTGATATCTAAAGCAAGACATCAATTATCATAATCTACTCTATGTAACAAATTTTAAACTATAGACTCTTTACTCATTTATTAACTCAATAAATATTTTTGAGTGCCTATGATAAAGAATTAAAGTCTAGAATTGATCTTTCTTATGAAGATATTTCCTCTGCCTTTCTTCTCACAGTCAGGTTTTTGGCTGTAATTGACTCAACCGTATCTACAGGATTGAACATAACCTGAAGGCATCATTAAGTGAATGTTACCCTATCCACTTCAATAACAATATCATCTTGTAAACGTGTTTGAAGAAATGCTGAAACTTTTCATGATCATGGAAGTCATCAGTAGGATTTAAATGAAACTCTTTAGCATCTACAGTATCATTATTTTTTGAAAAGCACACAGCTGGGGACCAGCAGATGGCATAATGGTTATGTCACTGGACTCCCACGTGGTCAACCGCGGATTGGGGTGGCTTAAAACTCATGCTGGGTGCATGTGTGTGTGTGCCCAAAATCCCAAGAGGAGACTGGAGGATAAGGTGTAGCAGCGTGACCATACCCTCTGGAGGAGTAATTTCTCACATTCTGTCTCTCTTTCTCTCTGTCACTGTCTCTCCATATAGGCTATATATATATACATATACACACACACACACAAATATATATGAATTTTTATTTTATTCTATATTTCTATACAGAATAATTATGCATAAAATGATTAAATAAATGCGAGGTAGCAATTGGAGATTATCAAAAAAGAACAGAAATATATACAAGAAACAAATTGAACTTCCAGAAATGAAAAGTAGAATTTTTAAATTTAAAAATAAGCCATACGAGTGAATTAAATGAGATGTAACTTAAGTAAAAATTAATGGACAGAAAATTTGTTGGATGAAATTAAGCACAATGCAGTAAAGAGGGAGGAGAAAAGGAAGTAGAAAGCAATATTGTGAGATACTGCAAACAAATTGTCAAATACCCAGTTTATTGAGTTTTAGAAGAAAAAGACAACATGCGAAGAGAAAATAGTTGGAAAAATGCTAAAACTACCAAAATAACTCTCCATTATGTTGTTTAAACAAATTTTATTTCAAAATCTAAAATAAAAGTCTGTGGGGTAAAAAACATAAAAATTGAAAAAATTATTTATCAATCCAAGGATGACCATATTTTTGTTATTTCAAACAATTACTTGCCCAAAACATGAAGATTAATATGTAAGTAGTTTTTAAAATATAAATGGTAGTTGGCAAGGAAGATTTGTGTGAATGTTTTAAGTAATATTTTCATATTAATTGTAAAGGAAATGATTCAGTAGAAATTACTATCTCACATTTCAATTTTATTACTGAGAAGAAAAGGCATATGCATATCACAGTGAAAGTGCTGAAATGACATTGCTGTTCATTAGAGAGCTTTCATCTTACTCATTAAAAATGTTCTTTATTTTTATAATCTCTCTGTGCTATTGTACCTTTTTTTCCAGATAAATTTCACATTTGATTAAATAAAATTTACCACCATGTTTGATGCTGTCAGCAAAACTGAGATTAGTAAACAAAGTTGGATATTCTACTTTCTGATATTACCTTAAAGCTTTCATTTCAATTCATTCACATCTAGTTCATTCTGTTTCCAACAAAATAAATTCAAATAGTGTAAACTCAAATAACTTCAGCTATGTGTTTTTCTTTATTGTCTTTTCTCTTTCTTTCTTTCTTTCTTTCTTTTTTCTCTTTCTTTTTAGAGAGATTTTTGCTATAGGGTGCATGTGCTCACTGGAGAGACAGTGACAGAGAGAAAGAGAGACACCCAGTATGATCTTAAGTTGCTGGATCTGGGACTCCAACCATGAAGCTGGCTATGTGGGATCCAGCACCTTGACCTCCATGCCACCTGCTGGCCCTTCTTTTTCATTTTTACATTCATTCATTTGTTTCTTCTAAGACAGAGAGAAACAGGCAACTCCAATAGGGTCTTCGTAATGTGATTACCCCAGCCTCGGGAACAGAATCACAGGCAGATGTCTTGTTCCTGGTGTGTCTAGGGAGGCTCTGGGATGCAAACCCAGGCCGTTCCCACGTGGGTTAGCATTGTAGAACCTTGTGTTACCACTGTACCCACAGGCAGCCCGGAATTTCTGTTCTCCGCCTCACAGTTCTATCCTCAGAACTGCTTGGTGGCTTAACCAGTTGTTTATTGTTTGTGCTCCTGGTCTCCCCGGTGGCTTGCTTCCTTGCGTTCTGAGTGGCACTTGTGAACTATTTGCTTGTACTCAGTCTGTCTGGTAATAAGTAGCTGAATTAGAACTGTTCTCTTCCAGAGAAGTTGAATGTACACTTTGCCAGACGTTGGGGTAATCAAGTCAGCACATTTCAAGGAGGAAAATGGTAGCACATCACCATCTTCAAGTGCTCTCAGGTTGACTCCCCACATCTTGGTATGGGCCCATGGCTGGCTTAGAGCATTGTCTGTACCATTTGCTACCAGACGAACTATGTTTTCTAGCGTCTGTGTTTCTGATCTCTACCAAATCCAGTCTGGGTTCATAATTTGTTTCCTATTTTATTTATCTTTTGGAAGTGGCGGCTGGAAGTCCTTGAAAATTTTCCAAAGAACTGTGTCTAAGATGCGGCCAATTGAAGTCAGTCCTGCTCCATTTGTTAGGTGTTGGTTTGTTCTCTAATCCATGCTCATTGGTAAACCATTAAACCATTAGACCAAGACCTCTGGGAACCACTGGGGTCCAGAAGAATGGCCCTACTGAAGACAAGTCCTTTGCAGACTAATCTCTTCATTCTTTTGCTTGCCTTGTTCTCGCTTTCTCTTTGTCCCATCACTTATGGACCTTGTGGCTGAATCCCTGTAAGTCATGAGAACACACCATAGACTAATGGCTACTGGTTCTTACAATGATCATGACAAACAACGCTTCCATTTGCTCCTTTACACTGGCCTGGTTTTCTTTGGAATTAAGTTTCTAAAAGGTCTGTGACCTCAGTAGATGTGTTAATCGTGCACAAAATGCTGCAATTTCACCTCACTTATCCAGGAAATGACAGGCTTTCCGTTTCTTTTTATAGTGGGGAAATAGCTTAACTTTCATTTAGATTATGTGCTGTTTCAATCAGGATAGAAGTAACACATATTGAAGGCAAGAATAAAGAGATTTTGATAGCTGTTTGAGGTATTTATTTGGAAATGTTGAATAGAATAAGAATGTCATATTGATTTTAGGTTCAATGATATAGACATTTTTTTCTATTTTCCTATTTATTTATGGTCCATGACAGAAACAACAACAACAACAAAATAAAAATGAAATGAAAAGGTAGCCTCGTTGACAATTACCTAAAGGAAAAGCAATCATTTATAAGCCTCTGCAGAGGTCTTCAGAATCTTCTTTCTTCTTTTTATTTCCGGAGTTCTGAAAACATTAGTTTTGCAATGTGCATGACATCTTGGTAAAATAAACAACTTAATATAAAGATACAGTGCATATCTTTTGAGGAATGGTAATAAATGAAACTTAAGTTGAATCTATGTGAGGATAAAGTAAAGAAATGTCTCTCAGACCATGAAGAGAGTGAAAATATGGATTTTTGTAGCACCTTAACGGCACAGTGCTGAGCTGGTGAAAACGCAAAGGACCATCTTTGAATAAATACATGCTCCTTTAAGACGTCTGTAATGCAGAAGGAGTGCGTATAACCTCTTGTCTCTGATGAGCTTCCAGTGTCAGTGCAGAGACCTCTTTTCAGATGTGTACTCACAGTCCCACTGGACATTTTTCATGTCTTTCAAATCAACATGCAATTTTATTATTCTTTTTTTAATTTTTTTGAGAGGTTTTTGCTTTAGAGCGTGCGCTTGCCAGAAAGACAGAGAGAGACAAAGAGACAGGAAGCGAAAAATCACTCTCCGGGGGGGATGGCAACACCGTGGTCCCTTCTCCTCCACTCTCCTCTCGGGATCTTGGGCGCACACGCACCCGGCATGACTTTAAGCCACCGGTTCTAGGACTTGAACCACGGTCGACTACGTGGGAGTCCAGCGACATAGCCATTATGCTAACTTCTGGTCCCCGGTTTTATTATTCTTCATAAATCTAAAAGGTATAGCTGCCAAACAATTTGCTTAATTTCTATCCTTGAAAAGCTGGAACCTCCCAGTGCATTCTCATTTCTTCCCACCACGGGTGGTGTTTCAGAACAGGGGTGGCTCCCATGGGCAGACCAGAACAGATAAGGTGCTGTCAACACAGGAAGCCCTGCGTGCGTTTTGTCCTTGTCATCTCTAGGGGGGGTCACAGCCTGCTGATAGAAATGTACCTTTTATTGCGTGGGTGGAATTGAGTGCTATTGAAATGTATAAAGCACATTCATAAGGTTTATGAAAAGAAAATCATGAAAGACAGGGGCTTGAGAAACCTGAAAATTGAGATATCGGATAAAGGGTAAACTAGCCGAGGAGATTAGGAAAACCAGGCCAGAACTGTGGCCGCTGGAAACCATGGAAGATATGGTGTCACAGCATCTAGTGAGCGTGTCAGACGTGGGGAACTGTGACATGTTCTAAGGTTACAAATACAGAGGACTGGAAGGCTTGAACAGGGATCAGCTGTGCGTAGGTCACCGGACATGATGACAAGAGGCATGTGGGATGGTGTGGAGAGAAGCCAAAGGGACTGCAGTTGAAGTGGAGGGAAGCAGAGGCTGGGAAGAGGGGAGTGGAGGCCAGGAAGAGGGGAGTGGAGGCCGGGAAGCAGGGAGTCTGTATACACGATGCATTTAAGAAGGCCGACCTCTCACAGAGGCACAGGAAACGGGAGCGTTCCAATCCAGAATGACGACCCAGCAGCAGCTCTTCTGTTAACACGGCAGCTGTGACGTGTGAACTGGACGTGTGAACTGGACGTCTCCTTCTGTTCCATGGGAGACAATAGTGAGCGTGCCTGAGAAATCCTGTCTTCTCATGGAATAAACTCAAAAAATAAGTAAAATACATACTCACGTATATTACTTGCTGATACATGTTAAAATGGGAAAAAATAAAATAGAGAGTTAAAGAGGGGTAATATAAAACGCCAATTGAGATTGGAGAAACACCTCATTGAGAAAGTGACTTTTCAATAAACACCTAACATGCATGCGACCCTGTGGATATAGAAGAGCAGATTAGGAAGAAAAAAGGAAAGAAGAAAGAAAGAAAGAAAGAAAGAAAGCAAGAAAGAAAGACAGGAAGGAAGAAAGAAAGACAAGAAGGAAGAAAGAAAGAAGAAAAAAGAAAAGAGAAAAGAAAAGAAAAGAGGAAAAGGAAAGGAAAGAAAAGAGAAAGAAAAGAAGAAAAAAAGAAAAGAAAAGAAAAAATGAAAAGGAGAGGAAAGAGAAAAGAAAAAAGAAAAGAAAAGAAAAGAAAAAAGAAAAGGAAAGGAAAGGAAAGAAAATGTGTGCAGGAAGTCCCTTCAGGGAGTGTCTGCTGCTCTCGGACAGGAAGGCGGCTACTGGGGCTGAATGAAGGGGCCAGTGAGACGCGATCGGGTCACACAGACGGTGCGGTACACTCCTGGTGGGCCGTGGCGAGAATGGGCCTTTTACTCGGCCACAGAGGAGGCTAGAGGGCTCTGAGCAGAGGACTGCCCTGCTGTGCCCTCCTTTCAACACCGGCGCTGCGGTGGGGATGTTAGGAACGCGCCTGAACCGCAAGGGCAGAAACGGGATCCGTCGGGAGCCTATTTCAAAACTGAAGCAAGAGGAGCCAGGTGTTGCGATCCGAGGGCCGCCCGCGGGGTTAGCGAGAGGTGACAGCACTCAGGGCACTGGGTGGAAGATAGAGTTGGCGGGATTTGCTGAAAAAATGGGCGAGTCTTTTGAGGTGAAAGAAGTCCAAAGTGGCCACGAAGTTTTTAGCATCAGTAACTAAAAGAACTAAGTTGCTATGAAGCAGGGTGTGGTGTTTGAGAAGGCAGCTGTTTCTGGAAGAGAATGGGAATATCAGGAATTCAAATTTTGTGGCACTGAAGTTGCTCGTTAGACGTCCAAGCAGAGACATCAATTAGACAATTACAGGCTGATTGGGCCTGAAGTTCAGAGAGGCCATGGGCTGGAGACGTGGGCTGGAGACGCTGGGCAATGAGATGAGATGGAATCAGTGAGGAGTGAGCGTAGACAGGAAAGGAAAGTGGCCGATAACTGAGACCAGGGCTGCACAGAATTTAGACTTCAACATATGAGGAAGAAAACAGCAAAGGACTCTGAATATACAAACCGAAAGGTCGGAGGAAAGATTTTGGTCGAAAGAAGTGTGTCAAAAGGGCAAAACAGATCAATATCTCAAATGCTGCTAGGTTATACAAGACAGGAATTGCAAAGTCACTGTGGTTTCAGGGGCCTGGACTTGAGAAGAGAGGATAAGGCACTGGACTCCCACATGACCAGCTTTGCTTTGAGTACTGCATCTGGTGACTTGGAAGTCACACCCCGTGCATGTGTGTGTGCCCCAAACCACAGGCGAAGAATGGAGAAGGCATAGTCCATCCCTCTTAGGAGGCGATCTCTCACTTTCCCTCTCAATGTCTCTGCCTCTCTCTGCCAAGTGCATACATCCTGTGACAAGCATAAGGCAAACCTAAGAGTCATGTATATTGATATGTGCAACTAAAAAGCACACAAACAAGCAAACAAGAACTATATGCTGTTTTTAAAAGAGGTTGGCTTTTTTCGAACCTGTCATCTTCAAGTATTTGTAAACATAAAAGAAATAGATAAAATTGTACCCCATTGATAGGAATAAAAAGCGCAATCCCTAACAGTTACGCTTTTTAGGGAAATGTTTGCACGTGTTACCAGAAAGCAATACAAGACACCTTGTAGCTACCCGTGAGTATTAACCCCAAACTGGAAACGATCTAAATGTTCCTTAAGAACAGAACAAGGAGCCAGCAGGTAGTGTAGTGGTTGAGAATCTGGACTACCACATGGTCAATTGTGGTTCATGTCATGGACCTGGAGGCTTGAAACTCCTGCCAAGCTGGTGTTCATGCATGCCCAAAATCCCAGGAGGAGAACAGAGGAGAAGGGAGGAGAAGGGATTGCAGAGTGGCAATACCCACCCCACTGCTGGGGGATTTCTCTCTTTCTGTCTCTCCAGAAAGTATACACATCCTATAGCAAAAGTATCTTAAAAAAAAAAAAAACGATAGAATGAATACTTCATGAACTGGGAGTAAATTGATACAGTTAAATAATAATATTCAGCATAGAATGAATGAAGTACAGTTGCAAGTATAAATATACATGACTCTTAGGAAAATAATACTATAGTAATAAAAATAGACATTATACAATGTATAAAATAGTTTCTGTTTAGATATGATTAATAGACTCAATAAATTGAAAAGCATAAACTTTGTCATGAGCATATATGTTAAAGTTAAAAGTAAAGCAATGAAATTATAAATAATGAATTAATGATAAAGATTGCTCTAAGAAACTTACTATTGGAAAGAGTAAGTTCTGAACCAAGTAGTGAGCATATAAATATTTATTGCTATTATAGTTTACAAATCAGATATACCTACTCAATATTTATTAAGAAGATTTTAGCAATCTATTAGTTGCCATTAATCAGAAAGTAGGTCTAATATTTAGGACCAATGTATAAATCTATTCCTTATGTTATACACTTTCATGATTTTATGTGATTTTTTCTTTGTCACATTCATAATAGTTATAATCTTAATTAATCAATATAAATCTTTATTACTCTCTGTCATCCCATTAATAATATATACAAAAATGAAGCTATATTTTAAGTTGATTCTTATCTAACAAATGTCTAGCATTTTAATAGATTTTTAAAAACATAGCATCATATGTATACATATATCAATGAGTAAATGAATAAACAAATGAAAATACTAACTGGTACTCACCTTAAAATTAATTTGTGGGCCAGTGGGTTGCATGTGAAGGCAGTGGATCTCACATGGCTGACTGACAGCTAACCCAGAGATTTAAAAAGCACACTGGGAGGACCAGCAGTTAGTGTAATGGCTATGTCATTGGACTCCTAGACTCAGTCGCTTAAACTCACGCAGGGCACGTGTGCATGCATGCCCAAAATCCCAAGAGGAGAGTGAAGGAGAAGGGATTGTGGTGTGGCCATCCCTCCTGGGGGGTTGATTTCTCACTTTCTGTCTGTCTGTCTCTCTCTCTGTGTTTCTGGCAAGTGCACACGCCCTATAGCAAAAACTCTCAAACACACACACACACACACACACACACACACACAAACACACACTGGGTACATTTATGTGTGTGCTTAAAATCCCAGCAGACGGAGAAATGGAGAAGAAGTAATTTTGGTATGACTCTTCCCCCGGGACATGCTTCCTCTCTCCCTACCCCCATCTGTTTCTTTCCAGTGACCGCATGTCCATCTAGCAAATTAAAAATAAACTTAAAAAAAAAAAATGGAGCTAGCAGATAGCATGGGATTTAAGGCGCTGGACTCCTACATGTTGATCGTGCTTTGAGTCCTGGACGTGGTGGCTTGAAAAATCACACCGGGCATGTGTGCATGCATGCCCAAAATCCCAAGAGGAGAGTGAAGGAGAAGGGATTGTGGCATGTTCATCCCTTCGGGTTGTGATTTCTCATTGCCTCTGTCTTTCTCTGGTGAGTGCACATGCCCTATGGAAAAAAACTAAAAACTAAACTAAAACAGACTAAAATTTAAAAGCTAAGTTGCTTGCCACATTTGCATTTGACCTCCATTTTAGCATAACCACATCATAGTTCAAGTTCAGTTGTATGTAGAGGATTTCATAGATATGCTGAACAAAGCACGGTAACATCCATCTGTCTTCATCCATGACTGTGTTGCTTACAGAAATACCTGAGCCCAAGCGGTTTATACAGAACAGAGATTTATTGATCTTGTAATTCTGGATTGCAAGATCCAAGAGCATGTGCTGGCATCTAACTAGCCTCTGGCTCTACACCGCTGCCGATAGAAGCAGGAAGACCAGCAGACACGTGCAGAGGGAGCCATCTCCAGGCAGCCATCTTTCTTTTATAACAACCCGCCCTCACTGGGAATGGATCCCTTCTCAGGAGAGCTGGAACTAACTCCTTCTTGCAAGACAGCATTAAACCTTTCACAAGAGTGATGCCTTCGTGATCCCGTCACCACCCACAAAGCCTCACTAATAGTCTCACCACCTCCCAATGCCATTGGACTACCATGATATCAAATGCCGAAGAATGAACCTTTGGGTGACAAGCTCTTATCTAAACCACAGCGCCATCTGTTCACTCATGTATTGAGCAATTCTTTGGCAAGTAACTGTGATGTGGTGGACCAGCTTAAGGGCACTGGAGGCTCAGCAGCACACCTTGCAGAGAATAGCCCTCTCTTCACCTATCTAATGTTAGCAGAGATTGAAATCTAAGCAAGTAAATGAATAAGAATAGTTTCTTTAGTGTTGCCTGTGGGAGAAAGCAAAACAAAACAAGAAAACTAAACAAGGCGATGAGAGAAAAAAAAGAGCCTGAGAACCTAAGGGTAGAATGATGTCTTTTGGGTGGTCAGAGGGTCCTGCTATTTGAGGATAGAGACCCAAATGAAGAAAAGGAACCGAACATGCAAAGACCTAGGAGAACTGCAATTTGTGTATCAAGAATTTAAATAACTGTAGCAAGAGTTTGCTGGAGAAATTCGAGGAAAGGAAGAGACCAGCACAGCAGGGGTAGTCTCTAATGACATCAGTCAAGATAAGGGACCTACTGCGTGGGCCATGCAGGGTTCATAGGCCTCATCTGTGACTGGGAAGATATTCCAACTGCAGTGAGATACTGATGAAGAATTTAAGTAGAGAAATGATAAATGCAGAAGAGATTACAAGGCACAAGCGAGGAAAAGGTACTATAGTTGTATTTTTGGAAAGAATATTAGGGTGACAAGTCTCCTTTGTTGAGATTTCTCAGGATTGATCATGTCATTCCAGAAAAATGATCATTCCCATGTTGAATGGGATCCATTCACATGTTTCCGATATCTAGTCATGAATTGGCAAACCCTTCTAAAATTTTTTCTTCAACATTGCACACAAAATATTTTCCTTTTGTTCTACTTTGCACAAAACAGAGAATCGTTTTGATTAGAATGATTTAGGGTTCACTCCACTAGGACCTAACTCAGTACTTTGGGCTAGATCTCTTTCTCAAATCCACTCCAGTGTTAAGGTTTCATGAATTATATTATTTCACATTTAGTTGAGACTTATGAGACAGTTCTAAACCTGTTTCAAGAAATTACCCAAATGGATTACAAATCATCTTTTTATTATCCTCACAGTTGCTGCTGAATTGTTTAGATAGGAAAGAAGTATCAGACTCTTTTATTAGCTTGGACAGAAGTGGAAAAGCAATGAAATGCCCAGAAGTGTCACACAGGGGCAATAAAGTTGTGATAAAAATGACTTAGATTTTGTTATTCATATTTGCTGTTTGGCATCCAGTGCTAGAAAACAGGCAAGAGGGCCTTAGATCATAGACAATAAATTATTCAAAACCATTGGGTTGTAAAAGTTCAGCTGTGAAGTCCTAAGTCCCCTTTTCTCTCCCTGAATTTCTATTTTACTTCTCTGCTCTGTAACTAGGGCTTCAGCTCTGTAAGACAGGATCGGAGAAGGAAAGGCAAATGAAGCTTGAAGTGGCTTCCCTCCACCAGAGCGGTAGAAAGCAGCAGAACGGTGGGCATTGACATCTGGTGCACTTAAAAGTCTCGACATCCAATGGAACATTCTAGGGACCACGCCACAGACACACTCTGGGACATCTTCAGTGTTTTGCTATTCGCCTGTCTACTGCAGTCACTGTAGCATAGCTTTTCTTCCAAGCTTTCAATCTTCTATTTCTACTGTTGTGAAAGGTCTAAAATATATAACGTATTGATATAGGGCCTAAAATATAAGTTATGGGGGAACACATTGTGAATAGAGGTGTAAACAAAAGGGGCAAAATATAAATATCACCTTCAGATGTAAATCCTACAAATAACCCTTGGATTTTTCCTAGCCATAACTTCTCTATTCCCATTTCCAGCCCAGGGTACTATAATTTTTTCTTGCAAAGGCCTTCCTTCAAGGTTCTCATCCATTTGCGATGGCTTTAACATGAGGAAAATGATCGACTCTAAAGCGTTATTTCTGAAGAAGTCGACCCAGCAGGGAAATTATCTTTCTAAAACAGTTTTCCAAATAGGCCATGAGAGTCATTTAAAAAATAATAAAAGTTTGATAATATCTGGTTATCCGCAAGGTAAAATCTACTATCAAATTATAAAAGCAACATGCCACGGACCAGTGATTCTGGCTTGAACTGGAACCACTAGCCCCACAGTCAACCCTAAGTTCAGTCACGTGTACGTTGCCCACTTCACTCTTCGCTCACCTTATTCCTCTTCTGATACTTCATTTTTAAGAACATATCAAATTGCCTGCGTTCTTTGACGATTTCCATGACTTTGAATTCCCTGGATCTCCCCCTGCCGTTTTCCACAACGCCGACATTGGAGGAGATGGAAGACATAGGACTCCTGAGGACTCCTCAGGGCTGGCAGGGCTGGCTTTGTGATGACATTCATCCTCAGTCTAGGCTGGGTGATGCAGACATTGTGCCTTTCTTTTTTATTTTTTTTTTTTTGGAGAGGTTTTTGCTATAGGGTGCATGTGCTCACCAGAAAGACAGCGACAGAGAGACAGAGAGACGGAGAAACTGAAAGGGAAATATCAACCCCTGGGGAGGGGTAGTTATGCCCCAATCCCTTCTCCTCCATTCTCCTCTTGGAATCTTGGGCATGCACGCACATGCACCCAGCGTGAGTTTAAGCCACCAGGTCTGGGACTTGAACTGCAGTCGATTTCATGGGAGTCCAGCAACATAGCAATTATGCCAACTGCTGGCTCCGAGATTGTGTCTTTCACCTTACAATGCAAGCATTGAGATTCGGAAAGGCAGTGAACATCTGGAAGGAGAAACAGAGGAAGGGCAGCCACAATCCATCGTCAGTTTTGACCAATTCTACAGCTGTAGAGTTTCTGTGATGCATTTCCACCCTATCATTGCTTATGATGGTTATTTTTCTAGTCCCTTCAGTGGGCTCACTTAATGCGAGTGCAAACAAAGAGGCCCATATATTTCTGTGGGAAACACTGAAGTCCTTCATTATTTCCAGCCTAGGTTCAATCCAGGGCCCTGTAGCCAGCGCTGCCAGATTTACCCTTTTCACACCAGAGCTAGAGCTACAGGTGTCAAGTCCCACCACCTCCTGTCTGTCTCTGGCACGCAGTCATGAGCCTTGGTGCTGCCTGTTTTCTGCTGGGACAGGACCAGATCTGTTATAACCAGGATGGAGGGCTATGGGCTGGTGTTCTTCCTCCTTAGAAAACCAAATTGTAAAAAAGAAAAAGTCATTGTGTTTCAATGATATGAACCTTCCACAGCTGGGGCACAGGGAAGGAGCTTCTCCTCACCCCTAAATGGCCACATTTGGAGGTGCCACTGCCCTTAGTCAGATTGCTGGAACAGAGGTTTGTTCATCTGTTTGCAGTCCCTGAAAATGTTAGGGGCTGCACAGTAGTTGGGTGTATTTAGTGAGGTACAATACATTTTCTACTTTAATAATCCTTAATGGAGAACTTATATTATGCTCAGAGATACATAGAAGGGTATTTCTAAAATTCAATGTGTATTCTGAAAAGCTATGCAAGAATTTCAAAATGTATTTGTACCAAAATAAACTCATAGTGTGATTTCATTTTCTACAAACTTCTAAAGTCTCTTTAATATATAACAACTGTAGGGACCAGCAGTTAGTGTAATGGCTATATCGTTGGACTCGCATGTAGTGGACCACAATTCGAGTCCTGGACCCAGTTGCTTAAACTCATTCTGGGGACATGTGTATGCGTGCCCAAGATCCCGAGAGGAGAACGGAGGAGAAGGGATTGCGGTGTGGCCATCCCTCCTGGGGGGTGATTTCTCACTTTCTGTTATATATATATATATATATATATATCAACTGTATAATTTCAGGGAAGTGTAATAGTCAATTAAAAACTCACACGCACCTTTGTCCAATTCATAGACCTTGGAAATTAATGTTATATTTTGGACACTTTCTTTCTCTTTTTACTTGTTCTTTTCTTTTGTATATTTCCATCAGCATGGGTGTTAGCCAATGGTGTTCAATCCCTATTCCACATTGTCATGTGTGAGAGACTAAGACCCCAGATGTATGTGTGTCTTTCCAACATCAGACTTTATCACATAATATAAGGTTTTGTAGAGCAAAACAATCAGGTCAAGGGATGAGATCAATGTTAGTCGATCACCCTGAGTGGTTTCTGGAGGCAAAGAGCCGGTCATGTGTCTGAAGATGTCCCAAGAGTCTGTCCTTGAAAGGAAGGTTCTACTGCCGTCAGTACCTGGAAGTCTCACGAGGGATCCAAGGACAGGCGTTAAGGCTGGAACAGAGGCAGAACGTCTTAGTCTCTGGACCAAGGTCCACAGGTCTCTTGGAGAGCAGTGTGGAGCCATGTGCTCCGGTGTCAGTGCCAAGAGCGAATGATAAAGTGGCTCTGGTGAGGATGCTTCCCATGCCCCAAACTGAGCAGTCTCTTCGATTAGCAGGTGTCTAAGATCACACTTAGCCAGCCTGTCCATCTCTGCTTGGGTGGACCAGTGTGTCTGAAGTTACCAGGATTGAGCGTTTACCTATAACTCCCTTAGGGTGTTCCTAATAGCCCTCTTGGTCTGGTCAGTGAAGTGAGGAATTCAGGGGTACATGTCATACTTTTTTCAGTGCAATCTTGTCATTACAGAATCCGTTTTCTGTAACATAGTGCAGTCTACGCATATCTCCAAAGATTTTCTGCTACTTATGCAGCACAGAGGGATTTATAGGACTGGTATACTTAAATATGACTTATTCTATTCTTAAATGTACAATTCCACATACCTCTCATATTTGCAATCCAGAAATTGATTCATTCGGTTCTTTACCAAATATCAAGCACTTACTGTGTATGACCCACTGAATGTAGAGCACTGAGTATTGCTCTTAATACGGGGTTCTTTTTTTCCCTTTCAGTCCTCTGTGTTTTGTTGTCTTTGTCTTGAGATGTTAAAGCTTGCTTATGTATTACTTGAAGGTACACAAATATGTGAATAGATCTTTTTTAAAATTATTTTGTGTGTACCTCACTGTGTATTCGAAATATCATTACTTAACTTGAAAAGATTCAAATAAAGCAGTGGTCTGACTGATCTGTATCAGGATTTTCCCCGTGCAACCCATTCTTCCTGGAGCAGCCGAGATACTTCAAAGCACACATCAGGAGATGTCGTTCTAGTATTTAAACCCTCCAATGGTTTTCTATCTATCTTTCTTTTTTTTTATCATCTACAAATGTTTTTTCACTTTTGTGTCTGTGGTTTTATTGCACAAATCTAAATTCCTGGCTATCACTTACCGGAACCTTCTCTATCTCTGGTCTCTTTCAGTCTTTGTTGCCTGTGTTACCATTTGCTCACCATTCTCCAGAGATCCTGGTCATCCTGCCCTTTAATAAAGCAAGCTCACTCCTACCTCAGCACTCCGGTGTGGGAGGGTCTTGGCCGGAGATTCTTCCCCTTTGGCAAAATGCCAGGTCCCAGGTCCCCACTACAAAATCTCCTCTTGACACATGTCCTAGCAAATCTACCTTTCAAAAATTGCTCTCCACTCACAGCTTGGACTCTTCAGTCATTTGGTAACACATCTTAGGTTCTGCACAGAAATCATGCATTTAGCAACGTATTTTAAAATGTTTGTATGTGAATATCTTCTAGTTTATTCTACACTGGCCTTCTCTGTAGTTCCAGTCAAGGGAATTTGGGACAGTAGAGGCATGGAATTTGCCATTGCCCTTCTCCGTATATGAAAGTTGAGGTGAAGTCATTACATTGAGATGAGATTAGGAATATCTTAGATAATTACGCCATGATACCACTGCTATAATATTAGGAAATGACACTTAATATATTTAAATGATTTCAACTCTGTTTTCCTATTTACATTGCTCTGAATATGGGGTTCTTTTTTTCCCTTTTAGTCCTCAGTGTTTTGTTATCTTTGTTTTGCGATGTTAAAACTTGTTTATTTATGACTTGAGGGTCTACAAGTATGTGAATAGATCTTTTTAAACATTATTTTGTGTGTACCTCAATGTGTATTTGAAATATCATTACCTAACTTGAAAAATGCAAAACAGCCTGCTGAAGATCTCGGGGATATATTTAATGTTATCTGTTACGGTTTCTTAAGGAGATATATCCTGAGGGGAGGCAGCGAAACACTCAAAGGCACGTAATGTGCTCAGATTGTGAAAGTGAAAATAGTTTTACTGGTTTCCTCAGGAGAATATTACATGTTGGATGTAGTTGCCCTTGGTTACGTACTTTTTTTCTTTATGTGTGTAATCTTCAACTTATAGAAAGCTATTTTTTTCTTAAAATGCTTTGCCTATTTGTAAAGAATTTGTTATGGATGATACATACTTTCCAATCTAATTATGTTTCTGAGTTTCTTTGTGAATACCACCTTCATGTTTTAGAGACACATATAAGACATAAAATAATACATTTTAATTGTGTATGTTGGTGAGTTCAGAGTTTGAAAGCTGTTTATGCCTGAGCAGTGCTAAAAGTTGGTCATTTCTTTTCCAAACCCTGTATCATTAAAAACCTCCAGGTGAATTTTTATACTGTCTACATAGTTTTCTAGGACTGCCACAAAAACAAGTACTGCAAACTGGGCAGCTTAAATAACAGAAATGAATTGTTTTACAGTGCAGGAGGCGATGAGTTCAAAATCAAGGTGCTGGCAAACTTGGTTCTGAGAGGGAAGGCTCTCTCCAGGCTGGGCTCTCCGGGGCTTCCAGACGGCATCTTCTCTCTTCTCTCTGACTTATCGCATCTTCTTCCCTCTGTGTGTGTATACGTCTGTCTCCAAGGTTCCCCTTTAGCTGCGGACCCCCGTTATACTGGACTGAAGCCTCAGTAAAGGTAAAACCAGGTGAGGTGACATTCTGAGTAACTAGAGATTGGGACAATTCCATCTCCAACACTGGCCTTTTACAACATTCTAATTTTTAACATCCACTGACTTCCCTTCCATTGTTAAAACGTGTATGCTATTTTAAGTAGATTTCAAATTAATTCATGTTATGCTTTCTACATAGTCACAATATAGAAATAGAGGCAACACTCCTGTTGACACTAATGTTTTCAACGGTCCAGTGTAGGGGGAAACTCTTCATAACCGATCCGCTGTTGGGCAGGAAGGGCTGATTCACAGAGAAGCGAACTGTCCTTTCCGCTGTTCAGGTTGTTGTACTCCGTTGCTCTTTATCTGGTCCTGTTATCTTGTCTGTTTTGATAATGTCTTTCCTATCTACATTAATTACATAAATTCATTTGCTAAATAAATCTCATACAAATTGTCATGTCAGCGGCAGAGCAGATGCACGATTTGGCTTTCAGTTCCTTTGAAAACAAATACACAGGGTTTTGTTTTGATTTTTTAATCCCAAACCAGAAAAGTCCTTCAATTTATTTCAGGGCCAAAACAACCATTTTAGAAGCAATTGGACTTCAGGTCAAGTCATCTGACATTTCGTTGCAGGTTTTTACTGTGTCACAGAAGAACCTAATGGAAGTAATTTGATTCATTATGAATATTTATACTTACGATTTGTAATTACTGACACATGTTACACATTTTTATTTTCCATTTTTATATATAACAAATTTTTCTGGAAGTTTCATCCTCCATCAACAGCCAACATTCAAATTTATGATTTAAAGGCATTACTTTAGTCTTATTTTTTTTTTTGGTCCATTTAAAAACCTTTCCTGCTAGAGGCCGCGCCGGCCCACACACGGGCCGGCCGCGTGTGGCCTCCGGACCAGCAAGCTGAAGCTGAAAACAAGGATTGAGAACTTGCAACTGTAAGCAACAGAGAGAATCTTTAGCTGTCTTAAACTAGTTGAGAAAAATATAGAAGGACTTGCTCTACCTACGGACAGTGAGAAGATGTTGCTTACCAGCCCTGCATTGCCTCAGGGAAGAATAGGAACTACTCTGCCATTCTTGAGGAGGCCAGATGCCCGAGAGTTTCTCTGCCTATGGACAGTGAGAAGATGATGGTTGCCGGCCCTGCAATGCCTCGGGGAAGAACAGGAACTACCTTGCCATTCTTGAGGAAGTCAGGACCGGACGCCAAGGCTGCG
>NW_006204918.1:822923-830436 GCF_000334495.1 Tupaia belangeri chinensis
GGCAGGATGTTAATGAGAAATAGATATGGTTTATTACCTGTTGATGATGACATGTATAGTATTCTCAACTGAACTGGTCTGGGAAATATTTCATGATGGGTGAAGTCTTTTTAATAAGCAAAACGAGAAATAGTGATTGACTGTCTAAAAAAATTATAATAATAATTATTGGGAAAAGCATGGAAAAGATATTGAATGATAAAGCGGGGAGATTGATATCTCTGTATTGACTGACATGCATGGCATTCCCTTTTGAAAAAAGCAATGGAAGTCAATGTAAAGTTATATGTAATCTACTGTAATAGAAAGAAGATTATGATGATAATAAAATAAAAAAAAAAAAAAAAAAAAACCTTAGTTTTTCTTAGTTAATTTTTTTATGGTTCAATGTTTTTCATGAAAATAAGTGGGGTTTCCAAATATAAAGAATAATATTAATAATGAGAATTCAGCCTATGCATTAAAAAAGAAAATGTTAAAATCATTCTAAATCTACCACTCAAAGTAAATATTGTAAACGTGTGGGTGAATATAAATTCAGATACTATCTGCTTATCTGTCTACCTATTTTTCTCTCTCTCTGGTATGTATCTCCCAAATCATTATGGCTATGAGCACTCTTATAATTCTGTAACAATATGCCATGACAATGTTGCATGCCCACAAGGTACACATACATGCAACATGTATACATACAGGCATGTATTTTTAACAATTGCCTAATACGTGTACACACATATACATAAGCATATATATGCATCCAGAGGCATGTATTATTCATACTCAATTTACTTGTATTATATTAACTATGAAATAAAGGTCCAATATATAAGAATGTACACAATGAGGGACCAGCAGTTGACATAATGGTTATGTCGCTGGACTTCCATGTAGTCATCCATGGTTTGAGTCCTGGACCTTGAACTCATGACGGGTGCGTTTGCATGCATGCCCGGGATCCCAAAAGGAGAATGGAGAAGGGATTGTGGGGTAGCTATCTCCCCTGAGGGTTGATTTCTCGCTTTCTGTCTCTCTGTCTCTCTCTGTCTTTCTGGCAAGCGCACATGCCTTAAAGCAAAAACCTCTTCCAAAAAAAAAAGAATGTACGCAGTGAGTAGAGTTTAATAATAATAAATTATATGCCTAACACACACTTGAAATAAATAGAATAATGACCAAAATTTGAAAGCCACCAAGATGCCCTTCATGGTTAATGGATTAACAAGCTAGTACATTTATACAATAAAGAATTTGTTTTTGAGAGGTTTTTGCTATAGGGTGCATGTGCTCACCAGAAAGACAGAGAGACAGAAAGTGAGAAATCACCCCCCCATGGGGATGGCCACGTCGCAATCCCTTCTCCTCCATTCTCCTCTCGGGATCCTGGGCGCACACGCCCAGTGTGAGTTTACGCCACCGGGTCTGGGACTCAAACTGTGGTCGATTACATGGGAGTTCAGTGACATGCCATTATGCTAACTGCTAGTCTCCAATAAAGAATTATTAATAACAAGAAACAAGCTATGAAGTAAAAAAAAAGACATGGCAAAACTACAAAGCCCATTGCTGAGTGAGAAAAGTCAGTTGTGAAAGATTGAGTTCTAAAGGATTCTAACTTTATGACATTCTGGAAAAGGAAAACTGTGGAAGGTGTACAAAGACCAGCAGTTGCTGAAGGTTCTGAGAGAGAAGGGGGTTCTGACTAGGAGTACAGGGAGTCTAGGGCATCAGCTATTCCATGTGATACGGTAATGACAGATACACGTCACCGTGCACTGTCAAAACTCGTAGCCTACACAGAAGACAAAGGAAATGGAAGGTGAGCCATGGACTTCAGTACATGTCATGCCGACGGATCAGCTGTAGCGATGTACACCGTGCTGCAAGGGAAGAGCGAGACCTCAGGGAGCAGGGTGGGAGGCTGTATAGCAAAGTTTTACTCAACGTTCTGTAAACTTGAAATTGTTCTAAAATCTACAATCTCTTAATAGCCATGAGAACAAAATAGAGTGGCACCAGTGGCTTTGTAAACACTCTTGTGCTCTCTCAGATCATAGCCTGAAATGTATGAGTCACGATCCTGAATCTCTGGTTAATAAATCAGCTGCTTTACTTTCTGTTTTTACCAGAACCTCTAAAACAATTCCAGTTTTCTAGTTTTAAAAAATTGTTTAATGAAATTTATTTATTTTTGTAATAGAGTACATGTGTGTACACATGTTTGCCCACACACATATGTGCACAAAGTGAGAGAAAGAGAAAGAGGCATCCTTAACAGAGCGGGGTCGTGCCACAGTCCCCTGTCCCAGCCCTCCAGTCCAGCACTGCAGTTCAGTATTAATTACACACACATGCGCTCTTACACATACACGTGCACAGATATATGTGCATATACATGTTCATACATATGTGTGCATAAATATATGTAACCATCTATAAATAGCATTTTTTTGTTCAACAAAGCCATTCATTTATGCTGACTGGCTCTTGCTTATTCATTTTTTCATCAATAGCCCCAATTCAGTTATTTATCTTGCTGATTCAGGACATTTCTTTTTTTTCTTTAGTTTTTTTTGTTTGTTTTTTTTTTTGCTATAATGAACAATGCTACAATTAATAGTCTTATTCATACTTTCTCCTCTTCTGCATCTCGTCTTTATAGTTTTCTAATAGTATTTTCACATGGAAGGTATTCTGATGAAATCCAGTTTCACAAAGTATTATGTTATGGATAGTGCTTTTGTTGTCACATCTAAGAAACCAAATTTCACCCAAAGTAGCAAACTTATTGAGCAATAGAATGACCAAAAAAAAGTAAGTTGTGAAGAAAAATATTCCATCTACTCTAGGGTTGCAAGATTATTTATCATAAGAAAAATCTGCTAAACTTATAGTTAATCAGATTAAAAATTAAAGTGATAAATCATATTGTCATCTCAATACTCCCAGAAAAACATCATGTGATACAACTTAACATTTTATAATAAAGATGCTTAGCAAACTAGACACAGAGTTAAAGCTCCTTGAATTCATCAGAGATACCTACTAAAGACTCGAGAAAGCATGCTCGGTCGGGAAATGCTGAAAGCCTTTGCTGAAATATTTGGAACACATCGGGAGCTCCCTGTGAATACTTGTATTAACATTGTGCTCATGTTGTTGACCATGCAATGAAACAGCACAGGTGAGATGTACGTACTCTAGAACATTCTACAAGACATACAACTTCATTCTTCACAATAAGCTTTAAAAGAAAAATCTAAAAGGGGCCAGCAGATGGCATAATTGTTACGTCGCTAGACTCCCACATAGTCATACAGTGGTTCGAGTCCTGAACCCAGAGGCTTAAAACATGCTGAGCATATGTGTATGTGTGCCCAAGATTCCAAGAAGACAATTGAGGAGAAGGGTTTGTGGCCTGGCTATTTCCCCAGGGGTTATTTCTCACTGTCTCTGTCTGGTCAGTGAGTGTATGCACCCTATAGCAAAAATTTCTCTCAAAAAAAAAAAAAAAAAAAAAAAAAAAAAAAAGAAAAGAAAAAGAGAAAAGAATCAGCAAAAAATTTAGTAAATTATTAGCTACAAATTCAACATATAAAAATTAACTTCATTTATATACACAGCAGACAGAGTTGTAAATGCTGCATGAAAGATTTTGGTTATAGTAACAAAAACTCAAATATATTATGTAAGATATGAAATCATTTATGGGAAAATTTAAATTTGACTTTAAGACATATTAAAAATCCTAAATCAATTGAGATACATACAATATTATGTAGGTAATATTACATACAATATTATGTATCCCTTAGGAAGGGATATCATTTTCAAATTCTCAGGAGGACTAATAGGATGGGCTGTTTATTAAAGCTAAGATTTGTAGTCTTTACCGCTCTCTTATCTTAGAGATGGGACAGTCTTATACACTTGTACTTATCCAGTGCTACTGGCTACATTTATATTGCTGCCCCGTGGATCAGTCTGCTGACAGACGCTGAGACACACCCTCACTCACGAGACTTTGGGTGAAAGTCAACAACACATGGGGAGAAGTGGCTAGCCTTGTAAAGGAAACTTACAAATGATCACTCCAAAAGGAATTACTGGGCTGACCCACAGTGGTTAAGCCCTGTATCTGGGGAGCTGGATCCACATGGAAGACTGTGGCCCAAATTCCAGCCCCTGAAGCTTGAACATCACATTGGGTGCATGTGCATGTGTGCCCCAAATCCTGATGGATTAGAGAAATGTAGGAAAAGAGATTGTGGCATGGTCATGCCCCATTGAGGGATTCTTTCTCTCTCATTCTCTCATGAGTGCCTGTGTCCTCTGACAATAAAGAGAAAACAAAAAAGGAAAAAAAATAAATAAAATAAAAAGAAATCCCTGCATTGTCTTGGTGCTTCATGAGTGGTAAAGGGAAAGAAAAGTGTGTATTACCTTTATCTGCATTTACTGTTGCCCAGAAGCGCAAAGCTGATTGACTACAGAAACCACTTCACTTGTTCTGAGTTAAAGCTCCAGCATGAGCCTCAGCTGCCTGAAGAAGGTCCAGTCTGGACTCCTTTATACATAACATACGGATGACACCACACCTTCTGAAGGGACACTAGGAACAGTTCTAACGTCGCTTTGTCTACTCAAGGGCAAAGGCCTGGGGATGAGGCAGCAGAAGCGCAAGGAATGACTTCAAGGAGACGCATGGTCCCCTGAGCCGATGAGAATTCGGAATTGCATCATAGAATTCGCATAGGTGTTCCTCGCCAGGAAAGCACCATCATAAATAAAAGCCGTATGTGCCCAGTACTGCAGTTAGTGGAAACTGGAAATCTGCCCGGCTTGACTAGGGCTTTACCAACGGGGAGGGATGGGCACTGCTTAAGGGTAAGACACGTCGGGAACCGTATCGGTGCAGTCTTCTGGCATCAAGTACGACATAGCTCTTCCCACAAGCAATCTGAATCCACGGTGAGCTGAGATTTCAGTTTTGATTCATTCCCTTATCCACGTCAACACTTCTTCGTAATCAGCAAGGACCGCTTTCATTGAAAAAGCTGAGAAAATGTTATGATATTTAAAACTAATTTTCAGATAATCTTATTAAAATAATAACATAAGCGCTTCTTACCATAATATTGATGTAGTTGGTACAGTTAATTAGTTTGATAAAACTGATATCAAGGATCGAATGTACTGGAGACTAAATTAAAAGCTCCTTAGGGGCCAGCAGATAGCTTAGTGGTGAAGGCACTGGATTTCCACACGGCCAACTCCACAGTTTGAGTCCCGGACATCACGCTGGGCACATGCAGGTGCATGCCCAAACTCCCAAAAGGAGAAGGAATTGCAGCATGGCTTACACCCCTGGGAAGTGATTTTCTTTTTTCTTTTTTTTTTTTTTTGAGAGGTTTTTGCTATAGGGCACGTGCACTCGCCAGACAGACTGAGACAGAGAGACAAAAAGTGAGAAATCACCCCCTAGGGGGGATGGCCACGCCGCAATCCCTTCTCCTCCATTCTCCTCTCAGGATCTTGGACACGCACGCACACGTGCCCGGTGTGAGTTTAAGCCACCGGGTCCGGGACTCGAACCGCAGTTGACTACATGGGAGTCCAGTGACATAGCCATTACGCTAACTGCTGGTCCCACCCCTGGGAAGTGATTTCTAACTTTCCCTCTCACTATCTCTCTGGCAAGCACACATACTCCATGGCAAAAAAACTTAGAAAAAAAAAAAAAGAAACAAAAGCAAACAAACCAAAGCAGAACTTTCACAAAATGTTAGAAACTGGTTAACTAAAGGAATAACTGGATTTAGTTCATTAAAATTATTACTTGAGTTAATCTATTGATACTGCTTGCAAAGTTCAAATTGTGGCAGTAGAAGGAAGGACAGGAGTCATACAGCTTTTGTTTAATTAGAAATAAGTTTGGGTTGGGACCAGCAGTTAGCATAATGGCTATGTCGCTGAACTCCCATGTGGTCGACTGCAGTTTGAGTCCAGGACCCGGTGGCTTAAACTTATGCCGGGTGCATGTGCATGTGTGCCCAAGATCCTGAGAGAAGAATGGAGGAGAAGGGATTGCGGTGTGGCCATTCCCGCTGGGGGGTGATTTCTTGCTCTCTATCTCTCTGTCTCTCTCTGTCTTTCTGGCGAGCGCACGTGCCCTCTAGCAAAAACCTCTCCAAATAAAAAAAGAAAGTGGTTTAGGTTGAAATATTTGAAAGTGTATCTTTGAAGCAATAGTATTCCATGTTGAATGATACAAATATTATTATTTTATATGTTATCTGATTTTCTATTTTATAAATGACACTAAAGACCCAGAATGTATGATCATGAACATTTTTTTTAAATTTTTATTTTATTTATTTTCTCATTATTATCTTAAATTTGACCACAAAAAGATGAGGGTAGGGGGGAGTGAGAAAGCAAGCCACCAGATCCAGGACTCGGACTGCAGTTAACCATGTGGGAGTCCAACACCTTAACCATCATGCCACCTGCAGGCCCTGATAAAGAATGATTTCTAATGTAAAACATTTGAACACAGGGCTGGATGTGGTGCAGTGGTGAAATGCAGAGGCCCACGAGGCAGTCTCTCGTGGGAAGGTTCCCGGTTCAGGCCCGGAGACCTTCCTTAGCACAGGCCGGTGATCAGGCCGAAGCTGGAAGTGCATCACAGTGGCCCCACCCTGTAAGAGTATGCTTTCTCGCTCTTGCTCATAGCAGAGCTAAACAGATAAACTGAGAAAAGTCTGGACAGAGTGAGACACACATACTGTATGAGACAAAGTTACTTTATGGCTGGCCTGGGCAGCTCTGTTCTCGTCCTTGGGGGTGCCTGGAAGGCTGGTCCTGACCCCAGGCTAGGATTAGGTTAGAGGGACCAGCTAGTGAGTGACAGCATGCTACTGAAAGTTCGAGCCTGTCCTCGTCATGCCTGGGTTGCAGGGAATGATGGCCACGCCTGGCTTTCCCACCCTGGCTGGGTTACGTGACGAGCTGGGCGGAGAAGGTCTCGTCTCATTGAAAGCTTTAGTGCAGGCTCTCCTGAAGCTCGGACTCCCCATGCATGTCTTAGTGCTTCCTCGTCTGGGTTTGAAGCAATCTCGTGTGCACGAGAAAGGCCGCTGTGGCTGTGCCTGGAAACTGCTCTGATTCCAGGATTGCACACACTCGTTCTCTGCCTTTATTAAAGTCTTACATGACTTGGGACCAGCAGCTGGCGTAATGGCTATGTCATTGGACTCCCATGTAGTCGACCATGGTTCGAGTCCCAGACCCGATGGCTTAAACTCAAGCCGGGCGTGTGTGCGTGCGTGCCCAAGATCCCGAGAGGAGAATGGAGGAGAAGGGACTGCAGCATGACCATCCCCCCTGAGGCATGATTTCTCACTTTCTGTCTCTCTGTCTCTGTCTTTCTGGCGAGCGCACGAACCCTATAGCAAAAACCTCTCCAAAAAAAAAAAGTCTTACATGACTCAGTGTACACCAAGGAGTCTTG
>NW_006204918.1:830485-845183 GCF_000334495.1 Tupaia belangeri chinensis
GATATTCCCTCCTGTGTAATCAACACATTTCAGCATAATTTTATCTCTATGAAATTTGTTTTTATGCTATATACATTTATATCTTTCATGGTTTCTGGTTTTGTTAATATCAGTAGTAACTACCACTTAGTAAATACTAATCTATGTACGAGGACTCAAATTGCAAATAACTTTAACTTGTACAGATACTTACTTGACCAAAAATCCATTGAATTCAGATGTTTTTAAAAGTTATTTTATTAATCTCAATTTTCTCATGAAGAAACTGAAGTGCTGATGAGAGAAATGATTGCTCCCACGTCACACTTACTGAGACCCACGTGCACCCCAACACCCCTTGCTGTCTGATAGGCAGCATGATAACAGAATTAGACATTTGTTCTGAGCCCAACATTGCAAAAATATTTGGAGATATTTTTTCTCCTGCCCATACTTTTTCCACTAAATTTTTATAGTTTTTAAAATATTTTCTACCACTACCTTATTTGTCTTCTTCTTTCTCTTTACACGAAGCCTCCTCTCTACCTGATAAACTCCTTCCACTTAGTAAATCCTGCTTGCTAGCTAGGACTCCCCTTCCCTGTAGCAGTCAGAGCTCTGGTACGTCCCAGGGCAGATCCTGTGCACCCAAGCTACGCACACTTGATCCTGGATTTTTGTCTTCCTCGTTCCTAATGATCATATGTTTTCTTAATGTGTATTTTAACCCCAAAATGTAAGATCCTGAGGCCAGAATTATGCCCTATTTTTTGCATTTGCAGGTCCCAACACAGTTTCTGAGACCTAGCATTTTTCCATGAATCTGTTAAGAAAGTGCTAATCATAATCTCAGAAAACACAACCCCAAATGCCATAAGCCTAAATGTTAAAATCTCAAAAGGTCAAAGTCTCTAATGTCTAAAATGCCAAAAACCACAGTCCCTAAAGATTAAAACTCTAAGTGTTGAGACCCTGAGCGCAGCGGGCACTAGGACTGCAGATCTCCCTGGAAAAGCCGGTGTAAGAGAAGCATGCGAATCCGGGAGTTTGAATATTGATAGCACAGCATGGAAAATGGATGTGGACCTATTCTGCAAGGACAATCATCCCTCAGAAGAAAGGACACATTTACTCATTGCAATGCAAGACTTCAAAATACAGTGCTTATGAACGCCCACCAGTGCTCACGGATCACCTTCATACAACAGCCCAGCCTCGGTCCCTGTGATACACTCTTTTGTATGTTGAATTTTCTCTTCACTTGTTTTCTTCTTTTTGAAAACATTTTTTCTCACTATTTCAAATCATCAACCTTATTTTTTATAATTTGCTATGCTATGTATTTTGTCTTCCCGACATTCCCAATACTCCAGTACTGGGAGGCATAAACTGTGCAAACACTTTAGAAAGTTCTGATTTATTTATTTATTTATTTATTTATTTATTTATTTATTTAAATTTAAGTCCACAGAAGTGCATTATTACCATGTTGGCTTTGTGTGTAAGTGATGCGTATTTATGTAAAAACTTTGAGTCTCCCTCATAGAGGAAGAGATGCCCTTTTCATACAATTTCATTTGTGAAAAATAAAATTTCTTGAGATATCAGCTCTTTGGAGACTGCATATTCAGTGATGACCCGTGATGCGTTTTGATCAATCTTATTAAAAGTGTTAGCTTTTGCATGACAGGGTTTCAGATGGCCACGGTCATAAAGCTGGGTGCACACGACTATCAACACATGCACACATTTTCTATTTCGATCTAGTTCTTTTCCAATGCTGTTTGTCTGCTTGTAACTATTATATTACTGTGACTGTTGACAGAACACCTGAGCGTTTATGCTTGCAGGAATATGTCTGTTATTGTTTAAAGGGGCCTATGACATGTTTTGTTCTCTTTTTTTTTTACATACTTCACAAATAAATCCCCTTTAATAATGTAAATATTTATCTTTTATATTATTTTTTCTCCAGAATTATAGTTTCAGGATTGTAGACTTTAGGGATTTTGACTTTTTGTGATTTCAACATTTGGGATTGCGTCTTTCAGGATGATGGCCCATACCTATGACTAAGGAAATGATTACACCAGAATTTATAGTTCTGTTAAACCAGTTCTGCTTTTGGACAGTAATTGCTGTTCCTTCTTGTTCTCGGTCACTTACTTTCCCTGCCTCCTACTCAATCAGATAACCCCACAGGTTTACATCAGATTTCCTTCATGAAAATACCAGCTACACATCAACGTCATATTTTTAGCTGAAATAAATATAGTATGCATTATTTTTTAACACTAAAAGTGTTAGTGTCTGGTGATTTTATTTTCTGGTTCTTGCTATAGAATATGTGTGCTTGCTGCAGAGAGAGGGAAAATGAGAAATCACCTCCCCAGGACACTTGGCCACATTGCAATCCTTTCTTCTTCATTCTCCTCTTGGGATTTTGAGTATGCGTGCACATGCGCCCAACGTGATTTTTCAGGCCACCATGTCTGAGTTTCAAATCCCGAGTTCTCAGTGTGGATTCCAGCACCTTAACCGCTACGCCACCTGCTGGCCCCAAATCATATTTTTAAAAAGAGGTTGGCACGGCAGATTCCTAACTCCTACTTTGGAGAGAAGGCTGTTTCCTGATTTTTCTAGACTCAAATATGTCTCTTTTTACCTCAATCCAAGAATACGTACCTTAAATTTTCTAAAAAATATATTGCCAATAATCTTTTCTTTCACACTAGTAAAATGAGCATGTGTTAACATGATTAGGTTCGTTAAGTGTGCTTGTTGAGAAGGCTAGCTCTGGAATTAATAGTGAGAACTAAGTTTGGACTGGTTTTAGTCAAACTTGAGATCCTCAGGAAGCCAAAGCAATTATGCACTGGTTTTAAAATCAATAAGCCACTGAGATTTTAGCCTCTGTTGTCTTACATAACTTGCAACAGATGGACCATTGAACACGGAGTAGGCCCGGTTAGGGGTGGGGCTGCAGTTCCCAGCTCACTACACTCGCTCTGTCTGGACGGAACCCAATCCTATTCTGCAAAGTCGGCTCTAAAGGAAGCTGCGAGCTAGCAGAGAGCGCACAGCCGAGCCATGTCCACGAGGAGCTATTAGGATCCCACTTTACTACCATTCGCATTTGGACCAATTAAAAAATAAACAAGTAAAAAACTTAGGTGATACGATTTTTGTGCCCTAGCTCCAGGCGGGAGAATAATGCCAGCTGCTATCATTTGTACCCATAATAGCCCCGTTTGCCTATTCATTTACGTGTTAACGTTTCCTTAGCAAGTAAGGCTATCTAATTAGAGTTGGATCCTTCCACACAGATGTAGTAACTTCAGTTTGAAATTTTTTTTCTTTATAATCTTCCTGGCTCTCTTTTCCTAAACTTCAATGTTAGTCCCTAAATCAATGAGGAATATATTCCAGCAAGGCTTCTCTGGACAAGCTTGCTGGGTTTCTCTACGCCGTGTCAGGATGTATTATGGGAGAGTTAGCTACGGCATTCGTTGCCCCTGCTTGTGAGACGTCGCGGCATTGAAGTGATTTCCCTTCGTAGACACAGGATTCATGATACGGCCCAGCTTTCCTCTGCAAGGTTCATTTGAGAGTTCTGCTTCTTTTCTCCTATGACCCCAAGGGCTTCTATCCTTAACCCCTTTTCTTGGAACATTCCTCTAGTCTGGCATCCTACGGTCTACACCTTCCAGTTCACTCTTCCACATGCGAGAGCCCTTCCCACATCATCCTCTCCTAGCTAGTGGGTCCTGGTTTTTATCTCTTGGTTTCCCATCCAGTCAGGTTGTCCCTGTCACCATTATCAAGACAATCCGGCCAAGCACACACCATGAGCTTGGTCACTGTCCACCCCATGCTGTGCTCCCTCAGCCGCAGCAGTAACACATTTTCTAGGGAGGCTTGAGATGCTCTTTGGATTCATTCGCTTCTGGAGAGAGGAATTATAAAAAAGCACTGATGGGAGGAGGTGGTTTCTGGGGCCATCACAAGTGCCCCTTGTGGGAGATCCAAAAATATGGGCCCAGGAGAACCGCTATTATTCAGGAAAAGGCCGACTTTCACACCAGCTGAGACCTGAATTTAACAGCTCAAATGCATTTCTCTGTGAATGTGCTAGTTTCTGGTCTGGTACACCCGAGGAGAGCTCTCATCTTTGTATATGTGATTCAGGACGTGGCTATGAAGGCAGCTTACTCAGAAGTGAAACAGTTTAGGTAAAGTCTGGTGTCCGCAATCCCCTCTTCTTCAAGCCGTGCTATATATTATCTATGGGGTCCTTTATACCATTCATCTGGGAACTCAGGAAGTCACTATAAGGGCAAGGAGGGTTTGCTCTGAGGAAATCTTGTTCCCTGAGGCCTTGGTCACGACTCTAAGAAGAGTTCTGAGAGACATTCTTGAGATTGGGAGGAAATTAACTCAGTATTTCTGAGGTAGAAGTCTATATGTGTCTATTAATGCTTGCTTTCTCTCCTGAGCTCCCCCATGCCCCAACAGAAGGAATTTGTAAAAATTTAACTTTACCTAAGAATCGTGCTAAGCACTCTATAAAAAAAAAAATTCTACTGGACTCCAAAAACACTTTTATAACTGATCATTTGAACATCTCTGTTTTAAAGATAAGGCCACTGACATTAAGGATGCAGTGTTTCTATAGATCTTAAAAATTTTTATTCACAGCTTAAATTATAATTATCAAGGTGATGAGAAGTAGATTTTATAATAAAAATGTGTTTCCTGTAGAATGCTTCAAACTATTACATTAGATATAAAAGAAATGTCATTGTCTTTTTAAAGGGATTACAGATCACAGGGCACCTCTTACAATGTGCTGATTTCATTCAGTCCTTACCAAATATACGTGAATTACAATGCACAGACTCATGAGGAAGTAATAAAAATTTACTTGAGTAGTATATAGGGATGGGTTAGGAGTAATTCTTTGATTCAGTGATGAAAGTCTAGACACGAAGGGAAGAAGGAGGTCTGAGTTCATTGCCTACTCTTGACCAGGATTCAAGCAGTATTCATCTTGAAAGCTCCCAGGTGTTTTCGCAATCTGTGCCCGTCAACTAGGAGACCCATAAGATTTCACCCACAAGAGTCCTCACCTTTGTTAGATATGGTCGCATGATGCCCTGCAGAAATGCTATTGAGTAAGGTAAAAAGATGATAATTCAGGTCAGCAGGTGGCGTGCACTGGACTCCCACATGGGCAACAGTGGTTCAAGTTCCAAACCTGTTTGCTTGCTTTCTAAAATTCTTTCTTTCTCTGTCCCTCTCTTCATCTCTCTCTGGTCAAATAAAACATAATAATAATAAATAAAACAAATTTTTAAAAAAGCTTATCATGGTGTTCCACAGCCACAGATCCAGTGGTTGGGAAACACAGCCCCCTTGCTGTGTTCAACTTTGGTAGCGATTTTGAGGCTGGTAAGAAGCTCAACATAAATTCCCTTCCCCTGGGATAGTAGCAGTAGCAGGACTTCCTTCAAGTGCCCTGAGGACCCCTGAGGCCTGAGCATTTTCAGTAAGATTTGCTAAGATCAAATTTACTGTTTAACTGATGCCATGGACCAGGCTGGTGGTGAAGGCTGTATTTACACAGAACCATGGAAATGGCTTTGCTTCTGGGCTCCGATGCTAACTTTCCACCTAACACATGCTTTGGAAATATACGTGAATTACAATGCACAGACTCATGAGGAAGTAATAAAAATTTACTTGAGTAGTATATAGGGATGGGTTAGGAGTAATTCTTTGATTCAGTGATGAAAGTCTAGACACGAAGGGAAGAAGGAGGTCTGAGTTCATTGCCTACTCTTGACCAGGATTCAAGCAGTATTCATCTTGAAAGCTCCCAGGTGTTTTCGCAATCTGTGCCCGTCAACTAGGAGACCCATAAGATTTCACCCACAAGAGTCCTCACCTTTGTTAGATATGGTCGCATGATGCCCTGCAGAAATGCTATTGAGTAAGGTAAAAAGATGATAATTCAGGTCAGCAGGTGGCGTGCACTGGACTCCCACATGGGCAACAGTGGTTCAAGTTCCAAACCTGTTTGCTTGCTTTCTAAAATTCTTTCTTTCTCTGTCCCTCTCTTCATCTCTCTCTGGTCAAATAAAACATAATAATAATAAATAAAACAAATTTTTAAAAAAGCTTATCATGGTGTTCCACAGCCACAGATCCAGTGGTTGGGAAACACAGCCCCCTTGCTGTGTTCAACTTTGGTAGCGATTTTGAGGCTGGTAAGAAGCTCAACATAAATTCCCTTCCCCTGGGATAGTAGCAGTAGCAGGACTTCCTTCAAGTGCCCTGAGGACCCCTGAGGCCTGAGCATTTTCAGTAAGATTTGCTAAGATCAAATTTACTGTTTAACTGATGCCATGGACCAGGCTGGTGGTGAAGGCTGTATTTACACAGAACCATGGAAATGGCTTTGCTTCTGGGCTCCGATGCTAACTTTCCACCTAACACATGCTTTGGATTCTTGCTACCAAAAAAAGCACCGAGGACAGGGGTCTCCCTCAGTCTTGCCTCCTTTATGTCATCTTCTGTGTAAGGAAGGGGTATGAAATTTTGAGTGAGAACATTATGTGCAGATGAGAATACAAATCAGTAGTAAACCTAAACACAGAGCAATCCTAAAGACAAATTAAGGGGAAAATACCACAGAGGTACTTGGTCCACTTCAAATACACGTATTTTTATATACTGGAATATATCTGAAATGCGTAGTTATTTGCATGAGTTTACTCAGCAGTATTATAATTTAGATTTTCTTCTTTCTGTATGTCTCTCTTTTCCAAATGTTCTTAAATAAACAAAACTAAGAAGGTTAGAAATGTTATTTCCGTTTCCTCTATTCATTCTTTGCTTTTTTAAACATAAGTATTTATTCATTTAATTCCACTTGTTATTATTATTTTTTAAATTTCACCAGAGAGAGACCAAGAGAGTGAGAAAGGGAAAGCAAGAAAGCAAGTTGCCAGATCTGGGACCCAAACTGTGGTTGACCACGTGGGAGTCCAGTGCCCTTAACCACCACGCCACCTGCCGGCCCCTGTTTAAATAATTTTAAACACAACGGTTCATTTTACTATATACGTGCATATTTACATAAAGCTGTATACGTATATGCAGAAACAATATGCTGCGATGATTCTTATCCTGCATGAGTTAAAATCTTTGGTAAGGTTTCATGTCATGATTCTCATTCACAATATTATGATTCTCATTCTGCATAAAGATGAAGACTTTTTTCTAAAGTTCATTTGTTTCTTCTAGGAGTGGGACAGAGAGAGAGCGAGCACTTCAGCAGGGACTTGGTGCTGTCGTCCATCCTCAGCTCGGCCAGTTCTGGGTCCTGCGAGCACCATGCCTGACTTCCAAGAAGCTCTCTGGACGTGAACCAGAACCTTCCCCGGGGCCCAGCCTTGCAGAGCACTGCAATTTACTTCTGTGCCAGCATCTGGCATCCAAGATGCTACTATTTTATTTAGTTGTTATATATGAGTTCGTAAATTTGATCTAAAATTTAACTATGTCTACTATTAGGTAGTCGGAAAAGTCCTGACACCACACATTTGTGCGTAGAAAAACTATGTCATGACGTTTCGGACCACCCCGAATTCAAGATTTGGCTTTCTTCATTATTTATGATGTTTCTGTAGTGGGACCCGAATAGGGATGTCCCGTTAAAGTAAGCCTATTAAACCTCATCTAGTAATATTTAATAGAGAAGAGATTAACAAGGAAGGCCCTCTTTGTGTTCTCAGATTCTCAGAAGTTTTCCTTTCCTATGTAGTGTCATTCAGTGGAAGAAATGAATTTGGCTCTAGCTGTCTGAGCGACTGCCTAAGGTTCACTCTATTTAGCTATTCATTCATCCATTCCTTCTAACGTTTGTCATTCACATTTACTCAGGATTGTGCGTTCACCTGGAGGGAAAGGTTTAAAGGTCTGTGAGGCAGCGCCTGCCTACCTCGGAGTGACGGTCAGCTGGGGCCATAGACAGAGGAGCCCCTCAGCTCAGCAAGTGAAGAGCCAGTCGACACAGACGAAGTGCACAGGATCCCTGAACACCAGGGGCCTAGGGTCAGTAAGAGTTGTCTGGGGTCAGTCCTGTAGCCTGGTGATTAAGGGAGCTGGATCCCACAGAACCAGTCGTGCTTTGAGTCCCAGCCCCCGTGACTTCACACCCCACATGTACACATGTGTGCCCTAAATCCCAAGGAAATAGAGAACTTGTGGCATGACCATGCCAATGGGGAGGGTGTTTCCTTTCTCTCTCTCTCTCTCTCTCTCTCTGTGTGTGTGTGTGTGTCTCTAGCAAGAACATGTGCCCTCTGGCATTTAAACAAAATAAAAAAGAGTGTTTGTTATCCAGTGAAGAAAGGCCCATCTTAGTAAATGGCTTGTGATAAACCTCACTCCTCAGTTTCAACTTTACGTCAGGCTAAGGAATGAAATGTAAGGTACAGAGAACAATTTAATGCCACTCGCTTTATTTAGTCACATACCTTCCCACGCCCCCACCTCCCTCACCTCAAAGAAAAACTTACTTCAAAGGTTCCAAGACTCACATGACGGTAGTTACAAAACAAAACAACAACATTACAAAACAAAACTGAATCTGGTGAGGGACCTGGGAAAGGGGAAGAAGAAGAAACCAGGCAGTACAAGGATATTTGATCCATTTGGCCCACGGGACAGGGGCCTTAGCTCCAGGACAGACCACCACGAGCGACCTAGGAAGTGTGTCTGAGAATTGTCTGGAGGAAGAGTATCGTTATCAATTTCTGTACCCACTTACACCAGTAGGTGCCACCTCTGCAATCTTCTAAGGACCCTTAAGGAGTGACACTATCAGGAAAACACAGGAGAAACAACAGGTACGCAGCGAGGGCTTTGAACAGATGCGCTGGTCCATTTTCCGGTTGAAGTCTGCTGTGAAATAAGTGTTCTCATAATGGCTGGAGCGGAAGTTGGGGGGAGACCGAGTGGTTCTCAGCAGGAGTCAGTGACAGCGTCCTCGAGGCCCGTGGAACATCACTGGGAACAGGCAGATCCCTAGGGGAGAGAAACTTGATGCTGTCTGAACTCCATGCAGGTTTGTCAATCTGCATATGAGGGGGGGGGCAAATGAGGGGTGAATGGATTTCCTCTTTACAGTGCTGAAAAAGTATGCCTCTTATTTTCTAGATGATTTTGAATAGTTCAATTGGGGTTTAGAATGTCAAATAAATCAGACAGGGGCACAGGGCTTTTCTATAAACATAGATGGCATAACAAGTACACTTCCAGAATGAAGCTAAGCCAGATATACTATAGAAGCATAAAATTGAGTCCACATTTATTTATTTATGTATTTATGTGTTTAAAGGTTTTTGCATGTGTTTACTAGAGAGGAGAGAGACAGAGACAGAGAGACAGAAAGTGTGAAATCATCCCCCAGGGGGAATGGCAACGCTGCAATTTCTTCTTCATTCTCTCCTTGGTGTTCGGGGTGCACACATATGCACCCTGCATGATTTTCAAGCCACCAGGTCCAGGACTTGAACAGTGGTTGGCCATGTAGGAATCCAGCTGCTTTAACCACCATGCTACCTGCTGGTCCCATCAACATTAACACGCATTTTCAAATTTTAGTAGGCATGAAAGGAATATGCAATGAATCAGAGATTACAATTGCAGACACACTAAAAGCTTTTAGAACAATCTCTGTGACTGAGCAAAGTATGACAAGAATCAATATCATATTATAAATCTATTAGGACCATATCAAACCTCTACTGGAAATTAATATGGCTAAAATGGAAAAGCTCATTGGATCTACATGAAGCTAAATTTGAAATACCATTTTCACTCAAACTAAAATGTTACCCTAGGAATGCTCTTCATTGCTCCGAGAAGGATCGAGGGCACTAGGCTGTACACGTTGTTGTGAAATCGAACACCTGTGAGAGATGTCAGCACATTGCAGAAACGTGATGCAGACCTTAATTCAGCACAACGCGAAAAAGCATGAATAATAAAATTCAGGGGTGTATGTCTAAAATTAAAGTTCCTTTTAGCGAAGATGTACACTACACTTTTAAGATCCTTAATATTATATCATTATATTTAAACATCACAATTTCCAGCTAAAGAGGAATGGGAAAAAATATTAAGTATAAAAACTTAAACATCACCCCCCCACAAAAAAAATTTGAAAACTAAAAGAAGAGAAAAATATATTTTTTCTTCCTAGAAACTTATAAGAATGAAAACTCTATGGGAAAAAATGTAAAGCAATGCTTCATTTACCAGGTGTTCAAGATACTGCAAGACATTATAGATGTAGAAGTAAGAAACCCTAGGGGATGGAGGGGCATGTCGAATGAAAAAAGGGAAGAGAGGTCTCTCCAGGTTGTGAAAATATTCCTTATCCAGTCTACGTGGTGACTACAAAGTTGTACACATATGTAAAATATTGTTGAGTTGTGCACATAAGATGAAAATGCTATAAATATTTGTATCTTTTATTTTTTTTAGAGGTTTTTGCCTTAGAGCATGTGTGCTCACCAGAGAGAGAGAGAAAGAGACAGATACAGTGAGAGGGAAAGTGAGAAATCACCCTGCCAGGGACCTGTCTCGGCGTGGGTGGGTTATCTCGACGAGGGCGGCCAAGGTGAACAGAAGACAGAGGCCTCGATGCCTTTTCATGCACGCCCTATGCCGGACACCCCTCAAAGATCGCTCTCTGAGGAGTGACAACTGCTAGGAGTCATCGTGCATTTTTATTGAAAACGTGTTACATGCAAGTAAAGGGAGAGGGGCTAGTGTTTCAATTAACAGCTCATAAAGTTTTTAACAATAGAGAACATAGATTCTATTCAGGGTTGGATTAAGGGTGGGTCTAGTGCAATTCAGGGTTTGATTAAGGGCGGGTCTAGTGCAGTTCCGCAATTGTAGGTGGGTTTCCATGGAATGCAGTTTTGGGAAAGTGGTTCCGGTAAGCAGAGATGATTATCAGCTGATGCGGCGCAGCAGCCATCTTGTGATTACTGGGAATGGTGCTGAGAAAAGAAAATCTCAAGAATAGATACTAGTTCTTATGGATCTTTATAAAGAATGATACTTATACAGTTTTGTAGGGATCTAAAACTTAATTTGAGGAATCCTAATATATTTATCTATTTCACTTGGAGAGGGCAGAGGTGTCCTGGGCCAGTTTGTAATTAATAGTAAGTGATCAGAGCAAAGGGGAGAGGTCGGAGGACTTCTTGGAAGATTTTATCGTATACTCAGGATGTATAAGAGAGCTATGTAATTCTTTTATAGTAGTAAATTGGGGACTCAGAGGGGGGTCGCTTCCCAGTAAGGCTGCCACAGTTTCTGGAGCAAATAGCAAACAGCCTTGCTGACATGCTAATTGACCCAAGCTTTGTTCCAAGGTCGGGGGGCGCACAACAGTGGCCTTGCCAACGTGTTGATCTGACTAGAAGCGGAGTTCAAAGGTCGGGGGGCTCAGACAGATCCTGGGACCTCGCCGGGTCGAATTCCTCCATCACCCCCCACCCAGAGGAGGCATTTTTTTTTTCAGGCGGCCAGGAAGATGGCAGACATTCAGACTGAACGTGCTTACCAAAAGCAGCTGACCACATGCCAAAACAAGAAGAGGATCCAGCTGGGAGAAACTGTCAAGGAGAAGCTTCCAAGATACTACAAGAACAGCGGTCTGGGCTTCAAGACTCCCAAAGAGGCCATCGAGGGTACTTACATCGACAAGAAATGCCCCTTCACCAGTAACGTGTCCATTCAAGGACGGATCCTGTCCGGTGTGGTGACCAAGATGAAGATGCAGAGAACCATTGTCATCCGCTGGGATGACCTCCACTACATCAGCAAGTACAAACACTTTGAGAAGCGCCACAAGAACATGTCTGTGCACCTGTCCCCCCTGCTTCAGTGACATCCAGATTGGCAACATCGTCATGGTGGGCGAGTGTTGGCCCCTGAGCAAGACTGTGCTCTTCAGTGTGCCAAGGTCACCAAGGTCACCGGCACCAAAAAGCAGTTCCAGAAGTTCTGAGCCTGGATGCCTGCCTGCTCCCCAGGAAATAAAGTTATTTTCCCACCTGAAAAAAAAAAAGAAAAGGAAAGAAATCACCTCTCACCCAGGGTAGATGGCCATGCCACAATCCCTTCTCCTCCATGATCCTCCTGGGATCCTGAGCACACATGCAGAGGTGCCTGGTGTGATTTTGAAGTCACCGGGTCTGAGACCTGACCCGCGGTTGGCCATGTGGTAGTCCAGTGACATGACTACCACTCCATCTGCTGATCCCAAGTATTTTGTATCTTAATAAAAATAGAAATAACCTGAGAAAAGACCAACGCTCTTGGGGGGTAGGGGTGCACATGCTCATGCACTCAGCGTGTTTTTCAACCTGCCGAGGCTGGGACTCAAACTGGACAACCACGTGGGATCCAGCTCTCTATACACAGGGCTTAATGCCTGTGCTACAGAGCTGGCTCAAGACCAGTGCTCTCCTCAAAGGCAGATTTTCCACCTAAACATTTTTATTATCAAAATGAAGTGAGATATTTAGTCCATACAATGGTCTAGAAAAAAAAATCACAAAGGTTTATCAATATGTCAAAATAAAGCAGTATTTTGTTTTTGAAAAGTGGACATTGTGCATCTTGTCAGCCAAAAGCTCTTTTTTTCTTAGTGACTACTTTCTTTCTTATTTTCTGTTCCTTCTGATTCCCTGATATTTTGGTACAATGGGTCAATCAAATTGCCACATCACTTTCCAATGACTACTGGGCACTTAGTATCTCCTTCTGTTTTTTGGGTTTTTTTTTTCTCCTTCCGGTGGTTCTAATAAGTTCTCAAAGTCTGCACCGTGTGTCCCATCAGGAGGCGGAACCTAAGCGCCTCCCCTTGACTTAAACTGCACCTGTGCTTTAAGCGAGCGCGATAAAGCAGAGCTGACCGTTCCTGTGAGACTCCGGAGACCAGGCGGTGGGGCGTGTCTGCGCTTGCCCACACTTTGGGCCACCAGATCCAGAAGAAGCCAGCAGCTGCTCACCTGTGGCGACTCCCACCTGTAAGTAAATGAGGCCAGCCATCAACAGCCAGGCAGGAACGAGGCCTGCTAGAAACCGCCATGAGGGTGAGCTCAGAGCGGATCCTCCCACCCCGGCAGTCCCAGGAAATCACAGACCAGGTGACACTCAGACTGCAGCCTCAGAGACCCCGGCCCAGCCAACTGGCTAAGCTGTTGCCAGTTTCCCCACCCTTAGAAACTGTGATTAGGAGACATTTTCTCTAAGTCACTATGTTTGGAGGTAATTTATTAGCCACGAATAATAATTAAAATAAAACAACATTGAAGAGACTCTCTTTTCCAGGAATTTAATTATTGGGTAAAGTAATACAGGGTGGAAAAGCTGGCCCCTTGACTCTATGAAAGCACTTCGGGAAAACTCCTTCAGTTTCTAGAAACTTATGTCACTGCTCCAGGTCACCTCCTCTGTGAAATCTTCTTGTTTAACCTTTTCCTTTTCAAAAATTTTCATATTTTTCCAATAAACTGCTTTGTCATCCACGTTATCAGAAAGTTATTTCTGCATTTTTTTAAAATCAAATCTTTGCTGATAGCTTGAAAATGAAATAACTTTTTTATTTTTATCTATTATATAATTGCCTAGAAAGTATTCCATGATTTTAAAAGATATCATTTTCTTTACGTTTGTCTCCACCTATGCCGTTATCCCTAGTGTGCACTGCGACTTACTGACTCCATCAGAGGGATCAGAAATATATAGAATTTGACTCTGGGAGACATTGGAGTAGGCAAAGACTTCTTAAATAAGACTCCCAAAGCGCAGGCAATAATCCCTACAATAGACAAGTGGGACTATCAGACTATGAAGTTTCTGCACAGCAAAGGACACAGTAACAAGTGTCAACCGACAACCCTCAGAATGGGAAAATATTTTTGTTAAATATGCCTCAGACAAGGGACTGATAACCAGAATACATAGGGAACTCAAGTGCCTTATGTGAAAAAAAAAAAAATTAACCCAATTAAAAGATGGGAAAATGAGCTGAACAAAAATCTCTCTAAGGAAGACATATGAACAGCCAAAAACATACGAGGAAATGCTCAACATCCCTCATCATAAGGGAGATGCAGATAAAAACCACAATGAGATACCACCTAACCCCTGTCAGAATGGCAAAGATTAAGAATATAGAAAGTGATAAATGTTGGCGGGGATGTGGTGAAAATGGAACACTCCTACACTGTTGGTGAGAATGTAAACTGGTTCAACCACTGTGGAGAACAATATGGAGGTTCCTCAAAGGTCTATAAATAGAACTACTATTTGATCCAGCAATCCCACTTCTGGGTATTTACCCAAAAGACAGGAGAACGCTCAGTCAGAAAAGTGCTTGCACATCCATGTTTATTGCAGCATTATTCACAATTGCCAAGACATGGAACCAACCTAAATGTCCACAAACTGATGAATGGATTGGAAAAGTGTGGTATATATACTCTATGGAATACTACTCAGCCATAAAAAATAACAAGACCCTGGAATTTGATAGAAAATGGTCAGATATGGAGGATCTATTGCTGAGTGAAGTAAGCCAGGCTATGAAAGAAAGATATTATATGTATCCACTCAATATATA
>NW_006204918.1:845566-846562 GCF_000334495.1 Tupaia belangeri chinensis
GAAGTACTTCATGATGGGCAAAGTATTTTTACAAGCAAAATGAGAAATAGCAATTGACTGTTTTAAAAAATAATTAGAATAATAAAAATAATGATCGGGGAAAACATAGAAAAGATATTGAATGTTGAAGTGGGGAGATTAATGTCTCTGTACTGACTGACATGCATGGCATTCCCTTTTGAAAAAGCAATGGAATACACTGTAAAGTTATATGCAATCCAATGTAATATAAAGAAGATTATGATGATAATAAAAAAATGGTAAAAAAAATTAAAAAATAATAAAAAAAATTTTAAAAAAAGAAACATATAGAACTTGGTAGCTAGCAGTGAGACCACCTAGCTTTGCAGGCCAGCTATTGATCTACTCAGGTATCCCATTTTTCTTGCATCTTTTTTTATTAGATAATTTGTTCTGGGTATTCATCAATTCAGTTTGTCCAAGAATTTTTACATTAATCGAATTACTTATTTACTCACAGTTACAAAATGTATTTCCTGATTTTATGCACTCTTTTTTCTCTTTCTCTTTGCTTAGCCAGATACAGAGGAAAGGGAGAAGGAGAAGGCGCCCCCAATGGAGAGGAGCCATGCTGCAATGACTCCGTCCCTTCCTCCATCCTCCATTTCTCCGTCCTGCTGGGATTTGGGGCACGCCCACGTGCACTCTTGGTGTGTTGTTTTAAACAGCCGGGGCTGGGATTAGAACGACTGTTGAATATGTGAGATCTGGTTCCCTTAACCACTAGTCTATGGGCCAGCTTTTAAAATGCTTTTGATAAACCGTATATTAAAAAGAAATTATATAGAATAATTATGATATGACATCTTCAGAAATAGTTCTGAATATGTTTAAGGAAGCATTAGAAATCAAAAGATTGAAAAAAGGCTGTTCAGGGGCCAGCAGGTGGCATGGTGGTTAAGGGCGCTGGATTCCCATGTGGCAGACTGCAGTTTGAGTCCTGGACCTGGGGGCTTGCTTTCTCACTTTCTCTCC
>NW_006204918.1:846593-852459 GCF_000334495.1 Tupaia belangeri chinensis
CCCCCCCCCCCCCCCGCCGACCCCCGGTCAAATATAAATATAAATAAATAAAGTAAAATAATTCTTTTTAAAAAAGGCTGTTTAACATATTTTGTTCTGAAAAGAAAAATTATATAGGAGAAAAATTGAAGTTAGATCTTCGCTTTTCACTATATTTTGAAATATAATCATAGTGAGTTAAAGACTTAAATACAACAGAGTGTCAGAGCCAGCTCCTACGGGCTTACGAAAGTCAACAGTTAAATTTTCAGGAGCTTTATGATGTGGTTTTGTTAGCAGCTTAGAACCAGCTATGAAAATCAGCATCTGCTACAAGTCAGTCCCCATTGTGAAAACAGTCAAACTTTTCCAGTGCACTAATGTAATCTTAATAGGTAAAAACAGGAGGTTTTTGGTTTGTTTTGTTTGCCATAGGGTGTATACACTCACCAGAGAGAGGCAGACAGAGACAGTGAAAGGGCAAGGGAGAAATCACCTCCCCAGGGGGCATGGCCACACCCAGGGGCGATGGCCACGCTGCAGTATCTTCTCCATTCTCCTCCAAGGGCCTTGGGCACACACACGCACCTCGTGTGAATCTTATGCTGCCAGATCCAGGACTCAAACCGCAGTCAACCATTCTTGGGTCTAGCACTGTAACCACTACACCACCTACTGGCTCCAAAAGGAAATTATTTTTTCAAACAAAAAATTGTATTCATCTCACCTTATGTGAGGCCTTCATAAGTGTAAAGCCATAGATATAAATTGTAATGGGAAATGCCAATGTATTTGAAAACATAAAATTGCTTTTGAATGTTGAAAAATGGCAAGTGATAGCAAGAAAAGGATTTATTCAGTATTTTGCTGTTAAGAGTTCCTATAACTGGGGCCAGCAGGTGACGTGGTGGTTAAGGGTGCTACGCTCCCACACTGTCAACTGTGGTTCAAGTCCCAGACCTGGTGGCTTGCTTTCTCTCTCTCTCTCTCTCTCTCTCTCTCTCTCTCTGTTTCTGTCTGGTCAAATTAAAATAAATAAATAAATAAATAAAGTTAAATAAAAGAATTCTAAAAAAAGAAAACAAAACAAAAAAGAGTTACTATAACTAATATTAAAAAAAATCGAAAGCACAAAAATTGGGAAAATGCTATTTTAAAAAATTAGGACTAGTCTATACCCTAATGGTAAAAGGAAGATCCCATGTGGCCAACTACATGGGTTGAAGCAGGCCCTGCTAGCTTGAAAAACACATTCGAGGTGTGGAGTGTGTGCCCCGAATCCCAGCAGGATAGAAAAATGGAGGAGAGGGGATTGAGACATGACTATGCCCATCTGGGGTGCTTTTTCCCCTCTCTTTCTCTCTCTTTCACTGGTGAGTATATACCCTCTGGAACATTTTAAAAAATAAGTGAGCAAACACAAAGTACTCAAAGTGCCCACCATAAAAGTTTAACGTAAGATGTGTGATATACGAGGCACCTCATCAGTAACCAAATAAATGGAGTTCAGCCACAAACAGGTACGGGTCACTGCAAGACAGGCAAATACTACTTTAACTGGTTATACCCACAACTGCTGTGCGAGACAGGCACACCCCGCTTGGGGGCTGAAATGAAATGTAAATTAGCACTAGGTCCATATGCTTTATCTAAGAAGGTCACTTTAACATCGTGTTCTAGAAAAAATAATTAGGGGTATGGATGCACATTTAGATGTAAGAATTTTTATCAAAGAGCTAGTCATAAAAGTGTAGAAGCATGCAAAACAATGACTGGCAGAAATTATTCCAACATTCTAATAAAATTCATTTTTTTTGGAGAGGTTGTTGTTGTTGTTGTTTGTTGTAGTTTTGTTACAGGGTGCATGCACTCGTCAGAAAGACAGAGAGATAGAGAGGGACATGGCCTGGCCACAATTCCTTCTCCTCCATTCTCATCTCGGGATCTTGGGCAGCTACACACATGCGCCTAGCATGAGTTTAAGCCACCGGGTCCAGGACTCAAACCACAGTCAACTACTTGGGAGTCCAGTGACATAGCCATTATGTCAACTTCTGGTCTGAATAAAATTTATTTCTAAGAGAATGCAAGTGGAGTTTTAATTTATGAAATTTCAAATTATCTATAATATTTATACATTGCTTTCAGAACATAAAGCCACATGATAGTTTTCAAATTAAAAATAATACTGCAAATTCTGTATATATGTATATATATATAATTTACTTTGATATATAATTATAGATAATTTTTACACTTCAGTGATAGTGTTACTAGTTTTCATATGAGTAAAATTATTTCTCATAAATGTAGCCTATTGTAGATATTGTAGCAATTATGTTTTATCTTTCCATAATTATTATAGTTTTGATTATTAGCCTTAAACTATCTCATGTTTAGTATCATTTCCTTTTATTTTTAAGTTACTTTATTTCTTTTCTTAACTCTTACACAATTACTTGTCTTCTGGATTGTCGAGGCAGGAAGTCAGACAGTTGCCACAATGATGCCTGTCAAAATGCCTGGCCATGAGAACCCAGGCACCACGTTCATCTGAAGGGTGCTCCTGACGAAGGCGTCTCATTTTGCCATGTCCATCCACCTGATAGTACTTCAGGGTGGCCACAGAACCTGCTGACTCTTAGCTTACTCTTCCCGGGAGTAGTGACATAGGACTTCTTGCTTTTCTTAGCACCACCAGGAAGTCTCAACACGAGATGAAGCGCAGGTACCTTTTGGAGGTCGTGGTCAAGTCTGCCCACCTACAGCTGACTGCCAGCAAAGATCTTCCTTCTGATGGGGGAAGTCCTTCCTTTTCTGATCTTGGCCATCACGTTGTCTGCTGTATCTGACGGTTCAGCCTCCAGGTGATGGTCTTCCCATAAGGGTTTTTATGAAAGCCCACATCTTGGAGGCTGTCCTACCCATAAAACTCATTAATTTTTTGAAGACCGTCTGAACAACACAATTTGGGGGAGCTCTATTTCTTAATTTCCTTTGAAGCAAAGATTTGTGACTCAGTTATTTGACAATAGCATGACTATCACACACGCAGAACAATCCTGCTTCTTGCATTGTGATCTTGGGGAACCCTGTCGGGATAGTCCGTGTGCGATGCTTGACTGACTTTGGACTCAGAGACATCTGTCCTCATTTAACGACCTGCCTGCTAACTGCTCAGACCTGGCCAGGTCTTCGCATGGAGAATCCCCTTTCTCAGTCTTCCTCATTCTGGCAGTGGGTTAGTATTCACTACATGAAGCGTTCACATTCATGCAAGACTTCTTAGTTCATTTATAAATTTTTTTGAGAGATAGGGTGTGTATGCTCACCAGAGAGTCAGAGAGAGACAGAGAGAGAGAAAGTGAGAAATCAGCCCCTGGGGGGATGGCCATGTCACAATCATTCTCCTCTCAGGATTTTGGGCACACAGGCACATGTGTCCAGTGTGAATTTCAAGCTGCCAGTCCAGGACTCGAACCACCGTTGACTACATGGGAGTCCAGCACCTTAACCACTACGCCACTTGCTGGCCCCTCATTTATAAATGTGTACTTCATTGTGCACCTGTAATAGGATTCAGGACTAATAAAAATGGTAAGACAATTAGGCCAGATTTATCCTACGGTGTTGTGGTGTGTCTGGTTGCTTTCTGCCACTGATCTAACCTACGCTTCTGTATGGACAGAATGACATTATTCTAGTGCGGTGTCCCATGAATCTGAAAACGACATACCCCGTGGCACCACGACACCCCACAAGACAGCCACCTTGAAGCTCCTCATTTATCGCCCAATTCACTTAGTAACCACGTCTCGGAAACTCAGTCATTAAATGAGGAGTGTTATAATGACTGCGCTGACCCTAAAAGCAAGCAGAAACAGAAGTGACAGGGTTATCAGGTAATAGGAATCAAACAAAATTTTGCTGTGACCATGTTTCTAAATAACCATCAGCATTATCATTGAACAGAGGGACTCTAGGACAGCTGTAACGGTTGGGCCCCAGCCAGGGTCCCACTGTGGCCGAGCAGCAGTGCTGTTCTGCGGGCCCCGCTGAGGCTTCACGTGAGGCAAGCACTCATGAGAGGGTCAAGCTTCTCGCTTCTCTCTAGACCTGGCCTGGACACGCCACTCACCCTTGTCCTGCTCTGGACTGAGTAAGCCTCTGGCGTCCTGACACAATTTAGGGAGGGTCTCTTTATTGCTAATAGGGCAAGTGAGGATCTGAGAAATTCATTATATTAATTTTATCTAGCAGGACCAGCAGTTAGCGTAATGGCTACATCGCGGGACTCCCACGTAGTTGACCACAGTTCGAGTCCTGGACCCAGTGGCTTAAACTCATGTTGGGCGTGTGTGCGTGTGTGTCCAAGATCCTGAGAGGAGAATGGAGGAGAAGGGATTGTGGAGTGGCCATCCCCCCTGAGGGGTGATTTCTCACTTTCTGTTTCTCTGTCTCTCTCTGTCTTTCTGGAGAGCGCACATACCCTATAGCAAAAACCTCTCCCATCCACCCTAAAAAAGTCCAAGGTAAATATATATTATAAAAAAGCTATGCAAGGATTTCAAATTTTCTTGTACCAAATAAAACTGTACTTTAATTCTGTGTTTCTATAACCTTTTTTTTTTTTTTTGGAGAGGTTTTTGGTATAGGGAGCCTGCGCTGTATCTCTATCTATCTATCTATCTATCTATCTATCTATCTATCTATCTAATATCTATATCTATCTATCTATATATTAATATATAAACCAGTAACATTGTCGTTAATTATCAAGTACTACAGTACTGAACATAACTGCATAATTAAACTGGCAGCTCTGTAGCTGTGTTCACACCAGCATCGCCGCAAATATATGAGGAATGCACTGCCCTAGATGTTGTTACTGTGGCTCTGACATCACTCGGCGATAGCTTTTCAGCCCCACTGTCATCTTAGGAAACCGCCAGATCATCATACATGTGGCCATTTCTGAACAAAACATCGTCATCATCGTGTGGTCTTTCCCATTCATAACCGTGGGAAAGACCCGGATCATCTCAGAAAGGAAAAGAGAGTACAAAAAAAGATCCTAGATGGAGCCTTGACAAATATTTAATAGTTAAGGTATCGTATAAAAAGAAAATCCTGAAAGAGACAGACTGGGAAGTATTTCAGAGTTCAAAGGGGATGTCGTCGATGGAAGAGAGGAGTTGAGGGAAGACGATGATAGTAACTGAGTCAATGCTGCTGAGGTGTCTTGCAGGATAAAGACTGAAGAATTGAATTTTGCAAAATGAATGTCCACGTTTGGCAGTCAGATTGAAGTGGGAGAGGGGTATACTGTGAAAATGGAGACACTACCTATACATTACTCTTCTAAAAAAACTCCAGTAAAGGACAATAGAAGATAGCTGCTGTAACTGGAAGGGTGTGGGGTTGAAGGATTCCTTTTTAAGTTAGGGATGATAAAGTGCATTGAAATGCTGATAGCCATGATTTGGTTAAAAGGGATGTAAGACACTGAGCCTATAGATTAATGACCTGAAGCCTCACCCTCTGGGGCATCATTTGACAGAGTTCAAATCCCAACTTCTGAATTGCTGGATGGAGCTAAGATGTTGAAGTTCTTGAAGGTGTGTTTTAAAAGCTCTTTAATCACCCACACTTCTAGAAGTGACTTGAGATAGCAGATGACAGGAGCACCAATTAGTCAATAGCGGAAACCTTTGCAGTCCCCCTGCGGGGAGTGTAGTCAGAGGACACTCTCTGTGTTCCTGTCTCCAATAACATCAGGGAAGAGTTCAAGCACCCCTCAACGTCCAGGCCAGTGATGATCTTGGTTCAATATTCTATCCTAATATCTACACTTACTGTGTAAGCAATGAGAAAAGTAAGCCCAGAG
>NW_006204918.1:852472-855903 GCF_000334495.1 Tupaia belangeri chinensis
AGAAAGAGTAAAATATAAGAAGGAAGCACAGGAACAATATGACGTAAGATACAAATCATCTTATATTATTATATATAGTCAATTAAAATATAAATCATACCAAATACATTTTTTTTGGAGAGGTTTTTGCTATAGGGCACATACGTTCACCAGACAGACAGAGAGAGACATAGAGACAGAAAGCGAGAAATCCCCCCCCAGGGGGGATGGCCACGCTGCAATCCCTTCTCCTCCATTCTCCTCTCGGGATCTTAGGCACACACGCACACGCGTCCGGCGTGGGTTTTAAGCCACCGGATCCAGGACGTGAACCACCATCAACTATGTGGGAGTCCAGCGACATAGCCATTATGCTAACTGCTGGTCCCCCCAAATACATTTTTACTTACCACATTTATGTGTTAATTTTTATATTGAAAAGGTTGAGTTCAAAATCTACACAGACATCCCAAGAAGGAAGTGGCAAACACAGAATTAATATGATTATCTTTGTAGTGTTTAGCACTATGATAGTGACAGTGAGAGCAGAGCAGGTTCTAGAAAAATACACAGGTAGTATTAATTTGAGCACTAACGACTACCAGTAAAATAAGAAAAATGCAATACAACACTTCCAAATCAATAGAGGGCAAAAATGGACAACCAAGGAAAAATTACCGACCTGCCCTTTTCTTCTTTATGTCCATTTTCATAACTCAAACTTCATACACCCTGTCACTGTAAGACTCTCAGAATTATGGATAGGAGGGAAATACTATGATTTCAATATTAGTGTTCCTTAAAATTTGTATATTAAAACCCAACTCTTGGAACCAGCAGTTGGCGCACTGGCTATGTCACTGGACTTCCATATAGTTAACCATGGTCTGAGTCCTGGACTCAGTGGCTTAAACTCACGCTGGGTGCATGTGCATACGTGCCCAAGATTCCGAGAGGAGAATGGAGAAGGGAATGGAGGAGAAGGGATTGCGGTGTGGCCATCCCCCCAGGGGGTGATTTCTCACTTTCTGTCTCTCTGTCTCTCTGGCGAACGCATGTGCCCTATAGCAAAAACCTCTCAAAAAAGAAAAAAGAAAAGAAAACCCTACCCTCTAGGTGACAGTCTTATGAGGTGAAACCTTTAGGAAGTGATTAGGACAGGAAGTTCTCCTTTCATGCATGGGCTTAGTAAGAGGCCAGGAGGAGGTCTTTTGTCACCTTTATGTGAGGACACAGCTGCATGGCACCATCTGAAAAGCAGAAAGCCCTCACAAGTCACCAGATCTACTGGCTCCTTCATCTGGGACTTTCTAGCCTTCAAAACTGTGAGTGGTAAATTTCCATTTATAAATTACCCAGTCTAAGACCTTTTGCTATTGTAAGGCTCCAGAGATTGGTCTAACTGATGGAGATGCAGAAGACAATGACAATGCAACTGCAAAAGAGGCTTTTATTCTTTTTCCAGATAGTTGGGGTCTGAGTTTCTGCCCATCACAGCGGGCCTTAACAAGGACCCCGTACCTAAGATAAAGGGATCTTCTATAGTTCAGTATTTTCCATAGAATGTAACACACACAAAGGAGGGGGTATGAGAAGCGAGGGTCCAACTGTCACCACCTGCTCAGGTCTAGATAAGGGCTCTCAGCTAAGGGTCTGGGTGACCTTGCCTCGGAGGTGCTGGGCCCTCCCGTTTTCCACCTATCTGAGAGTTCCTAGACTCCTGGTTTCCATCCTTGAGGCCCTAATAAAGTGGGCTCTGTCCTTGAAGACTTAACAGGGTAGCAATTAAACTAACTCAGCCCAGCATTCCCTAACACGGCGGTGACTAAGCTAACTTGGCCTAACACTATAACAACCCAAATGAATTAAGACAGGGATGGGGAACAGAATCCATTCCTCTACTTGGACATATATTAGTGTCTGAATTTTTAAGTCCAGCAAGAAAAAAATAAAATAAATTTTGAATAGTTGAGGTGTAAACTTTCAAAGTCCACTTTGATCATTTACATCCCAAGAGGCTTCGTTTTCTAAGAGTAGGTAGGTGGAAGACATCCTTAGGTAAGAAGGGAAAATGCTAATGTCTGAGCTGAAATCAGGGCCTGACAGTTCCATGGTAGAAAGTTAGGCTGAGGGCAGAGCAACCTCTGAAGCTAGGGAATTGAGACCTGACTTTTGTCTTTTAACCCGTGTGCACACATCTGCAAAATGTTGAGCAAATGCTACAGGGTACCATGGGACACGGTCAATATTGATAGTGCTTAGAGATGAAGGGAATTCACGAAGTAAAAACACACTGAGCAAACCCACTTATGTCTGTCCAAGAATTCCAATTACAATCGTTTTTGAGCACTGTCTCATGTGATGGTCTGTTTGTCATGCTTTTCACTAAGCATATCATTAAATACACATCATTTTAATTTAATAATAATTTTTAAAAAAACCTTTTTAGTTTCTTGATCATGTCATCGTAGGTCAAAGCTTAGAAAATGATACCATCTTGTTGGCATGGTACAATCACACGGAACAATGTGCTTAGTTTTCTTTTTTTTTTTAAATCCTGTATTTTTTTTCTTTTTTAAGAGATTTTTGTGTGCACTTGCCAGAAAGACAGAAAAAGACAGAGAGAGAAAGTGAGAAATTAGCCCCTGTGGGATGGCCGTGCCACAATCCCTTCTCCTCCATTTTCCTCTTGGGATTTTGGGTATGCACGCACATGTGCCCAGCTTGAGTTTTAAGCCTCTGGGTCCAGGACTCAAACTGCTGTTGACTACATCGAGTCCAGCAACGTAATCATTATGCCATCTGCTCGTTCCCCCTGTCTGATATTTTTTAAAAAAACTATCATCAGTAATTTTTTTCTCATGTAGATTGGCATGGTTGTATCTTAATTACTATTATATTTTCTTTTTTTTTTTTTTTTTGGAGAGGTTTTCACTATAGGGCGCGTGCGCTCGCCAGACAGACAGAGAGAGACAGAGAGACAGAAAGCGAGAAATCACCCCCCAGGGGGGATGGTCACTCCGCAATCCCTTCTCCTCCATTCTCCTCTCGGGATCTTGGGCACGCACGCACACGCGCCTGGCGTGAGTTCTAAGACACCAGGTCTGGGACGTGAACTGCGGTCAACTACGTGGGAGTCCAGCGACATAGCCATTATGCTAACTGCTGGTTCCCATTACTGTTATATTTTCATGGTAAATGTAGACTACTGGTTGGATAAAAATGTATTTTGCTGGTTTTGGATAAACCATGGAGCAGTGTGACACTAGGACTATGGGGGCTGGAGGTAGTGTAGTGGCTAAGGCGCTAGACTCCCGCATGGCCAACTGAGGTTCAAGTTTCGGACCCAGTGACTTGAAATTAAAAATCATGCCAGGCATGTGTGCATGTGTGCCTAAAATCCCAAGAGGAGAATGAAAGAAGAGGGATTGCAGCACGGCCAACCCCTGGGG
>NW_006204918.1:855948-904083 GCF_000334495.1 Tupaia belangeri chinensis
GGCTGTCTCTCCAGTGAACACATATACCCTATGGCAAAAATCCTAAAGAAAAAAAAAAGAAAGACTGCTCCTGAGGCTGGGACCACGTAGGAGGTTCAGGTTTAGTTTCCTGTCCAGTACAAAGTCCAGGCATATGCCCTTCACCCCTTCAGTTTAGGGAGGCTGAGGTAAGCGGATCTCAAGCTTGAGGTGGATCTGGTAATAGAGCAAGATCCTATCTGAAAAAGAGCTGGGCTTGGTACACACTTGTAGTCCCAACTGGTAAGCTAAGACAGGAGGATTGCAATGTGGCAGTACCCTGGCATAATAATAATAATAATAATAATAATATATTTCACTATTGTAAAGAAACATACACTTCAAATATAGACAGTCATTGCTCTGCATGATGGCGAGGACAGTGAAAATGGCCATGCCAGTTGAAAACATGATAAGCAAACATAGTCAATGAGAAAATTATAGTTGTCCCACAAACTCTAAAATGTTTTGTCCAGTGGCTAGCAGGTGGCATAGTGGTTAAGGTGTTGGACTCCCACATGGTTGACCACAGTTTGAGTCCTGGACCCTGTGGCTTGAAACTCATGCTGGGCACTTATGTGTGCATCCCGAAGATACCAAGAAGAGAATGGAGGAGAAGGGATTGCGACGTGGCCATCCCCCCTGAGGGGTGATTTCTCACTTTCTGTCTCTCTGTCTCTCTCTGTCTGTCTGGCGAGCTCACATGCTCTATAGCAACATCTCTCAAACAAACAAACAAAAAAGTTTTGTCGAAACGTTAAATATTCTTTAACTGTCAGTTAAGAAAATGTATAGAAAAGTGGAAAATGATAGTTTAATGCACCAGAATTTAAAACACTACAAACATGGAGGATTTAAGTGTCTTTTAAACAGAATAAAACAAAAGGAGAAGTTTGGCTAATGCTTGACTTTTTTTCAGGGTGTAACTTGTAATATGGAGGAAAAATCTTTATTATGCCTTGGCAATTTGCCATACTCCTTTCCCAAGTCTCCTTCAGACTTTTATCCTTTCACATTCATCTTGTGAAATATTCCAGAGAGGTCCTTCAGTATAAGGTTTTGTCAGCATCAGTTCCTCTAGAATATCTTCATTCTTTTTGCCTCAGGAACGTTGCCAGTTTGAGTGAAGTTTCACCGTGCTGCTCTAACCGCACACCTAGACTATCCAACGGCAGCAGTTTGGAGATTCCAGCCAGCTGTTTCTTCTAGAACTCCATCTGCGTTCTATCTGACTCTACTTCCAGCAGTACCACCTGGCATTTCCTTGCTGCACTCTCATCTTTCTAGGATATTTTTCTCTCTTGAGACCCATTTATTTTTTAAATGCCAGGTGAATTTATCACTGGGAGACAAGGAGGCAACACAGCTACCTGCTTTGCTGTCTGTGTGTGTGGTGGACAGTCAATGGAAGACTTCGAAAGAAATTCGTGCATGCTATTTAATACAGCTATTTGCAGACTAAAGAGCTAGCATCAAATTTGTACTTTAAGGAATTACCCATTGTGAAAATACTGTGATAACTGAAATTGAACTGTGCTGTTGAGAAAATCATACTATTGGGTCGTTGGGAAACTCCTAACACCCTTTTACGTAGAAAAACACAGACTTGTATATAGGTCATGACTTTTCTGGTGACCTAATATGTAACTAAACTGTGGTAATTTATATCGGAATTATTGAAAATGAAGCTTGCCTGGACAAAATCACTATTAGATTAAAAGTTACACACATGGGGTCAGCAGGTGGCATGGTGATTAAGACATTGGACTCCCACATAGTTGACCACAGTTCAAGTCCCAGACAAGAGACTTGAAAAACACATTGGGCACATGTGCACACATACTCAAAATCCTGAAGGAGGAGTGGAGGACGAGAGATTGTCTGCGTAATCATCCCACACGAGAGGAGTTTTCTCACTTTCCTTATCTCTGTCTCTCTCTTTCTGATGAGTGTATGTTCCCTACAGCAAAGCTTGATCAATTAACTAATTAATTAATTTTAAAATACCAAAATAAAGTATCAAAATCATAAAAATACATTCTCTGAAAGCAATGGAATTGAATTGAATATCAAATTAAAGTTATATCACTAAAATTCTTCAATATTTGAAAATTAAACAGTGAACTTTTCCCTAATCCATTGGTCAAACAGAATACCATGCAGGAATTGAATAAAAATAGGGACCAGCAGATGGTATGGTAGTTAAGGGCACTGGACTCCCACGTGGCTGACCATAGTTTGAGTTCCAGATGAAGCAGCTTACTGTTTCGATTTCTCTGTCCCTCTCTCGTCAAATTAAAATAAATAAACAAATAAATAAAGTTAAATAAAATAATTTTTAAAAATATTGAATAAAAACAAAAACATCAAAAACTTGCAAAATGGTGCTAAATTATCTTTAGAGATAAATATGAAACATTAAACACTAGACGACAAGAGCAAACTTACCTTAAAAATGAAAGAAGTAATAAAAATAATATGAAATAAATAAAATGGAAAATAAAAAAATAGAAAAAATTAATAGAATTGAACATTTAAAAGATAGGAGAAACCTGGGACCAGCAGTTAGCATAATGGCTATGTCACTAGACTACCATGTAGTCGACCTCAGTTCAAGTCTTGGACCCGGTGGCTTAAAACTCACGCTGGGCGCCTGTGTGTGTGTGCCCAAGATCCCGAGAGGAGAATGGAGAAGGGATTGCGGCATGGCCATAAGGGAGTGCGGCATGGCCATTCTGCCTGGGGGGCGATTTCTCACTTTCTGTCTCTGTCTGGCAAGCGCACGTGCCCTATGGCAAAAACCTCTTCAAAAAAAAAAATAATAATAATAAAAATTAAAATGAATTAATTTTAAAAAAAAGATAGAAGAAACTTAAAGGCTGTTTTAACATTTTTGCTAGAATAATAGGTACACTTCTGGGGGTGTGGCCATACTGCAGTTCTTTTTCTTCATTCTCCTCTTGGGATTTTGGGCATGCAGGCACATGTACCCAGGGTGTTTTTCAAACTTCCAGGTCCTGAGTTTGAAGCACTCAGTCATCCATGCAGGATCCAGTCACCTTAACCACCACACCAAATGCTGGCCCCTGGAATTGATTTTTCTGCATTATTAAGTAGAGTTTTGACTTGGTCTTTTCCGTGTAGGTATCTATTGAGTCATCTGAAAAGTCAGATGCATTTTTGCATAGAAAAACATAGGAAAATAGATCATAATTTTCCGATGACCCATGAATTAACCTAGCACCACTTAGTGTTTACCTGTATGTCCCATAATATTGTTATATTTATAGATATAACATTACCATGGTTTGAGTCCCAAACCTTGCTTCCTCACATTCTCTCTTTCTTTCTGTTTCTGTCTCTCTAGCTCTCTGGTCAAATATAAATAAATAAATAAATAAATAAATAAATAAATAAATAAATAAATATAAAGTTAAATAAAATGATTTAAAAAAAAAAAATAAAGAGTGAGAGAGAGGAGCACCTCAGAGGTCTGGCCTTGCCGCAGTCCCCGTTCTCCGTCCTTCAGCGATTGGATCTTAGACGTTCACGTGGGAGCCCCACGTGTTCCAGGCTGACCAGGTCAGGGATTCAAACTGCAGTTGCCAGGGGGGATCCAGCTTCTCTTGCACAGGGTGTCACTGCTATACCATGGATCCAGGAGAAGTTTTTATTAATGACCTGACAGAACTGTAATGACCTGGATCACTACAAATCCTCAATATCTGAATCCTTCACAGCAAGTGCTGCATCTCTGACATTTTTTAATTTTCCTCCTTATATATTGGTTAATCCTTTCCTGAGTCCCCATAATCGCCTTTTCAAATTTAACCATCGCCGGGCCAGCAGATGGCATCCTGGACTCCCACATGGCCAACCATGGTTCAAGTCCCGGACTCTCTGGCTTGAAGCACACCAGGGATGTGTACCTGCATGCCCGAGATCCCAGAAGGAGAGTGGAGGAGAAGGCATTGCAGCACAGCCATCGCCCCTAGGAGGTGATCTCTCACTTTCCCTCTCACTGTCTCCCCCTTCCCCCAGTACATGTGCTCTAAGGCAAAAACATCTTCAATAAGAATTTAGCTATTGTATTCTTTTCACAGCCTTATTTCTAAAATCAAATGTTCTCCAACTCAGTATTCTTTTTTTTTTTTTGGTTTGGAGAGTTTTTTGTTTGTTTGTTTGTTTGTTTACTATAGGGAGCGTGCGCTAGCCAGAAAGACAGAGAGAGACAAAGAGATAGAAAGCAATAAATCACTCCCCCCCCACCCCCCGCTGGGGAGATGGCCATGCTGCAATGCCTTCTCCTCCATTCTCCTCTCAGGGTCTTGGGCACGTACACACACACACACCTGGCATGAATTTAAGTCACCAGGTCCAGGACTCAAACCACGGTCGACTGCACGGGAGTTCAGTGACGTAGCTATTATGCCAACTGCTGGTCCCTCCAACTCACTATTCTTATCCTTAATTATCCTGCTCAAGTATAGAACTCTTACTCTCATGTAAAAGTTGACCTTTGGTCATGTTTTGCTCTGATCAAATTATCAATGACTTCTTTATAATGTTGCCTGTGTTAGCTAACCTGGCAATAACCACATCTGTAGCAATTATGCAGAAATACATATGCTAATAGCATATATACGTGTACTATTTAAGTTTGCAAAGAGCTTTATGTGTTTTCTGACTTCAGCGTCACAATCACATTGCATGAATGCAGGGATGACTACATGCATGAACAAATCAACTAATGGATGCCACCAATGTCTGGAAACCATTCAGTGTTTACTAATTGTTTAGATTGCTGTTCTTACACGCTCAGTTAACATTTAGTTCAATTTGATAAATTCTGTACATATTACTGCTCAGAGATAAAACAGAGTTATGAAAAGTACAAGGTTCAATCCACATAAACCTCACAAAACCCAAATGAGAGTGAAAATCATAGGACGAGGCTTGGATTTAAATCCATTAAGGTCCCCTGGGAACCCTTGTAATTATGGAATTGAATTATTTTTCTTCTTTGTAATAAAATTTCCAATGCTAACAGTAATGCCCAAGAGGGTTATATTTAAAAAAGTAATAAGAACTAAAATTCCATACCAAAAACAGTCTTTATTTACAATCTTCTATCTTTAATATTTTTGAGGTTAACCTGAGTATAAAATAATTTCTACTTCACTATTATCAACATTCTAAGTTTGATGTATCTTGAATCCTTTTTTCTTAACGGCACCAGCTGATCATATTCTTTCCATGATTTCTGTTCAATAAATGCAGAATGAATTTAGAAGCACGATTAAATAATACAGTCACATTGGCGATGTTGCATTGCTGAGGATGTGAGATCCATTATATTTTTTCATTAGATAAGGGATGCTCCTACACACCAGCCTGACAGCATGTAGCATGCAAATGATGCCTGAGCTCATCTGCAAATGACTACGTAATCTGAACTTTCAGGTCATTCACAAATAGTCACATCGCAAATACTAAGAGTCTACTGTACCTTCCTTCGAGCTGGCTAGCCTTTTCTTGATCTTCGGATTCTTTCAGGGGCAGTTTAAACATTAGCTTTTCTTAGACATGAAATTCACAGGGCAGATGGCAAGGGGCACCTCATGAGGATCCCTTTGGAAAAGACAAGGGGAACAGAAGTGGGCCACAGTGGCTGTTCAAGTAAATAAACAAGCAATAACTTTCCACGCCAAACATTTTTTAAATGACATAAATCGAATATTATAAGAAAATTTACAACACTTATAGTCAGGATTATGCATAAATATAGAGAAAAGTTATAAAGATCACTAACAGAGCCAGGTCGTGGCATTGTGATTAAGGTAGCTGCATCCCACATGGCTGACTGCAGGGATTCAAGTCGCAGATCCAGTGGTTCGAGAAACACACTGGGCATGTGTGCATGCATGCCCAAAATCCTGAAAGGAAGGAGAGATGGAGGAAAAGGGATTGTGACACGGCCATTTCCATGGGGAATGCTTTCTTGCTTTCTCCCTGTCTCTGTCTCTGTCTCTATCTCTCCAGCAAACAAGTGCATCCTGGCAAAAATTTCAAAAGAAGAAAAAGACTACAAACTTTGTGTATGTGTGTGTGTGTGTGTGTGTGTGTGTGTGTGTGTGTGTAGTTTTTGACTGAGTAAAAAAAAGAACAAATCATTAAAAAAAGGGTAGTTGGCGGGGGTTCATCATTTGGGCATCCCAAATACCCAAGAAAGAAAGAAGATATACTGGCAAGTACTAACAATGCCTTCTGCATGTCCTTTCTAGATTTTAAAACTAAACACATCAAATGTTTTACTTTTTTAATTTATTTATTAGATTTTTGCCATGGGGCATATGTACTTGCAAGAGACAGAGACAGAGAGAGAGGAAAAGTGAGAACTCACCCCCTTAGGCGGATGGCCACACCAAGTCTTTCTTCATTCTCCTCTCAGAATTTTGGGCATGCACATACACATGAGTTTTTTCAACCAAACCACATGGCATCAGACAGGTGGGATCCACTACCTTAACCACCATACCCACTTGCTGGCCCCAATGAATGCTTTATTTTTATATTTTTAAAATAAGAATAATAATTTAATACTTTATCTTAAAAATATAACAAGCAAGGGACCAGCAGTTAGTGTAATGGCTATGTTGCTGGACTCCCATGTAGTCAACTACGGTTCGAGTCCCTGACCCAGCGGCTTAAACTCACGCCAGGTGCGTGTGCATGCATGCCCAAGATCCCTAGAGGAGAATGAAGGAGAAGGGATTGTGGCGTTATATATATATAAAACAAGCAAGTCAAATTCTCTTTTATGGATTAATGTTCTTTCTACATAATGATAAAGCTACATTGGAAGTAACAGTTTTACATTTTTACAGATTTGTTTTACATTTTCTATCTGTCAAATGTTTCCTCCCCTTCCATCTCACACCCACCCTCCGTCACCCACTCTCTACCAACTACTTTCTTAGCACCCACACCCACCCTCTCCATCATTACTTCTTCAGACCTTTCAGCCTCTGTCATAGATGCTCAGTACAAATTGAGTGGGGATATACAATGTCTATCTTTCAAAGTCTGGCTGACTTCGTTCAAAATTAAGTATTCTAAATCTATTTTGAATAAAACCATAGGATCCTATTGTTTCTTATAGCTGTGTAATATTCCATAGTATATATAAGCTACAAACTTTCAACCCAATGATCAATTTGGGGACATTTAGTTTGGTTCTATGTTTTGGTGATTGTGAATAATGCCACAATAGACATGGATGTGCAAATGTCTTTCCAATGGAGTGTTTTCCTATCCTTTGAGTATATTCCAAGAAGTGGAATTATTGGGTACTATGGAAGTTCTATTTGTAGGTTTTTGAGAAATCTGCATACTGTTTTCCACAGGAGTTGAACTAATTTACCGTCCCACCAACAGTGTAAGAGAATTTCCTTTTAATCACAGCCTTGCCAGCAATTGTTCTTTATTTTTTTTGATCCTAGCCACTCTTTTTTAAAGATTTTTTTTGCCATGTATGCACTCTCCAGAAAAAAAGAGACAAGGACAGAAAAAAGGAAAGTGAGAAATCAACTCCCAGGGGTATGGCTATACCACAGTTCCTTCTCTTCTAGTCTCCTCTTGGGATTTTGGGCATGCACACACAGCAACTAGCATAATTTCCTGTTTTTGTTTTTTTTGGTTTTTTTGAGAGGTTTTTGCCATAGGACTCGTGCACTCGCCAGACAGACAGAGAGAGACAGAGAGACAGAAAGTGAGAAATCACCCCCCAGGGGGGATGGCCACACCACAATCCCTTCTCCTCCATTCTCCTCTCAGGATCTTGGGCACGCACGCACACGCGCCCTGCGTGAGTTTTAAGCCACCAGGTCCGGGACTCATACTGTGGTCTACTACATGGGAGCCCAGCGACATAGCCATTACGCTAACTGCTGGTCCTGTGAAGCTACTGGGTCAAAGACGCAAACCATGGTCGGTCATGTGGGAGTCCAGTGCTTAACCACCATACCTCTTACTGGCCCAGATCCTAGCAAATTTAACTGGGGTTTAATGATATTGTGGATTTAATTTGCATCTCCCTCATGACAAGAGACTTTGGACATTTTTTCATATTCCTGTTGGCTATTCCTAAGTCTTCCTTGGAGAGTTGCTTATTCATTTGCCCACTTTTAAATTAGATTATTCATTTCTTTATTAATGAATGAGTTGGTTGAGTTTCTATGTATTCTGGATACTAATCCCTTGTGTGAGGAATGATGTGCAAATACTTTTTCCCATTCAAAGGATTGTCTTTTCACTCTAATTATTGTTTCCTTTGCTGTAAAAAAACTTTAGCTTGACGTAATCTCACGTACTCACTTTGGGGGATAGTGCCTGTGCTTTAAGAGTTTTATTTAAGATATCTATGCCTACTCTAATATTTTCCAAAGTTTCTTCTTCATTTTCTACTAAAAATATTGAACTGTGAGGCTTTAAACTTAAACGTTTGGTCCATTTTGAGTTGATTCTTGTTAATGGTGAGAGGTAAAGGGCTGGTTTCTTTTTTTCTTTTTCTTTTTCCTTTTTTTGCAGGTTGATATCCAGTGCTTCCTGAATCATTTGCTGAGAAGACTTTTTCCCTCCCTTTCATTCTCTTGTACCTTTTGTCAAGATCAGTTGGCTGTATGGTCCAGGGTTATTTCTGGATCCTCTATTCTGTTCCATTGAGTTATGTGCCTATTTTTGTGCCAGTACTATGCTCTTTTGAATATCATCACTTTGTCATATATCTTAGAGTCAGGTAGTGACACTTATAATTGTCCACCATGGCAAAGAACAACTATAATTTCCACAACAAATCTACAAAACAGCTTGTCTCTTTATCCTTGTTTTACTGATGCACACTGAGGCATGGTGAAGTACAAAACTTAACCCCAAATCACATGGCTAATCAGTAATGGATGTGGCATTTGAAGCTTGGTTTTAGAATCTGTGAGTTTTATCATGGTGTTATAATTTTGGCTTTCTAAGCAAATCAATCATGAGGATATATGCAAAAACAATCTTTCAAACCACTGTAAGATTTAAATCATCAATCAAATTGCTTAATTGTCAAGGACAAAATTGTTCTATTGAGAGAAAAAAGCGTGAGCTAGTAGAAAATGTAACTGTCTCTTATTTATATCATAGCAAACTCCCTACTTGAGTTTACTGAATAAAACAGTGTGTCAATGTTTAGTCTCCAACTCTCAGTTACTGAAGATGAAATCATCTTTCTAATTGGTTAATATTTCCTAAAAGATTACTCTGTTAGAAAAAAAATATGAATATTAATAAAGAGGATTCAATGTTGGTCTTACATTTTCAAATTTCACATTTTAATTTACCATTTACAACTTAACAAGACACAGAACATACACTAAATCTCAAGAGCTATTACACATACTTTAAAATATGAACTTAATTCCTGTAGTTCTTTTTCTCAATCTTCATTTTACTGCTGAAAAACTAAGGTGAAGTGATTTGCCTGATGTCACATAGTCACAGAGGCAAGAGTCAAAAACTTGGCAGTCTGGCATTAGGGTCTATACTCTATATTCCATGGTACTTACATAGGAAGCTCATGTAATGAATGAATTACATTATCATCAAAAGATAAAAGTGTTAGTTCCTGGAAAATGCTCAGGGCTCAGGATTGTACAGTGTTTCTTAAGTAAGTGAGATTATGTTTCTTTCTTTTCTTTCTTTTTTTTGGAGAGGTTTTTCCTATAGGGTGTGCACGCTCACCAGAAAGACAGAGAGAGACAGAGAGACAGAAAGCGAGAAATCACTCCCCAGGGGGGGATGGCCACGCCGCAATCCCTTCTCCTCCATTCTCCTCTCAGGATCTTGGGCATGCACACACACACACACACACACCTGGCGTGAGTTTAAGCCACCGGGTCCAAGACTCTAACCACGGTTGACTACGTGGGAGTCCAGCGACATAGCCATTATGCCAACTGTTGGTCTCAAGTCTGTGTTTCTCTTCTGCAATGTTTTTTTGCTATCTGACTTCCATTTATCATTTGAGCTTCTACCTTGCTCATTTTTCCCTCAGTTATATAAATGTAACAAGTAATATGGCTGTAAGGAGTTTGTTTTGAGATTTAAATATAATAACAGTATCCAATTTTCAAACAATTCTCCTTAATTTGCCATAGCCAGTAGATATTTTCAAAGGTAAGAGACAGTTTTGTTGTAAGTTTTAAAGACAGGCTGAAATATTTTATATGTGAGTCTCTACCACAGTAAAATAAGATAAAATGAGCAAAGAAAAAATAAAAATATCTTCCATATATTGTAGAAACAGCTAGCAAAGACTCCCCTTTGGTTAAGATAGTGCCATGTTAGGGACCGTGGAAATTTGCTGGAACAGTGATGACAAATTCCAAAGAACTCATTTAAATTTTCAAAAAGCTTTTGCCTTGCAAAGAAATTTTCTTAAGACAAGTTGTTTGCCTATCTGAGTAACAGAAGGCTCATTATTAAGTACTGAGATCTCCATGTATATCCCAATGAAAATCTTGAGCAGTTTATGTTGTTCCATTTCTATGTTTTTCTGAATCATTCTCCTCTTTTAACTATGATTCAAAAGATGGAGCTGCCTTTTTGTCCATGGGGCACGTTGGCTGATGATAAAGTTGCTATCTGCTTTCATCCTCATTCTTATACTCACTGCTCTCTGTGGTTGGGTGATTTGGGCTGACATCCTGGCTCTACAGAGAGCTACAGGGCTCCCTTGAATCTTTTCAGGCACCTGAGCTTCAGTAACAGAATTCTAACTATTCCTTTGATCACGGATTTGGTAAAGGAGAATGTTTATCTCTAAGTCTCAAAGCACTCAGAGAACACTTTAAAATTGGACGTCACTGAAGATCACAAGCATATCGTTGTCCGTATTACGCATCTAATGAAGACGCATAGAACATAGCAAACTTTCATGGATAGACAGAAATAACCAACTCTGCAGAAACAATAATGAATGCAGTTTATTACTAAGCATGATATTGGTTGATTGACCCAGAGAAAGACAAACTGTTTTCTCAGGGTGCTGAGATACGGCGTTTCTGTTCATTTAGTTCTGAGAGCAGGAGAACTGTCAGTCAGCATAGGGAGTCCTTCACATTGGCCTGGCCCAGGAAGGTGGGATACCGGAAGCAGAGGTTTGTAGGTTGTAGATGAATTTGAAGTTCTCAGATTAGTAATCGGTTAAAGAAAACCGCAAGGGGCTCTTCTTGAAAGAAATCAGCAAAAGACTGCTTTACTCTAAGAGATAAGAAGCTTTACTATGTCTCACAAAAACATTGTCACTGGGACAGGTAGCCCTCCATAATCAATGGACCAAAGAGGTGTATTACTGTCTTAGGCCTCTTAATGTTTATAGGCGTGACTTGTCCAGGCCCCAGAAACAGCTTTGGAATGAGAAAAGCAGTCAGAATTTTTCCTCACATGTAAGAATCCACTTATTCATACCATCCATATTTGGTCGGGATGGCACGCCAGCTGTAAAGTTACAATTGGAATAGTCTAAATCCATACAATCCAGTTAAGATTGGCTAGACGTAAGGGCTCTGTATCAGGAGAAAGTATGTCCAAAGACCATCTTCTGTCCTAGGAAATTCATTGTTAGGATCTTTGGGTTCGGATGCATTCTTATCTAACATCCTAAAAAAAGCAATCCTGTTTAGCAACCAGAGGAAAAAAGTGAAAAGGGAACTGGCTTTGAGCCGGTAGCGTAGAAAAATGGTTAAGGAAGCTGCACCTATGGCTGACAATGGTTTGAATCCTGGTCCTAGCAGCCTGAAAACACACCAGTTGCATGTCCATGTGTGTCCCAAATCCTCATGGGATGGAGAAAGAAGAAGGGACTGTGGCATGACCATGTCCCACTGCAGAGCGCTTTCTCCTGGCCTCTCTGCCTCTCTGTCTTTTGTTTCTCTGCTCAAGGGAGGACCAAAGAGAGTGCAGGAGTAGGGATGGGACTGGTAGGGGGCTGGGGCTGTGGATACCCTCCGCACACTCCTCCTGACAAGCACAGTGGAAAGGTCCACCTGCCCCAGTTGCCAGTTTAGGGAACAGAGATGAGGGAAGATGCTCCTTCCTCTCCCTCTTCCCCAAGTGCAGAGAATGAGAAATGCAGAAAGAGGTTTTCTCTCTCCTTTCTCGCATTTCAGAGAAGAGAGACTAAGGGGGGTGCCTCTGTCTCTCTTCTTCTCACAGGGGACAATACTCCCTCAGTCATGTGAAGAGATGCGAAAATGTTTATACTAAGTCTTGGCCACAATACAAGTTAGAGGAAGCAGGCCCACCAGGGGGAAGTACCGTCTTCCAATTAGGTCTTTTTTGGCCGTAGACTGGGAAAGATTCTCAAATTTCTAGACGTCCAAATTTTCTTTGTACTCTGAGAAAAATCTGATACTATTAAGAAATGCTCCATCCCAAGAGAGCAACTTATTCCTGTCCACACAGCGTCAGTAAAATTGCATCCAAGTCCTGTCCATTCAGGTCCCTCTAGCTCCTCTGTCACCTCTATTCTACTTTCATTTCTGCCTGTCCTGAGACATCTCCTCCCACCTATTCATATCCAGGAGTCCCAGAGAGAGTTCCCTTTATAGTCAGTCCTTCAGTTGCACCTAGAAAGAGATAATTCAGTCCTATGAAAATTCACAAGCTCTTTTTGTCTTACTGAACTAAAACTCTGGTTTTTGAGCAGATTTGCTTTCTAGTAGAGCCTGAGATAAGAGAAAAGCATCTGAGAGAACCTCTGCAACTTGTTTAAAAACAGCCAGAAAAGTTTATAAAAACTTTTCAAAAGACGATGAAATCTTTTGTGTGTGCGTAGGTGTGCAAAATCTTTTTTGTGTGTGTATGTGTGCATGCATACATGCTATGTTATATGTTGCATGGCTCTGTGATAAAAGGCCTTAAGAAATTCCATTTGATTTAGTTTATGAAAAAGACCTCTCATATAAATTGATTTGATGCTTTCAAGTTTACTTGATTTAAGTAAATCATCCAGTTTTAAGTAAATAAATATAATTTGAAAAGGAGTTTAATAAGTGAAGATCTTTATCGTGTCCAATGCATGTTTTGTCCAGGGTTTATTAGTCAGGGAACATCACATGGCTGGTTTCATAGAACAGTTGGTATGTATATGCTATGTGTTGTATGTTACATGGTGGATATCTGACCAGCAGGAAAATGAACGAATGACGAGCCTTCTCTAATATCTTGTTCACTCTGGTAACTAGGGCATCATGGTTAAAGAAAAGTTTTGAGTGCTTATAAATAAGACTGGTTTTCCTAAAGTTTGATCTTTGGTTCTTGCACAGCTCGGTTAGGAGACTAGAGACTAAAAGTGATGAAAGTGAATCTTGCAAGGGAAATTTTACATGTGATCAAGGTTTAATATTAAAAGAAAATTATAAGGATTCCTAGAAAATTTGGCATGACTATTACAAGTAGTATACCAATACTGATATTAAAGCATTAAAACAACATAGGTTTAAAAGTACTAATTTATTCTTAAATAATACAGATTATGAAAATTTTTCTTTACCCTTAGTAATTGAAAAAGGGTTATATGTTTTTTCTCAAGATAATTTTTCTTGCCTTGTGCTATCTTTTCTTATACCTTTGATTACTTAAGAATAAGTAAGTCTTCTAAATAGTGTAAGAGCTAAGTTTTTCCATACGTCTGTCTTGTTGTCAGTTAGGTGATCTCTGTAATACATACAGGTGGCCTTGGTCACAGGCCCCAAAACTAACAAAGCAGGAGGAAGCAGAAAAAGATTGTATTCTCAGGACCAGCAGATGGCGGAATGGTTACATCGCTGGACTCCATGTAGTCAACTGCGGTTCAAGTCCCAGACTTGGTGGCTTAAAACTCATGCCGGGCATGTATGTGTAGATGCTCAAAAGCCTGAGAGGAGAATGAAGGAGAAGAGATTGTCATGTGGCCACCCACCCAGGGGGTGATTTCTTACTTTTTTTCTCTCTGTCTCTCTCTGTTTCTTTGGCGAACACATGTACCCTGTAGCAAACAAGAACACATACTCTGTTTCTTACAGCAAGGCAGGACCAGATGCAGAGTTACAGCTGCTTAGAAGGTGGAAGCAAATAGCTTTTATTGGGTTTGAAGGGGAAAGTGGGGGAGCTATGTCTGAGTAATTAGGGTGATCTATGTGTTGGTCCTTGGGTTGTTTCGTTGTTATCTGTGGAAGTCATATCTGGATGCTGTAGTCTGCTATGTATTCTGTCTTTAGTTTTTGTGCCACCTGACACTGAGTTAACCCTTTCATCCCTGAGGTACTGGGGGAACATTTCACTTTTATTTTATGCTGGCAATTAAGTCAAGTATGTAAGCTTTTCACTCGCTTTGACAAGGTTTCTCCCAAACCAAATTCTAAATGAGGTTCTTTGACCTCAAAATAACTGTTGGATACTTACAGAAAGCCCCTGAAACAAACAAAAGAGAGATGTTAGAAACAATCAGGCTTACTTTAATATGTTAAATGATGTGAGGAGTGTTGTGAGATTGAATAATTATAACTTTCTTTGCCTTATATTTAATCTATACGTATGGACATGTTATATGTACATGTGTGTGCATGTATGTATGTCAGTATTCATATATGCATTGTGCTTCAAATGATTTGAGATTCTCAGGAATCTTTAGTGTGATATTTATCACTCATGCTATAGGTTATTATGTTAAGTTGGTGTATGCCACATATATAGCCAAATTTCGTTGTCAGTTGTAAATTCTGGTCAGATTTTTAACTATGGTTGGTTCAAGTCTTCTTTTCTATCATTAATTGCTTTTTTAAAAAATTTATTTAGCTTTATTTATTATTATTATTATTATTATTAATATTATTATTATTTTCACATGAGTTTTGCCAGAGAAAGACAGAGAGAGAGAGACAGAGAGAGACAGAGAGGGAGAGAAGCCACCAGGTCCGGGACAGGAACTGTTGTCGGCCATGTGGGAATTCCAGCACCTTAACCACCACACCACTTGCTGGCCCATTAATTGCTTTTTTTGATGCCTTTCTAAAAGCTTTTGGCAGAAGACTGATCCTAAAGTGTTATGTCTTCGAGGAGATTCACGAAGAGGATGATAAGATGTACTCTTATAAATATAGGTTTCTGATAATCTAATCATTAAAGCAGGTTTTAAAAAAATCCAGTTTCTGGGGAGAAACTGATTAGGTTTTCTAAACTGCTAACCCAACCACTAAGTAGAACTAGAATGAACCAAAAGCAAAAAATAAAAAATGTTTTAACAGAATTTCATGCTAAGTCAGCCAATACCAAAATTGTTAAGCTATGATGTAGCACTTTCCAGCCTGCAATCTAAGACTGCATGTAAGTTGTTAAAATTTATAATTTGATTAAATTTCATGAGATTAATCTAAGTCAAAATACCTGTGACCAAATATTTAGTTAGCAATGATATGCATCTAAATGAATAAGGTAAAATTGGTATAAAAGGATGAGAATCCAATGTTAAGCATGGATTCGTGGAGAGCCTGGATGGTCTCCTGGTTCTTCCTGAGTCTTCTTCTAGCTCTCATTATTAAGTTAGCATGCTTAGATTATTCCTATTGTTGATCTAGATTTTACAGGAAGGAAAGATATTGAGTTAGTCCATTAATAAAATTGTTCTGTTCTACACCGGGAAATTTGTTAAGTAGTTTTTGTTGGTTTTGTTTGTAATATGTTTGCAAGTTGCTGGTATGTGCTAAAAGCTAAAGTTGCTAAACGTTAAAAATTGTGGTAAATATATATTGTTCTGCATACAAGGTTACAAGCTTGACAGGCCTTTCAAAGGTTTCTTTACTTTTCCTTAGGGGAAAAGTAAACAAAGAGACTCCACCAAGTCTCTTCAATGTCCCTGCCATGGGAGATTCTCTGTGGAAAATTCCCCTACAACTCATCTCCTCTCCAAGCTATAGGGCTCTAGTTTCCCCTCAGCACACTTACTTGCCAATCAGCAGAAGATCCATTTAGACTGACTAACCACCTCCACATAAGGAAGACATTCAAGTAGCCCTATCATGAGAATCCCTAAACTGGCTTTGGGTAGGCCTCTGCATGGGTGACAAAGGCTAGACAACTTCTCTTTCTAAAAATGTATTTTAATTAATGAATTAACTATTATTATTATTACATATATTTTAATATTATATTTAATCACATATATCTTTACAGTGCACCACGTTTCTTTTTCCACGAAAAAGAATTGCTATCACGATTACCATGCATATCAGTCAAGACAAAGACATTGCTATCCACATCGTGATCAAATAGACTTTCATTTTTTTTTCAGATTATCATCATTATTATTTTTTATTCTCATTATTATTTTTTTAAACATTCAATCACTATATATAATTTGACTTATAAGGAGAATTTACCTAACATGAAATACTTCTCAGGCCAGTCCAGTTGAGAATACTATACAACATGTATGTATCATCAACAGGTAAGAAACCATTTCTGTGTTCTACAGATGTCATGCCTCTCTGTTTGCTCTTGTGCTGTCCTTCTCTATACTCTTCCCTTTTCCCTCCTGACCCATGCCACACTGTCTTCAGCACCCCTAATCATTTTCACTGCTTTTATGCCCTCCGATATTTCGATCTCTACCATAAAGTGTGGCTAGTAGGTATCTAGTAAGTGGAGACATACAATATCTTTCTTTCATAGCCTGGCTTGCTTCACTCAGCAATAGATCTTCCATAGTCAACCACTTTCTATAAAATGCCAGGGTCTTGTTGTTCTTCATGGCTGAATGGTAGTCCATAAAGTATATGTGTCACAGTTTTTCAATCCATTCATGGGCATTTGGGTTGGCTCCATGTCTTAGCAATTATGAATAATGCTGCAATAAACATCGATGCGCAAGCACTTTTCCGACTGAGCGTTCTCTTGTCTTTTGGGTAAATACCCAGAGGTGGGGTTATTGGATCAAAAGAGAACTTCTGTCCAGAGACCTGGTGGAGCAAGGGTCAAGGCACAGGTTGCTGTGGGTTAAGGATGGAGCTCCTGGCTGTCTTCTCCCTTCCTGCCTTCCAGCACTTCCTCTGTATTCTCTTCAGTTAAATTTCTTCCCCCTGAGAATGTCTCCTTGGCTGCATTGTCCAGGACTGAGACAGGACTACGGCCTGACCCCAAGACAAGTTAGATGATCAGGAGACTTATCCATAAATGAAAGCCTAAATTATGGGGCATTCTCCAGCTAGAACTTTTGTATATAAAGCAGTTGCTTTGTAAACCTTCAAACGGGACTCCAACCAACCTCCCACCCCCCCAAGGGGTACTCAACTGCTCCTCATGGGAGATTAAAAAAAAAAAAAAAAGGATCTATTGGAATTTAAGCTCTCTTTTCAGTGTAGTATCTCTCTCATAGATCAGAACAGATCTAGGAAAATTCTTAAATAACTCCAAAAAGTGTTATAACAAACTGGCAAGTTAACCTTTGATTTAACTTTCACTTAAAGCACCTGAGAGTCAATCCTGAAGGCTGGAAACTTCCCCTGAGGGCAGGACCTGGAAAAATCCAGATTATGGTCTCTGATTTGGAAGAGACTAAATGTTTCCAGTGTGAGAAGCCTGAACAATGGACAATACTCATAACATGCATCTTCGTGTTCCCCCACTGCGGCCTTCTCTGCATGCAGAGATGTCGTTCACTGGAAATGGGAATGCTCCAAACTCTGAAGAGAGCCTGGAACTTCTGAGTCTATACTGGCCTGAGTCTACACTGGCCTCTGAGGTTGAGGACTTACGGGACCTGAGACCCCACCTGCTCCCCTTGGTTATCTGAAAATCTCACTAGACAAGCCTCAGGTAACCCTTAGAGTGACAAATAAGAATTAAGGTCTGTTTAATAATTTCTATCTAAATAAGAGGTTAAGATTGTTCCTAAAAGTACCCTCATTAGAAGGAAAAAAAAAAGAGAATATAGTAGTAAATAGGAAAAGGTGACATAAAAAGTTTACAGTTATGAAGTATTTTGGGGGAGGTAAAAAGTTTAAAACGGAAGGTTTTAATATAGAAAGAATTTTATGTGGTTACTTTTTTTTTTTTTGAGAGGTTTTTTGCCATAGGGAATGTGTACTCACCAGAAAGAGAGACAGAAAGTGAGACTTCATCCCCAGGGGGATGCCCACGCTGCAATCCTTTCTACTCCATTCTCCTCTTGGGATATTGGGCACACATGTATATGCTCCTGGTGTGAGTTTAAGCTTCTAGGTCCGGGACTCGAACCATGGTCGACTACATGGGAGTCCAGCAACATAGCCATTATGCTAACTGCTGGTCCCTGTGGTTACGTTTTTGTCTTCAGGAAAAATGGTTAAGGTAAAGGAAAAGAAGGGACAAAAACTGACATTTGAATCATATTGGAAGAGTCAAAAGGTTACAAAAACAGATAAAATTAAGCTTTTGTTGATAAATGTCAGAAAGCTGATTGTACTGTTGTAATGCTGTCGGTCACAATTCTGGATGTTATCTTGAAGCACTATATGCAATAGAAATAGCTAAATTTCTTTGTCTATTTCATCATTATTGTAATGAACTGCTCTTCTTGTTTAGAATCCATCAAGCTACAAGTAGGGGTCGGGAATAAGTCTCCAGTGAGCACCCATCATGACTTCTAGCACAGACCTCTAGACAGACCCATGGAGAGGATCCTTGACTGCTGTCCCTCTAAGCAATGCCTCATTTCAGTAGGAAGAATTCGGAACAGTCCCTGACTCTTATCTTCCTAGCAGCAGTTAGAGAGTCCTCTGCACTGGGGCTAATAAGGTCAGACAGGACCCTTAGACTATAGTTAGAGTACAGGCCCCAGATGGAATCACAAATGGCTAAGGTTTGAGATGGAGACACAGCAGCTAGGCTGTCACTGAGTTGATAACTCACAGAAACATCTTGTTGTGGTAGCTCAGTGATTGACCTACACAGCAAGACCTAGAGCAAAGAACTAGAGATTGTTGTCCCTGGGCCCACCACCTTTCAGGAAGAAGATAAGATCATGGTTTCTGTAGCCCAGGCTTTTAGACAAAGACTCTCCTGACCTTCATACCCACTTCAAAATTAAGAAAAATAACCAGATTCATCTAGCCTGCTACCTCCTGCCCTGAGAGGAGTGCATGAACAAGACAACAAGCCCAGATAAAGCCTGTCCTGACCCAAAGAAACTCCCCTACACACCCCAGTTCCTCCTTGGCAATCCAGACCTGCTCTCTGCTTGGGAGCTCTGTTCTTCCTTCCCTCTGTTAATAAACTCAGTCTGCTACTCTACATCTACATCTCCAATTCATCATAAGCCACAGACAGGAACCCATGTCCCACTGTGGGTGCTGGGCCCAATCACTCCTGTACCCCCTTGTCCCTGCATCGTTACCATATGTAAGAAAAAAATTTAAAAAGAGATTATACTAGCAATGTGTGTTCTAAGGAATCTATAAATGTAAAGTATTACTATCTACATTTTAATTTTATAATATCTCAAGAATATGTAGCTTTGGAGCCAGCAGATGGTGTGGTGGTTAAGGGACTGGATTCCCACATAGCTGACTGTAGTTTGAATCCTGGACCTGGAGGCTTAAAATTCATAGTGTGTGTGTGTGTGTGTGTGCCTGCAATTCCAGGAGAAAAATGGAGAAGAAATTATTGTGTAGCCATCCCTCCAGGATCTGATTTCTCACTTTCCTTTTCTATCTCTCTCTCTCTCTTGTCTCTGCTGAGCACATGCACCGTATGGCAAAAACCTAAGGGAAAAAATAATATGCACATATTTATTTATCATTCTGTTTGAATATTAAGACAAAGATGAGAAAGCAAAAGTGCTATGATGAATATAAAATTAAGAACAGAAAATCAGTGCTAAGTCATTTCCCTGCCATCACTTCTCTTCTGAGTGTGGTCACTAACTACTCTTCCTCCCAGTCCAAACATCCGATTGTTTGGGAGGAGGTGGGCATTCTTAGAAAATCCCAGCTCTGGGGAAAAGTGATTGGCCTATCGATGGGCCCTCACCATACTTAGCCAATCAGAAGTCATTTCTGGGAACCAGCAGTTAGCGTAATGGCTATGTTGCTGGACTCCCACATAGTCGACCACGGTTCGTGTCCCGGACCCGGTGGCTTAAAACTCTCGCCGGGCACGTGCCCGAGATCCCGAGAGGAGAATGGAGGAGAAGGGATTGTGGCGTGACCATCCCCCCTGGGGGGTGATTTCTCGCTTTCTGTCTCTATGTCTCTCTCTGTCTGTCTGGCGAGCGCATGCGCCCTACAGTGAAAATCTCTCCAAAAAAAAAAAAAAAAGAAACTCTGAGAAGTCATTTCTGAAGCCTTTAAACTCGGAACCATCTACAAAATATACTCCTTGGTCAAACGCAGTACTGTGTGGCACCATTGTTGTTGAATGAAGGATCCAGTCCTAGGAGAAGCATTACAAACAGGAAAGGCGAGTCACATTTTCAAGTGTTTTGTCCAACAGGGATTAAACCTTCCTCCCTGGTAGCGTCCAAGCATCACCAACATGACACGAGATGACTGTCTGGGCCATATCATATTTTAGTGTCTGCCTCTGCTGTTGACATACTGGAAATTCAGGTCTTTTTTTTTGTTTAAATATTTAATCACTGTACATTTTTACAGAATGCAAAGTGTTTTGTCTACCATGAATACAGTGCACATTAGTCAAGTCATAGATATTACCATCAGCATGTAACTTAAATTTTTGGTTCTGTTAAATGTTCTTTTCCCTCATCTCTTCCCTTCCTCCACCTGTTACTCACCCCCTTTCATACTGTTTCTAGTATCTTCAGTTGCTCTCCCAACTATTATACTTTTCAGTCTTTCAGTTTCTGCCATAAAGTACAAAGTGGAAAAACATCTCATGCTCCTGGGTTGGGAAAATTAATAAAATTAAAATGTTTATTCTACCCAAATTAATCTACACATTTAATAAAATTTTGATCAAACGCCAGAGATATTCTTCACAGAAATAGAAAAAAGCAATTATTAAATTTATCTGGAATTATAAAAGGCCCATTATGGCCAAAGAAATACTGTGCAAAAAGAATAAAGTAGGAGGCATCTCACTTCCTGACTTCAAAATATATTACAAAGCTGTGATAATCAAAAAAGCATGGTAATGGCACAAAAACAGGCATATAGACCAATGGAACAGAGTGCAAAATCCAGAACATACAGACAACTAAGTTCTGACAAATGGCACAAGTCAATCCAGTGGGAAAATGAAAATCTCACCAGCAAATGGTGCTGGAAAAACTCAATGTTCTCCTGCGTAAAAATAAAACTGGACCCCTATCTCTCACCACTAACAAAAATGGATCAAATATCTAAAGGTAAAACCTTAATCTATAAAACTATTGGAGGAAAACACAGGGGAAACTCTGGGAGACATCAGAGTAATGAAAGATTTCTTTCTTTTCTTTTTTTTGAATGCAATTTTTATTTTAAAAATTAGTTTAACGTATTGGAACAAATACATAGATAAGCATTTTTAAATGATCCCTCTGTTTTAGACTGTTTACTACCTCGGTTCTAGCACTGTCCCAGGAAAGGCCTCCAGAAACTTCACCTGTGGGGTCTGGCCTCAGGGGAAGGGGCTTTTACTGTACTGAAAGGAAGCCAGCCGGAGCCTGACCTGAAGCTCTCTGCCCCACTATGTACTGACTGCAGCTGCTGAATTTCCTTCTCCACGTTAGGTTGCAGCTCCCTGTTCACCTTCTGTAATGTCTGGGCCTGGGATGTCCCTCTAGCTTGAGGTCTCGACACTCCTGTGATATGGCTCCTGCCAGCAATGAAGACTTGTCCTTATCATAGTTCATCGAGTCCAGCTCATCATGGTGCGATCTTTTGTTCATCTCGCTTTTCTTTGTCATAGTTTCTTAGGTCTCATAACCTTTGCTTCTGCATTTGTAAGCCTTCTTTAAATAGTTTCTGAAATATTCCTCCCAGGTCCCTTTTTTCATCATGCTTGTGCTCAGCTGAACTCTATAATCATCATACTATCTCCAGGCATGAACAGTTTGCGGACGATTTTCTTTTATCTTAGATGGGGTCAACCTCTGTCTTTAAATGCGGTCCTTGAAGTCTTGCGGTCCTTGAAGTCTTGCAGTCTCTTGTTGTGTTCATATTCTTTCTTGATGAGTGCAGTAAGGAGGTCATGCCTTCTAAGGGCTTCTTCTGTTTCATCCTAGAGTTTCTCCTTTGCTTGATTTTCTCTGTGTGTGTCTCTGTTGAGCTGTTCAACCTGTGCCATCCGCTGTTTCCACATTTTGCTGTGTTGGGCCAGAAGCATACAGACAGGAAAACTTCTCCTGCATAAGGGGCAGGAGACTGTGTTCGTTTACATTCATTGGAACTGCTTTCTTTGGCTTTAGGGAGCCTCCTCTTGGAGTGTGAGCTGTGGATTTTCTAAAGCAAATCTTTTTTTTTTTTTTTTAGTGGTTTTTGCTATAGGGCAAGTGTGCTCACCAGAAAGACAGAGAGAGACAGAAAGTGAGAAATCACCCCCCCCTGGGGGGGTTATGGCCACACCGCAATCCCTTCTCCATTCTTCTCTCAGAATCTTGGGCACACATGCATATGTGCCCAGTGTGAGGTGAAGCCACCGGGTCCAGGACCCAAACTGCAGTCAACTACATGGGAGTCCAGCAGCAAAGCCATTATGCCAACTGCTGGTCCCTAGAGTAAATCTTTCAGGGCTGAGTTAATTTTGGAGTTTCTTCATGAACAATTTCTCTGTCTGTTTTTTTTTTTGTGTTCTCCTCATCATTTTTTCCTAGAGGTACAACATTCTCTTGAACTCACCTCTTAGTTCCCTTTCTTTTTTTTTGGAGAAGTTTTTGCTATAGGGTGCATGCACTCGCAATAAAGACAGAGAAGGACAGGAAGAAAGAAAGCGAGAAATCACCCCCCCCAGGAGGGATGGCCATGCTGCAATTCCTTCTCCTCCATTCTCTTCTCGGGCTTTTGGGCGCACATGCACATGCACCCGGCATGAGTTTACGCCACTGGGTCCAGGACTCGAACCGCAATCGACTACTTGGGAGTCCAGCAACATAGCCATTATGCCAACTGCTGGTCCCTTAGTTCCCTTTCAAATGCTTCAGTTAATGCCTTCTTGGAATTGGCGAGTATCTGTTTCTTTGGGTTTTCATTGCCTTTTTCTGTCCATATGGATTTGTCTGTGTTTGCGAAGTGGAGAAGGAGAGGGTGAATGGGACCTGCAGAGTGGCTTCTACACATGGAAGGTCCTGGTTGTGGCTTCTTTGGCCCATGCTCAATAATGCTGTCACTGTGCTGAGACTCTCATTTCTACTCTCCGCATCTTCATTTCCATATCTTCTCTTCATAGTTAATCTTTACTTCAATCGCCCAAGGCACTTTCTAACATCCAACCTAGTTCAGAAAGTGTGCAATCCTTGTTCTGTTACCCGCTTTCTTGCCTTCTGGGGGAGCGCTGAGTCCCAGGAAGAGGTTGCAGCTCTGTTTTCATTTCTTCTTCTTTTGGGAAGGTTCTTCATCCCAGAGCCTTGAACCTGAGCTAGAGACATTCTGTCATCTGGTTCCACAGACACTGCCTCGAGTGAATTCACACAGAATTCAGGCCGGGGAACAGCGACTGGACTGCAAGTACTCTTCTACTACAGGGCACGGGGTTCGAGGCTCAGCGGGGTGTTAGGGGGATGTGAAAAGATGGTCACGCAGATAGGCTCCCCTTGCTTCCTAGCACTTGGAATTTCACTCACAGAACTGAATTCTGTGTCTTCAACAAAGGATATTCTATTCTTGGACAAAAAACTACATGAGGGAGCATTGAACACATCTTCATATGATTTAGAACTTGGTGAGGTTGAAGCTTTTTTTAAACTGTGTTTTGTTAGAACTATGAGCACCTTTACTTTTGAGGAAAAAGATGTGTGCTGTGTCTCCAAGTCTAATTATTTCACGGGTAGATTCTGCTTTTTCTCCATCCCAAGAGGGGCCCAAGGCCTCAGGACAAGGAGCACCTCACAAAAGAAACTCTTTTCGGGGACCAGAAGCTAGCATAATGGCTATGTTGCTGGACTCCCACATAGTTGACTGCAGTTCGCGTCCCGGACCCAGTGGCTTAAACTCATGCTGGGTGCTTGTGCGTGCACGCTCAATATCCTGAGAGGAAAATGGAGGAGAAGGGATTGCGGCGTGGCCATCCCCCTGGGAGGTGATTTCTTGCTTTTTGTCTCTCTGTCTCTCTCTGTCTCTCTGGCAAGTGCACACGCCCTATAGCAAAAAACCTCTAAAAAAATATGGCACATATATGTTATGGAATACTACTCAGCTGTAAAGAACAATAAGACCCTAATATTTGATACAAAGTGGATGAATATAGAAGATTTGCTGCTAACCGAAGTAGTGATGATCAGTCTTTCTGAGAGAAAGTCTACTTTGTTCAGTCCATAGTCAGGTCCCTCTCTGCCACATGGCCACTTTCTTTATGTCGTGGCTGTCTGACTTTCACCAGAGGAGTCATCTTGCCCTCAAGGTTATTAGGCCTCAATTGTGAATGCCCTCTAGTGGGCTTTACAAGGGAAATGAATATTTTCACACTCTTGCTCATTTTGAGCATTTCGTTTACATGTCATCCTCCTGGAATCACAACTTTGCAATATTTGATTGTGACCCTGGTCTCTAGTTCTTTTGAAGATGTAGTCTTGCTTTTGCGTTACAATCCTGGTGAGGAGGGGGAGTTTCAGTGGCTTCCACCGGTGCTTCCATTCTAAGAATTTTCATTTCATATGTTAGGAAACCAATACGTATTCTGCTGATTATTAAATATACCTGTTCTTGATACAGAACTTGTGTCTGGGGAAGAAATCACAGGATAGATCTACCATCCCATAGGGCTCATCATGATATGGACTGTAGTCAAAACTTTCTGTAAGCACTTAGAATGAAATACATTATGAGTCTCTGTCAACAAGCCCCAGGCCCAGACATGGTGGCACAGGGTGCAGAGTGTCAATGCGCAGTACCGGAGGCATTTGGAAAGCCCAAGATCTAATTCCCAGACCGATGTAAGCTCCCTGGGTACACCTATGACCCTGAATAGCTTTAGGGTTAAGTTGGGAATTGTGTCCTGGTGAGAACCTCTTGGAGATCTCTTTTTCTTTCTCTAATGAAAGAAATTCTCAAAAAAAAAAGTAATTAATTAATTAAATAAATAAAAAATAAAACAAGCCCCATTAAGTCATGTTGTATTACCTCAGGATCATCTAAAGCTAGCTTCAAGGAATGCTTATGATATTGTTTTTGTTATGGTGTGGACTGAATTATGCCCCCCTTAAGTTTATAATTTGAAGTTCTAACCCCCAGAACCTCAGGGTGGGATTGTATTTGGAGATAAAATCTTTAAAGAAGTAATTAAACTAAAACAAGGTAATTAAAATGGGCTTTAATCCTATCTATCTGACTAGTATCCATATAAGAAGAGGAAATTTGAGTACAAACATCAGAACCAGACACATAGCACAATGATAAGTGCTCAGCATTGGGATACGGATCCCATGACCACAGTTTGAATCCCAGCCCCAGTGGTTTGAAATATAAACTGAGAATGAGAATATGTGTATTCATTCCCACATTCCTGATGTGATGGAGAAAGGAAGTACAAATTGAAAAAAATTTAGTGGTTTAAAAGAAGACACATTTATTATCTTATGGTTTTATAGATTTGATGTAAAATGGATCTCATGGAGCTGAACCAAGTTGCCCATGTAGTTGTATGACTCTCTGGATGCTCTAGGGAAGAATCTATTTCCTTGCGTTTTCCAGTTTCTAGAGGCCACCTTCATTCTTTGGCCTGTGGCCTTCACCTTTGAGCATCAAAATCAACAACTTGGAATTTCTCTGTCCATTCCTTCTTGTTCACATCATTTTCTCTGACTCTCTTTTTCTACCTCCCTCTCCCACTTTTAAGAATCCTTGTGGGAACCAGCAGTTAGCGTAATGGCTATGTCGCTGGACTCCCACATAGTCAACCGCAGTTCGCGTCCCAGACGGAAGCTTAAAACTCATGCCGGGCATGTGTGCATGCGTGCCCAAGATCCCAAGAGGAGAATGGAGGAGAAGGGATTGCAGCGTGACCATCCCCCCTTGGGGGTGGATTTCTCACTTCCTGTCTCTATGTCTCTCTCTGTCTGTCTGGCGAGCGCACGCGCCCTAGAGCGAAAAACTCTCCAAAAAAAAAAATAAATAAATAAAAAGAATCCTTGTGATCACATTGAGCTCACTCATAATCCAGAATACTCTTCCTATTTTAATGTACCTGAATGTGTCCAATGTAAAACCATAACTCCACATGCAATCTTACCTCCCCTTTGCCCTGTAATGTAACATTATGGGCATTTTAGGGCCAGAAAGTGACAAAGAAGTAAAATACAATGCTCTGTGAGGCAATCCCTTATAAGAAGGTTCCCCAGTTCAAGTCCAGATACCTCCTATGTTATTCTTATGGACTGGAACTGGTTAAAATTGGTTATGAATCAAGGCATCAAGACTGTATCTCTCTGTCTCTGCCTCTCACTCATGGAAGAAATGAATCAATAAACTTTAAAAAAGAATATGAATATCTTTGTGAAGAAGGCATCTTTCTGCCTTTCATGAATCCTGTTGCAAGGATGTTAGGTAATTCCTCAAGGCGCCCATAACTCAAGAAATAGTGGATTTTTTTAAAGTTTATTTTTTCTCTGTGAAAGAGAGAGAGAGAGAAATATTGACCCTCAATAGGGTCTTGACTCCACAGATCACCTCCAGCCTCATTCATCCCCAGACCATGGACATATGTGTGCCCAATATACTCAAGAAGACCTCCATAGCCTTCCTACATGGGTCATTGAGGGTGAGCTTCATACATTGAGCTCTTATCCCCTCTCTCTCTCTCTCTTCACCCTATCTCTCTGAGACGCACCTGCTTGTCTGGTGGGGACTCATGAACATCTTGTGACCACTCCCTTAGCTCATGGAATTGACTCATGGTCAGGGCTATTCCAGAGTTATGCACCCCTCTCCCATATCAATATCCCAAGACCACCAGCACTAAATTAATGTACAAGTTCTGGTGACTCTGCTAATCAATAATTTGATCTTTTATGGTCATCCTCAATCAATGTATGTGGAAACCAGATCCTGTCTTGGAGATAGGGAGTCTGTGCAGATTTTGTAGGTAATGTGTGTTCTCTTTGATCTCAATGTGTATGACTCAAGCCTATGTTCATGAAAGCACATACCATTCTCTGCCCAGTCTTTCAGCAGCATTCTGTCCCATGTAAGTAAATTCATGTCTTCCCCTGATGGACCTTGGGGTGTATTCTTTGGAACTAGTAAACATTACAGGAAAGCCGTCTCAGTTTGGGGCTCCCATAGCATAGCGATCCTTGCAAAGCATTGTGGTTTCCTTCTGCACCACCGTTTGGCCTAAGAAGTAGTGAGTTTTGAACTGGTTAGTTCCTGAACTAAGACGATGTGAGTCACCAGAGTGACAGGTTTTTACTCAGCAGAATAGAAGTTTTCTGCTTATGCAGGTCAAGTAGCTCCTTCAGAGATTCCCCCCATACATTCCTATATCATAAATATTTATTTGTTTTTAGACAGTATGGAGAACTAACTCACCTTCCTTTCATGTATCCTCTGCTATGTTTTTCATTTGTCAAATCTCACTAGAACCCAGAGGTTAAAAGATTCATCTGATTCGGTCCAAAACAATCAGCCTCCTGGAAAAAAAACAGAAAGGTAGAGAAAGATGGACAGTGGTTCTAGAGAAATAAATGAGAAAAGAAATCTATCTTCCCATCAAGACCAGGAGAGAGAGGCTTTCTCTTTCCTGATGACTACATTTCAAAGCAATGACTTCTGGATCCTGAAGAAGGACACTTCTGAATAGTAGGAGATCTATATATATAACTCAGAAGAACAGAGAAAGGTTTCACAAATGTACACCATTTTTAGTACATGTTTAAAGAAAGGGAGATTAGGAACCCATTATCAAGTTTGGAGTAGAACAACCCCTAAATTTTGTTGAAGGCACTGAACTTTTTCAAAAGGAACTGGGACCAGCAGTTAGTGTAATGGCTATGTCACTGGACTCCTATGTAGTCGACTGCGGTTCGAGTCCCAGACCCAGTGGCTTAAACTCACGCCGGACGCATGTGCGTGTGTGCCCAAGATCCCGAGAGGAGAATGGAGGAGAAGGGATTGTGGTGTGGCCATCCCCCTGGGGGGTAATTTCTCGCTTTCTGTCTCTCTGTCTCTCTCTTTCTGGCAAGTGCACACACCCTATAGCAAAAACTTCTAAAAAAAAAAAAAAAAAAGGAACTCAAGAGGAATCCAGGGTTGCCCAAGGATGTGACCTTAGGCTACTAGAAATCATGTTAATGGCATCTCTTAGTGCAGGGGGGTTTGAATTCAGTGCCTTTCCGTAGTTTGTACAGTTCTCATCACCCTCCTTCCACCGTTCCTTGTTAGAGTGATGCTTGCAAGAGATTTGGGGGGACAAAAGAGAAAGAGGCTTTTGGTTCTCTGACTGTGGGCAGGTCAGAAAGAGAGACTAGCAGTTAATGAGAGACTAGCAGTTAGTGTAATCGTTATGTCACTGGACTCCCACGTAGTCGACCGCGGTTCAAGTCCCAGACCCGGTGGCTTAAACTCATGCCAGGTGCGTGTGCATGTGTGACCAAGATCCCAAGAGGAGAATGGAGGAGAAGGGATTGTGGCATGGCCATCCCCCATGGGGGTGATTTCTCACTTTCTGTCTCTCTGTCTCTCTCTTTCTGGCGAGTACGTGCACCCTATAGCAAAAACCTCTCAAAAAAAAAGAAAGCAAATGACAGAAGCAGTCTTGGAAACAGTCAGCAGTAGCTCCTGAAGGTATTATGGGGGAAATAGAGAATGCAAAGAATAAGCAAATAAGCATGTTCATGAGCTCCAAGTGACCCATGTAGCTTCGTAGGTTCATGCTCTGTCATTGGCCGGGTGACCTTGCTAATTTCAGTTTGCTCATTTCACAATGGAGAAGTTTGGGTATGAAAGTAAAAGGACATGGGGCACGTGAATCATTGTAAACAGTATCCACCCTGCTATAAGCAGCCTGGCTATAGTGTAAGTTCTGTTTTCATGTCTTTGCTCCTAAGCTATCAAGTTCTATAATGATTTCAATGATTTCTAGGTAAGAATTTGACTAATGCACTTTGCTCAGTCTTCATTCATTGACAGTTTTAGAACTTTTAAACTTATTAAAACTGCATGGATCTTTCACCATAATTCTAAACCATAATTCCCTAAACTCAATATAGTATAGTATGTATTAACGTGTTGAAAATAATATGTGAAAATGAGCCCACATTCACATTTTTCTTGTGTTTTTGCTTTTTTTTTTGGCACAAGGGAAGGGTAAATTATTAATGTTGCTTAGCTTTTGGGAGACAGCTGAGCTTGCAAGGAATTAGTCACTAGTATTTTGTCCACATGTTTTGCTTCCCTGATTGTACAAGAAATGCATGACTTTTAGGGTATGGAGTACTCTTAGCTTATTTTTTAATGTGAGCTTTTATACTAATCTGGCTAGGAGCTGGTTTATCTTTACACTTAGAGTAGATAGCTGCCAGAAGTTAAAATTTCCTAAGTGTGTGTGTGTGTGTGTGTGTTGCTTGCTAACGGGCACAAGTGCTCTCCAGAGCGAGACAGAGAGATAGAGTGAGAGAAAGCATCCCCCAATGGGGCATGGCCATACCACAATCCTTTCTCCTTCACTTCTCCATCCTGTTGTGATAGCACATACACCTGGTGAGTTTTAAACCACTGATGCAGGGATTGAAGGAGACCACATGGGATCTGATTCTCTTAACCACTAGTATATAAGTTGGCCTTAGTGTCCTTGATTTTGACTTCCTTAATAACTCTGGGTTTCCCTCTACACTTTCCTTAAAAAAGGAAACTTGTGGGTGGTGTGGTGGTTAAAATGTTTGACTCCCAAATGGCTGACCATGGTTCATCCCAGACCTGGTGGCTTGCTTTTTTGCTTTCCCTCCTCCCCTCCCCCCCACCCCCCGTCTCTCTCTTTCTCTCTGGTGAGCATATGTACTCTATAGCAAAACCTAAAAATAGTAATGCAATAAATCAACAATAGAAAGAAAACAAGACGCAGCAACTTGTGACTGTTTTCAACTAATCTAATCCATTGGTATGTGGAGCTCTGTGGATGGAACGGTAAGGTTTAGGGTAGGGGAAGCATTTTATAGTCTTATGAATAAGTCCTAGTCTTTTAGTCTGATGCCCCTGAACTGTGCCCTTCCAAGTGTTTCTTAGCTTATTTATTTACTTGCTTAATTATGTTTGTTTTATCCTGTTAAATTGACCTGGAAGCCTAGAGGGATTTAGAGCTATGTAATCACCCCATGGTAGCCTTTGTTATGGAGAATATTCTGGATGTATTTATTTATTTATTATTTTTTTAGAGAGGTTTTCGCTATAGGGCGCTTGCGCTCGCCAGACAGACAGAGAGAGACATAGAGACAGAAAGCGAGAAATCACCCCCCCAGGGGGGATGGTCACGCCGCAATCCCTTCTCCTCCATTCTCCTCTCGGGATCTTGGGCACGCACGCACATGTGCCGGGCGTGAGTTTTAAGCCACCGGGTCCGGGACGCAAACCGTGGTCGACTACGTGGGAGTCCAGCGACATAGCCATTACGCTAACTGCTGGTTCCCTCTGGATGTATTTTTAAATAATTACTTTTCCTCCTCCTCTGCCACAGATGTCAGTTGAATTTATTTAGCTCTGTTTTGCGAGAACACTGAGATTCCTGGAGGTATAGTCCATGAATGTTTGGGGGCTCTCCTAAGAATGCAGCCATTAGAGTCTCTTACTCTCACTCTAGTCCTCCTGCAATTTGTCAAAATTGCTATTACGAGTCGCTGCATGTGTGGCTAGTGGTTTCTCTCTAGGTAAACTGATCTCAGCCTCAGTTCTTTGTGTTTGCCTGCATAGAGTTCACAGTACTCACTTCTCTGATTAGTCCAAGAAAACTCATTGATTTTCAGTTTGTCCAGTGTTTTTCTTGGTATAGGGACATACATAATGGCTTCTATTTCTTTAGTTGTTGATGTTGGAAGTAGAAGTCTTCCATTTACTGTCTTTGAAAAAGGGGTAGTATGGTGTCTTAGAGTGTTTCTCAAAAGAATAAGTATATTGGGGGCCAGTAGATAGTATGGAGGTCTAGGTGCCTGGATCTCGGATGACTACATGCTTTGAGTCCCAGACCCAGTGACTTCAAAAACACACTGGGCACTTGTCCAAATCCTGAGAGGAGAATAAAAGAGTAGGGATGATGGCATGACCACCCCCAGGGGGCGCCTTCTCACTTTCCTTCTATTTTCATCCTTCTACTTTGACCTCACTGAATGCTGATAAATTATTATAATTTTGTTAAGTATAAAAACATAAATTTAGACCTAAATTCCATAAGTCTACAGTTCTTCACCATTTGAAATGTAGTGCATTTATAAATTAAATTTTAAAATTCTAAAAAAACCCAACCATTTTAATTAACTATATCAATTTAAGTTGAACCAAAATATTATTAGAAGTTTAACAGAATGAAAATGCTATTTAGTTCCCATACTACACTTTGTTTCTGTATTTTAATCTTAATAATACTAACCTAGGAAACTTCTGTTTACATCTGGTTATATAAAATGTTACTGATAACAACAGGTTTTTCTCCTAATGATAGTAAAGCAGAAAGCTCTTCCTAGACACAATCTTTTAATATTCATGTTTTGATAATTCTGTGAGTACATTCTAGTCATGAGACAAGAGGGTACTGAGGCATGGGACACTCCAATCACCTAAAATCTGACATACAAGAAGTGGCTGAGAGACTGGGTCTGAACTGGTGGTATTAAGATGGTACCTAGAACGACCCCTACCTAATCTTGGAACCCACTAAACTCCCATGGAACCGCATTAATGTGTTACAAGACACTCCCTAGATGTTCTGCTAGACAATTTGGAATAACCTTGGCAACAGCTGGAAGTACCCTAATAAGGCTAGAAAATGGGAGAGCTGGTGGTTTCTAGAAAACCACTGCCCCTTTCCGGGAAAAGCCATGAATAAACTGCCCTGTTCTTGGCCTGGCATTAAGCCAAGTCACGTAAGTCAGACACCCGCAATAGTTCAGGGTTGCTCTGCTGATGGGGTAGGCCTTCTCTTTCCTTTTGGGTAACAGTTCTCTTCTTCCTCTCAGGGGAAGAAACGACTGTTTACTAATTTCCCCTCACGCAACTGCCCCACTGAGGAGTGGTCTGTCCTGTACACTTCCCTAAGTAAACTCGCTTTCAGTCTCCCTTAATGGCTGGCTCTTGAATTCTTTCCGGGTAGAAACCTCCATAGGTCAAGTTTCCCTGGCAATAGTCACATGGAAATATGTCACTATCCAAGGTCGCACGTTGACAAAGCGAACATGAAAATAATCAACTGCTGTCCAGTTTATGGCTTTGAATTTGGAACATAAAAACACTCTCTTTGCAAATTTATCACATCATCCTGAGGAAGACCCTGGCTAGGGAGTAGGATAGAATAGATAACAGATAAAAATGGAATTTGAGACCAATCAGCCCACTCCAATCTGAGAAAAACCTACATTCATCCTTGCTTTTTGTCCCTTTGGCCAAAACTAACATGTGTACTGTGGGCCTAAATGCCTTAAGAATTCTTGGGCCCATTAACCACTCCCTTTTCACAGGAGCCTTATAAAATGTCCTGGGAGGCAAGAGACAGAAACCCTTAGAATATGGTTAGCATATAAGCCCAAGGTGAAGTCAGAAATGGCTCACTGAACTGCTCTCTCTGAGACACTTTGCCCCAGTGACTTAATGGCTGATTTAAAACAAAGGCTTTTTTCCTGGTTTCACCACGTTCTAGGAAAAAGGTCAGCACCAACACTTTTAGGCTGAGAGTCTCCTGACCTTCGTACACACTTCAAAGTTAGGAAAATAACCAGACCCGTGTAGCATGTGACCCCCCCCCCACTGCAAGGAAAATACATGCATTACCTGGGACTGAGCACGGACAAAGTCATGATCCAGATAAAGATCCCTGGCCTCAGCTCCCTGTGGGCAGCCACTGGAAACTCTCTGCTTGGGAGCTCTGCTCTTCCCTCTTTCTCAACATCGACTCTGCCTGCTGACCGACGTCCACAGCTCTAATTCTCTGTGGGCTGTGGACAAGAGCCTACGTCTCTGTGGATGCTGGGCCTAATCACCCCTGCGTGCCCACGTTCTCTGCATCGATACCACGTATCTTAACACTAATGACCTGTTACAATTTTAGACAGAAAAATATTTCTTAACAGGTATAACATGTCTATACCATCAGGGCCAGCAGGTGGTGTGGTGGTTGAGGTGCTGGCCTCCTACATGGCCTACCACAGTTCAAATCCCCTACCTGGTGCCTTGTTTTCTCCCTCTCCCTCTCTCTCTGTTTCCCTCTGGTGAGTGCACATGCGATATAGACAATTAAATAATAAAAAAAGTAAATTATTCTTTAATAAAATAAAATCTTTCTACCACAAGGACCCCTAGACCATTAGACTCAGTTCTTCCAGTACATTTCTCTTTGTGTACCTTTAGCTAGACGATAAGCATAATCCGAAATGGCCTTCACTCTAGGCTCCTATGTCCATAAACAACTGTAATTGAATCATTGGGATCTCATCACAGTAACTGATAACCAGGTGACTATCCAGATGGTCTGAAACGTGTCCATCCATGTTTGTGGTTTGGTTTCCATGTAACATTCCCAATACAGAATTTGTAGACACCAGACAAGACCTACACCGACACCAGATTAAGAACATAGATTTTGCCAAGTTTCAAAATCAGACTGGGTGTGGGTCCAGGCCCTGGTGACTCATAACTTTGTGATCTGGAGAAGTTTACTTACTCTTTAAAGCTCAATTTCTCAATCAGGAAAGCAACCTGGCAAAGTTGCTGTGGAATGAACTGAAGGAAATGAATGTAAAGCTCTAACCCCTTAGACATTCCGTCAGTTCTTTCAATTATTTGTTTAATCTGAACTTTTTCTACCTTGATCCCTGGGAAGGTGTCTTACAGATAGTAAGACCTAATGGATAACATCATGCAGTGTAACACATTATGGAAGATGTTATACATGTATGTACACACACATATACATGTAAGTATATATAACTATTTATACAGTATGTATTTATAAGAATGTATGTTGAAGTGGAGAGAACTCTTTAAATGAACGACTAGATTGCTTAAGAACGTGGAAGCACTCAAGCAAAGAAGAGGTCAGCAATGTGGAAATGCAGGCATAGCGTAACGCTACTACAGAGACGTCCTGAAGAAAGTGCACGCCACAGCAGATGCCGTATTAGGACAGAATTCTGGAAAATTGGTGTCTTAGCTTATTACTCTGGGGGTCTGCTTGTTCCAATCATGTAGCATTGATAGGGGTATCTGAATTTAACATACACAAGGATTCTTAAACTCCAAATTTGTAGAGATTCCAAAAGAACCATATTCTAAAATGAGATGAGTGGGTGGTCTTCAAAACTTCATGGGATGGGAGCAGCACTTAGCGTAATGGCTATGTCAGTGGACTCCCACGTAGTCAACCGTGGTTAGAGTCCCGGACCCGGTGGCTTAAACTCACGCCAGGCATGTGTGCATGAGTGCCCAAGATCCCGAGAGGAGAATGGAGGAGGAGATTGTGGCGTGGCCATCCCCCCGGGGGGTGATTTCTCGTTTTCTCTTTCTCTCTCTCTCTGTCTTTCTGGGAAGCGCAAACACTCTACAGAAAAAATAAACCTCCCTAAAAAAAGAAAAAAAAAATTTCATGGGAAACGCACATTATAAAACACTATGTTGTGGGAACCAGCAGTTAGCCTAATGGCTATGTCGCTGGACTCCCAGGTAGTTGACCGCAATTCGCGTCCCGGACCCGGTGGCTTAAAACTCACGCCGGGTGCATGTGCGTGCGTGCACAAGACCCCAAGAGGAGAATGGAGGAGAAGGGATTCTGGTGTGACCATCCCCCCTGGGGGGGTGATTTCTTGCTTTCTATCTCTATGTCTCTTTCTGTCTGTCTGGCGACCGCACGCACCCTATAGCGAAAACCTCTCAAAAAAAAAAAATACACTATACATAGATTAAAAAATATTTGTCACTAAAACAGGTTGTTCTAATCTGTTTCTATGAACTTTTCGAAGACTTTTTGTATGTACAGAGAATTACAAAGGAACACTATGAGTTTTGATGTTAATCTCCAGTTGCTCTTCACTAAGAATTTGATGATAAACTTAAGCCACTGCAGCGAAGTAGGGAATAGCCTTCAAGTCAGTCTAGTCTGGGTCAATTTGTGATTTTTATCTAAAGCTGTCTGGCTAGAATTTGTTAGGTTTGTTTCAATGCCTCTATTATCATTACCATTGGCCTTTTAGTGGTTGTCTTAAAAATGATTAGGTGAGGGCTGGCAGGTGGGGTGGCGGTTAAGGGCACTGAACTTCCACCTGACTGACTGCGATTTGAGTTCCGGACCTGACAGATTTTTTCTCACTTCCCCCCCCTCTCTTTTTTTCCTCTCTCTCGCTGTCCTTCTATGATCAAATTTAAATACATTAGTAAAGTTAAATAAAATAATTCAGAACAATGATTGGGTGATACTCTTACTTTGTGTGTCTTCGATTCAGTGACCTGTCCTACATCATTTCTACCAGGCTCGTCGTCTTCTGGAAAGTGGTGCACAAGGACATGGCAACACTGACCGTTTTCTGGTAGCAGGAAGCGTATGATCCCTCCTGTTGGGAGGGCCAAGAAATGCCTAAAAGTTAGCTCAGACATGTAGTGTTGAATGTTCTCGTGTATGTTGAACTTCTTGAATATGCATAAATAAATAGGTGAAACTATAAAACTCTGACGGGCGACAGAAGGGAAGTGGCATTCCTTTCCTCTGACCCCACGTCCAAGACTCGCTCATTCCCTCCACTTTGCTCCTGGGGAGGTAAACAACTTTTCAGGAGCTCAGGGAATCGATAACGCTTAATCAGTACAGAGAGACCGGAAGTGAGACGTATTCACTTATAACTTTTACTTCCCGGGCATCAGCTACCCTTTCCTCAGGTGTTCTGTGTTCGAGACTAAGGCTAAGGGGTAGAAGAAAAATGGTGGAGAAAAACAAATCATTTAAGCAGAGGCTTCCCTCGATCTTATGTAGTTTGACAGAAGACATCACGAAAGTTAACAAACGTTTTGGAGAGCAAACAGAATTTACAAAAAGGAAAGACCAAATGCACTGTAATTACATGCCTTCTCCTAATAACCTTTATATCTTTTCCTTTTTACTTCTCTTTTTTTAATATTTTAGATGGGAAGAAGAATGAGTTCTGACAAATTTAGATTTTGCAAACTTGTGCATCACTGAGGGTGCTATTGAAACGTGTTGTCAAGGTTTTCAACACACACATGTGTCATTTCCTTTCTTCATGGACCACAGTCTGAAATTGGACGAGATAAAGATTTTAGGTTTCAATTGTAAAAAGAGGGAAGTGGATAAATCAGTGCTGTCGTCCATAGGACCAACGGTAAAAGTTTATTTTAATATTATTTTTTCAAAATTGCCTCTATTGACTATGTATCAATTGTGTATATGTGTGTGTATCTGTGCATGTGTGTGTATGTGCAATATGTAAAATATATATCACCAGTAATTTCAGTATAATATTTTATTCTATCACTAATAATTTGGTTTGGTTGTTGTCAATGACAGAAACAGATTTCTGCTTTACTTTCTATGATTGAAAATATATATGTATATGCAGAAATATACATTAAACATACTAAGTACTTTATAGATTGTGCTAGCAAGAAATTTTTGTCGTGCAATTACGCATATTTGATTAAAAATATTGGCTATATTCAGAGCAGATTTAACATAGTTTAGATTCTTTCTTTACTCTTCACATTCAACTTTTGGCTTTAACCTAATGCTTTTCATTAGCTTTATTTGCTCATATACCGACTATCAGATGGGTGTCTACTATATGCCCTTCATTGGACTAGATGTGAGGAAGGGGTACAAAGAATAAAACACAGTTGTTGTCCTGAGGAAGTTTGTGGTCCAAGGCATATCCTCAAATAAGCGTTATCTACAATAGTTTGAGCACCTTAAATTGCATGAAACTGCTATAGGTAATTACTATAAGACTATAGGTGAGGCCAGAATTACTGAAACGGAAGAAAGAATGCTTAAAAAGAAAAAGACCTTATGGAGATGTTAGACTTTAAGGTCATCCATTAGAATGGTTGCAATTTATACAGCATAAAATAGGAATTGGCATTCTCCTTTCTCATCTTTGAAAAGAATGACAAAAAAGTTATACCTCAGATTATGAATGTTTCATACCGTGATTAGGAATTTTAAGTAGTGGTTAGCAGCTGTATTCTGGAAGTGCACTGCCTCCTCTGTTCAAACCCCAGCTCCCCAGTCCTTAGTGAGTAGTTCTGACCAATTACTTACATTTTAGGGCTTTTTTTTAACAAGTACACATGAGAAAATACTACAGTATACTTCTAGGAGCTGCTGTAAGGCTAAAATAAGAGATGCTTAAGATAAACAGGAAAATGATATATTTAAATAACGACTCATTTATTGACTATTTTCATCTGCAAAAATTATTTTTAACTCTCGTAATAGTTCTTTACATTTATATAATAATTAATTTGACATATATGAAGAACCCGCAATTCAAAGGTAGAACATTTGCCTAAGAGCACACAACTATACAATGCACAGTCGATGTTGAAATCCAGATTTCGTATTTACATGTTGATGCTCTTTCTCCTCACCATTCTGGAGGAGGATTGGGAGTAGGAGAGAAACCATGCATCCTTTCATTTCTTAGACTCCTTGCTAGAGTCCTTCTCACAGACTTGATTCCTTAAGTGTAGAGCTTTGGACCGCACAAATATCTTAATTTTATTTTCATTTTAAATACATTTTAATTGTTCTTACAAAAATCAGTTTTTATTTTTAAATAATAAGGAAATTTACAAGGTATTTACTCACTCCAAACTTTAAAGATGAAATTAACCAAGGGATCAGCAATTAGCGTAATGGTTATGTCGCTGGACTCCCACGTAATCGACTGCGTTTCGAATCCCGGACCTGGTGGCTTAAACTCACACCGGGCGCGTGTGCATGCATGCCCAAGATCCTGAGAGGAGAATGGAGGAGAAGGGATTGCGGCATGGCTATCCCCCCTGGGGGGTGATTTCTCACTTTCTGTCTCTCTGTCTCTCTCTGTCTGGCGAGCACAGGCGCCCTATAGCAAAGTCCTCTCAAAAAAAAAAAAAAAAAAAGAAAGATGAAATTAACCATAAGGATATGGTGAGAAATCTAAATAAGAAACATGCTTAGAAAAAAATACACATAAAAAATGAAGACAGATGGTCAATATATATTACATATAAAAAGCTTATACACACAAATACATACACACGCATACATACAAACACATACATATTTGTGAAAGAAAGTTCTCCTAGGGATGTACAAGCAATGGATATTAAAATAACCTGAGAAGAAAAATAATCTGTCAGAATAATAATTAAACAAAAAGACCTTTTCCACACTGTAATACTAAATGAAAATGAAATCTACCTTGAAGAATCACTAACTCTTACCAAACTCTAAATGATTCTAAAATAAATGTTATGACCCAATGGTGTTGAGTTCGGTTTAAAATTGCTTTATCCATATATGACTGAAATATCTGTAAATTTCTAAGATTTTTTTTTCTCTTACAACTTTTATTAAACATAACACTGGAAGTCCCAGCCAGAGTAATTAGGCAACCTAAATAAAATGAAAGTCATCCCAATAAAACAGAAGAAGTAAAACTTGTCTCTTTTTGCTGCATGCGTTTACAGAGAAAGAACAGGTTAAAAATTGCACCATTAACCAGTTAGAACTAATCTTCAAATGTGATAATTTAACAAAATACAAAATTAACACACTAAAATGAGTAGCATTCAAGAGTAGTGAGGCAGTAGATACAAAGAATTTGAAATTATTTTTCTTCATCTGGTAGTTCAAGATATAGAAACAATTTAAAAGAACAAAATTAAATTATGAAAGTATTTATAATATCATTATCTATATTAGTAAAATATGCCCTCCAAAATTAGGGGAGAAAATTCAAAGGAAAGAAATCCATTATAAAAAAATAGCCATATAAATAAGATACGCATATTTGATGAACCATTATGTAACTCACTATTTTAAATTTAAAAAAAAATCTGAAATATAAACATACTGAGATAATTTTAAGAGAAATGCGTAATACTAAAAATATGACATTCATTATGTAAGAGAATGATACTTATGAAGAGACAAGTTTTGTATAAAAAAGCGAGGATATTTCTCTTCCTATGTTAGGGTGATGAGATGAAATTTTGTTCTACTTTATCTCTGATATTGCTACAATTTTTTTGGATAATGAAAACAGGAGAAAACAAAGGAAATGGTTCCAAACAACTCAACCTTGAAATTCTTTTATGATAGTTTTCCTGTTGTGACTTCTGAAAGCTCCTCACTCACTTTACAAAAAGCTGATATAGCAGAGTGTGTTTCACTTCTCAGGAGAACATGCTTTTAATAGATTGTACAATCGCAAAAGATTTCACAATCTTCTATCAGTGCATTGACATTTGGAGAGAAAAGTAACTTTATGTGTAGGTACTTTTTTCTCTTAACTTTGGAAATAATTTTTTCAAAGGCACACTTGAATGGTGTGAATGGTTTACCAGCTGCTAACAAGGCTTCGCATGGGTGTGTACTCTAACACTACTTCCAAAATTACATGTATGATAACCAGAGTAAGAGCTGAAATAATAAATAATTGGTAATTTTAATAATAAATGCCTGTATGGCAAAGTGGGGCCACTGGGAGTAAAACATATTTTTTGTTTTAGTTTACCATTAGCATGCAATTCAAGAAAAACATCCTTTTTTTTAATGTGTAACAGAAGAATATTAAAAATGTTTATAATGTTGAAATACAAATTTTTTTGAGGCATGTCCAAGATAGGAGATTTACAATATAAAAAATATGTTTTGTTTTTTATTTATTTAGGGACATTTTTTTCTAATGTATGTAATAAGCACCTTCTAAAAGTCAGGAGCTCTCTGGCCTCTTGAACCAAAGAGGTATAAGCCTTATCAGAGCATTAACTTAGATGAAAGAAGACAGAAAATAGACAAGTTAAAGAAGAAAAATATCTTTTGTATTACATGGTGATGTTTTGGGGAAATAAGTCAAGTTAGGAAGGGGAAGAGGAACCAAAAGAGGTAGGTCATAAGTTTAATCCTGATGTTCAGGAAAGTCTTTCTTGAGGCTGAGATCTTAATTTAAGACCCAAGTGAGATGGGAAGACATTGAGGGGTTTTAAGCAAGGGAGTGCTGTGATCTGATTTACTATTTAAGAGGGTCACTCTGGAAGCAGCGTGGAAAATGAAGCAGAGGACTGAGAGTGAGACTGGAGGCCAGCTGGGAAGCTATTCAAATAACCAAGGCCCAGCCACTGTGGTGACGGGCAGTACCAATGCTTGTGCACCTGCAGTTGTAGCTAACTGGGAGGTAGGGAGGAGGATCCTGACAGAGTGAGCCACTGGCCAAATTACCTGTGTCTCCCTTTTCCTCTCTCATAATAAAAAAGTAAATAGTAAAGGTGAGAAAGATGATGAAGTTTGAAGGCAAGCATAGGGAGCAAGGAGAAGCAGTCAACTTCAGCACAGGGTTTGAAGACACAGCGACAGGCTCTGACCAGGTTTGGATGTGAGGGTGAGAAAGGTTGAGAGACGAGACAACCCCCCAGGTTTGGCCCATATTAAAATCTAAGTTATGATGAAAGCAATTGCATTTATGGGTCTGGAGTCAAGGGGAGAGGTCTGGGCAGAGATGAAGATGTGAGCGTCATTGGCCATATCAACTGTGCTTAATGGAATGAAACTGTGCAATTATGAAGGCAGTGAACATAGAAAGGGAGAAAAAAGCACGAGGCTGGAGTCCTGGCCCACTGCAGGGTTAAGAGGTTGGAAGATGCGAAGAAATACCTAAGAGAAATTAAACTTCCGTCAACATATTGCCTCAGTGTAGTCCTCGGTTTCTCTCGTCTCAACAGAAAAGCTCGAATACGATCACATTTCTGGTTACACTCAAGACTTTTCATTTTTGCACAATGACTGCTTACTGATCTCTCAAGGATCTGTTTCTGCCTCTACCACAAAAACAGCTAGAATTGCACGTGGCTGTTTATGAATGCCCTCCATGCCTTGAAATGCACTTTTCTTTTCCAAGATCCTGAGTGCTCCGTTTTTTCCCCTGTATTGTCAAAAAGTCTTTCCTTGTCTTTAGTACTGGGTCTTCTTCCTTCATTGGTTCACTGAATATATTCGTGTATCTCATTTTTTTCCCTGAAAAAAAATATATTTTCTATTCTTTGATATTTGTTTTTTGCTCTTTGTTAAAGTGCTATCTTTTGATGATTGCTCATTCAGCCTTTCAATTTTCTCTTATTTCCTTTTATTTTATAATGTCTTAATCACATTTAATCGTTGTATATACCTAGAGCACACAATATGCTTTTTTAAAAAATTATTTTGTTTAGCTTTTTAAATTTATGTATATTTTTATTTATTTATTTTAATTTGACCAGAGAGAGTGAGAGAGAGAGAGAAAGTGAGAAAGCAAGCTGCCAGGTCCAGGACTTGAACTGCAGTCAGCCATATGGGAGTTCAGTGCCCCCAATCACCATACCACCTTTGGGCCCCCACAATGTGCTTTTTCAAAGTATGCATGTAGTACCTGAAAATCAAATCAAGAATATTGTCTATCCTATTGCTACCTGCCATAATACCTAGTTAGGGTAAAAAAAAAATGAGCCAAAAACAAATACTGGGATGAAAGTGGAAGGAAATTGACTCAAGGAAGTCCACTTCAAAGAGTCACCATGCAATTGGCTATGGGTCACGTAAGTGGGAGTGGTCTAGAATAAAGCCCTAGCTCCTGGCTTGAATGACTATGCGTTGCTAACATATATCTGACCTTACTATGTATTCCTCACCACACAATAATTAGGTTATAAAAAATGGTTATAATAATATATAGATGATGTAAATGGATGATATGCAATGTTGAAAATCCTAGAAAAAGAAAAGTTGATGTTGAAAGTTTACAATTGTCACTAGTTGCATTATTTTTCCCCCTAAGTCTATCTTAACAGTTTCCTCCATGGGTTAGAGAGATGGAGTCACAGTACCCCCAATGGGGTCCTGAATCTGCAATCCACCCCTACCCTTGTCAGTGGGAGATCTGGGGCATGAGTGTGCCTGGTGTACTCAGGGAAGTCTCAAGATATAAACCCAGGGGAACCAGCAGTTAGCGTAATGGCTATGTCGCTGGACTCCCACGTAGTCGACTGCGGTTCACGTCACAGACCCGGTGGCTTAGAACTCACGCGGGGCAGGTGTGCGTGCATGCCCAAGATCCCGAGAGGAGAATGGAGGAGAAGGGATTGCGGTGTGACCATCCCCCCTGGGGGATGATTTCTCGCTTTCTGTCTCTCTGTCTCTCTCTGTCTGTCTGGCGAGCGCATGCGCCCTATACCAAAAACCTCTCCAAAAAAAAAAAAAAAGATATAAACCCAGAACCTTCCCATGCAAATTAGCTTCACAGAGCAGTTTTACCACCACACCAACATCTGACCTTCTAGTTGTATTATGTTTCTAAAAATAAGATTCTGGGACACGAGCTCTGCGCTGGTTGCTGTACAGGTTCAAGTTATGAAAGTAGATGAGATTCAGGCAGAGGATAGAAAGACTAAGAACAAAAGAAAGTAGCAACAGAAAATGTCAATTCTCTGATGAGCCTAATCTTTTATTTATTTATTTATTTATTTATTTATTTTTGGCTAGCAAAAGTATACACCAATATTTCATACCGTTCATGAAAAAAATCCTGCTGTACATTTCCCCAGAAAGCAGCTAGGCCTTCCTCTGACACACCAGAGTAGCTAGAGGGGAATATATTTCATTCGTCTTTCCACTCAGTAGAGTTCATCTCTGTCTCCCTCCCACATTTGTCAGTAGGTTACACAGCTCACACATGACCAGTTAAGTTAAACATAGCTCACATATGACCTGTTAAGTTAAACATAGCTCACACATGACCAGTTAAGTTAAACATAGCTCACACATGACCAGTTAAGTTAAACATAGCTCACATATGACCTGTTAAGTTAAACGTAGCTCACATATGACCTGTTAAGTTAAACATAGCTCACATATGACCTGTTAAGTTAAACATAGCTCACACATGACCAGTTAAGTTAAACATAGCTCACACATGACCAGTTAAGTTAAACGTAGCTCACACATGACCAGTTAAGTTAAACATAGCTCCCATATGACCTGTTAAGTTAAACGTAGCTCACATATGACCTGTTAAGCTAAACCACTGAGACGCTGACTGGAGTTTTGTCTGTAAGTTTTAGTAAGTCTGCCCAAAGAAACCATAGTTTAAAATATAGTGACCTACAAAATACTTATTATCTCCTCTATAAGCTAATAAATAAATAAATAAAATTGTAACTTAGAGACTTAAAGAAAAACAAACTGCAGATTCAACTCTTATTTCAGGTTGAAAATTTAAAAAAAATAATAGACAATGTATATTCTGCCTTTAGTAATAGTACCCTAGGTCGCTACTGCCGAAGCATAGTTTTTTACTTAAATTTTATATAGATAGTGGCTTCATACTTTCGATAGGTTGTGAAAGCCAGATTGATTTATGGTATCAGGAAAGTGGAAAAAGGAAATGGATGAGGAAGATGCCACCACCACATGCCTCTGGAGTCCAGGGCTCCTGCTCCATGACAGTGTCCACCACCTCATGCCCCTGCAGTCCAGGGCTCCTGCTCCATGACACTGTCCACCACCTCATGCCTCTGCAGTCCAGGGCTCCTGCTCCATGACAGTGTCCACCACCTCACGCCTCTGCAGTCCAGGGCTCCTGCTCCATGACACTGTCCACCACCTCACGCCTCTGCAGTCCAGGGCTCCTGCTCCATGACAGTGTCCACCACCTCACGCCTCTGCAGTCCAGGGCTCCTGCTCCATGACACTGTCCACCACCTCACGCCTCTGCAGTCCAGGGCTCCTGCTCCATGACACTGTCCACCACCTCATGCCTCTGCAGTCCAGGGCTCCTGCTCCATGACACTGCCCACCTCCTCACACCTCTGCAGTCCAGGGCTCCTGGTCCATGACACTGTCCTCCACCTCATGCCTCTGCAGTCCAGGGCTCCTGCTCCATGACACTGCCCACCACCTCATGCCTCTGTAGTCCAGAGCTCCTGCTCCATGACACTGTCCACCACCTCATGCCTCTGCAGCCCAGGGCTCCTGCTCCATGACAGTGTCCACCACCTCATGCCTCTGCAGTCCAGGGCTCCTGCTCCATGACACTGTCCACTCCAACCCTGTCGCTGTTCATACTATCATGACTTTGACAAAAAAAAAAAAAAAACATATTTACTTATCTTTTCATGAGTGAGGGAGACTCAGTCACCTCTAACAAAATCTTGACACTATGATCCATTCCCATCCCGAACAGGCCGGATCATAGACAGGCACACACGTTCCCAGCAGTAGAGGGCGAGGGAACCCTTGGAACATAGACCCAGGACCTCCCTGTGTGGTTCCAGCATTGTCGCACACTGCTTTTTGCCACTTTACCTTTTAGCATGGTTTTTCCTATGCCAGAGTAAGATTCTCATTGCAAATTTCTGCTTGTTGTTCTTTTTCTTTTTAATTTTTAGAGGGAATGTGTACTCACTGGAGAGAGACAAAGAGACAGAGTGAGAGAGGAAGAAGGCATGTCCCACTGACATGTGGTCATACCCAGCACTTTCTCCTCTATTTCTCTGTCCTGTCAGGATTTGGGCAGGTATGCACACCTGCCAGTAGAATGTTACAAGCCACAGAGGCCGTGTTTCAAATCATAGTCACGGGAACCAGCAGTTAGCATAACGGCTATATCACTGGACTCCCACGTAGTCGACCTCAGTTCGCATACCTGACCCGGTGGCTTAGAACTCACACCAGGCGCGTGTGCGTGCGTGCCCAAGATCCCGAGAGGAGAATGGAGGAGAAGGGATTGAGGCGTGACCATCCCCCCTGGGGGGTGATTTCTCGCTTTCTGTCTCTCTGTCTCTCTCTGTCTGTCTGGCGAGCGCACGCGCCCTATAGCAAAAACCTCTCAAAAAAAAAAAAATCATAGTCACTCATTTTTTAAACCCCAGTAGAGTGTCATCTTTTCTGCACTCTTACCTATGACCCACTTTCTCAAAAGAGTCCATCACCCTGGTGTGTGCCAGGCCTGTGCCTTGAATGTCCAGATGGCACACTGTCAGTGATGACAACAATTTCGTCTTCCCTCCTAGTGAGTAAGATCCTTTGCAGGTGAGAATATGCCGTCCACATTGATCCTGGCATCACACTCATTGTGCAACGCTTGATAGAATGACTTGATAGAATGATTGAACAAGTAGGTGGATAAAATGCCATTTATGCTGCTTTATTGAGGCCAAGGTTGGATTGCTGAATTGTCATTTCAGAAATGCCATTTTCCTTTCTTTAGTAAAATGTATAAGTGTTGTTGTAAGAAGCACCATAAAGGGTTTAATAAAGGTCTGTAATACAAATAATTAAAGGGTTGAAAACACAGGGTGTGATTTGAGGTACCCCCAAATAATCTAAGGCATCTGTATTGGGCTGAAGCTTGTGAAGGTTCCTTTTTTTCATAAAACTAAAGGTTCATTAAGGCACGTTCACAGTCAGATGGGTCAAGGCAAATATTGCAAAGTGATCTGGTCCCTGCCTCTGCATCCTCATCCAGGATGCACACTGAACAGTGGTTCTCTAAGAGGTCCGGGTGTTTAGCCAACATGGGGCTGAGGTTCGGGAGCTAGAGGGAGGCTTGCAGGAGGAGCAACGATACAATGATTAAGAGGTATTATTAATATTTACAGTGAAACAAAACTGATGACTCTCCTGTACAACTTAGGCAGTCCTGCATAAAAATGAATTGTCCTTATCAAAAGACCGGTCATGTTACCTTGAGGACTGCGGGGGAGTGGGGGGGAGGAGTTGGGTGAGGGGCTTATGGTAGTTGCTCTGGCCTGATAAAATCAAAGTGAACACAGATTCGGGACAGGCCAGAGTGAGCGGCAGTGTCTCAACAGCATAACATAGTGGCTCGGGTGCAAAATTTGGTTCGGGTTCAAAGAAGCTATCAAGAGAAGAATATGCAATAGGAAAAAAAAAAAAAGGGTCATGGACACAACCCATTTGCCAAGAATTTGTTTATGCAAAAAATCACATCGCTTTGATCCCACCAGTCTCCAAATATCCATATTATTTAAAACAAAAAACAAAAAACAAAAAAACTAATATAGGAAACTAATGCCTCACAAAAAGCAGATTATTCATTCAGTACACTTTAGTTCTATGTTTCTATTTGCTTTAGCTACTGGTGATACAATGATCTTTGAACAAAAATAAACATGATCCTTCTGTAATCCACAGTCTAGAGATATCAGAATCCAAAGACCTGACCTTTTGACATAGACATTCCTACCTGGAAGACAGAATAATCTGAAATGTTTCCTTTGCATTGAAGTGGAAATGGAGTCAAACTATGCCAAATATGGGACCAGCAGTTGGCGTAATGGCTATGTCCCTGGACTCCCATGTAGTTGACTGTGATTCAAGTCCTGGACCCGGTGGCTTAAACTCACATGGGGCACGTTTGCATGCGTGCCCAAGATCCCGAGAGGAGAATAGAGAAGGGATTGTGGCATGGCCATCCCCTTGGGTGTGATTTCTCACTTTCTGTCTCTGTCTCTCTCTGTCTTTCTGGCGAGTGCACACGCCCTACAGCAAAAACTTCTCTAAAATAACAAACAAAACAAAACAAAATAAATGTCAAATATGAGGACCAAAGCCATAGTCAAACATATGGAGTAGGGGCCAGGAGGCATCCTGAGAAGAGAAGATTTCAGTTACATAGCCGGTATATGAAGAATCTTTAGAAAGTCCATGGAAATGTTTTATGAAAAAAACTATACATGGGTTTCAAATTGTTGCACCAAAACAAACTCGCATTTTAATTCCATCTTGAAAGAACTTTTAAAGCAGCCTGTCTGTGCATGCTTGCTTTGCGAGCCTGTCTTACAAACTGAGTGCGAAGTATAAAGCTTTACTACTTAGTCCCAACCACTGTGAACTATATTTTAAAGTAAATTTAGTTTGGCTTTCTTGTCATTTTGTTTTCTCAGTTATTTGTTCGTTTTTTCATTTGGGAAGTAAAACTGTTATCTAGATCTAATAATAGAGTAAATTAAAAGGAGAGAAATAGAGAGAGAGTCTGCACCTGAAGGGCCCAATTTGGCTTCTTTCAATGGTCAATTTCCCAGATAATTTTGTTGTTGTGCCTCTGCCTGAGAACACAGAGATCTAAGGCCTATTCCTGCCCTCCTCCATCCCTTGCTTCTGCCTTGGGCAAGTCCTTCCAAACACAAAGTCCTAGGAAAGAGCGACCCAGGGTTCATGGGTACCAATTCTCAGAGTGCATGTGCCAAGATCATTATTGCAGGCACTAGCAGTGACATGGTGTTTAAGGGTGCTGGACACTCCCATGTGGCAGACCACGGTTCGAGTCCTGGGCCTGGTGGCTTGCTTTGTCACTTTCTTTCTCTTTCTCTCTCTCTCTGTGCCTCTCTCTGGTCAAATTAAAATAAATGAATAATTAAATAAAATTAAATAAATAATTATTTTTAAAAAAGATCATCATTGCAAACTGGCAAATCAAGAATCTCCTTGGTAATATATATATATATATATATATAT
>NW_006204918.1:914585-922346 GCF_000334495.1 Tupaia belangeri chinensis
CCCATCGTTAAGGCTTTTTTCTTTTTTTTTTTTTTTTTTTTTTTTTTTGGAGAGGTTTTTGCTACAAGACACCTGTGCTTGCCAGACAGACAGAAAGAGACAGAGAGACAGAAAGAAAGAAATCACCTTCCAGGGGGATGGCCACACAGCAATCCCTTCTCCATGCTCCTCTTGGGATCTTGGGCATGCATGCGCCCAGTGTGAGTTGAAGCCACTGGGTCCGGGACTTGAACCACGGTCGACTATGTGGGAGTTGAGCAACATAGCTGTTATGCTAACTGCTAGTCCCTCCTTGGTAATATTTTTTAAAATACATGGACAGGGGTTGAGTCACATCCTCAGTGCCATTGCGCCTCCCCTAAGTGGGGTGGACGTTTGCATGGGAGCGATTGCCCTGCCTTTGCTGGGCTTGAGTCTGTGCCTCCAGCTGCAAGGGACCAGGTGGCAGGGCATGGTGCTGCTTCCCTAAGTCAGCCTGAGGGAAGTAAGAGAGGTGACTTTATGCTAAATGTATCCCTCAAAGGAACCAAACTATGTCAACAGGAGTGTCATACCCTTTCTTTTCATGGAAATCATTCTCTCAATGTGGTCCTCAGACCAGGAGCAAAGCAATCTCTTGAGCACTTGCAATTGCAAATTCTTGACACCCCCTCCTCCAACCCCAGGTATCAGAAATTCTGGGGGTGAGGTCCACCCATATCTTTTTTGTCAAACCTTTCAAATGACTCTGATCCATATTAAAGAGGCATAGGCCTAGATGGTGTCATGGAGTATAGATTGTGCTTCAACAGGAACCAGGGCATGTTGGTGCTGCTGCCAAGGTATAATGAGAAAAACAGGGGAAAAACGAGAAATAGGCGTAGTCCTCATACAGTACCCCTCCTACAGTACCCCACATATAGTACCCCTCCTACAGTACCTCTCATACAGTACCCCACATACAGTACCCCTCATATAGTACCCCATATACAGTACCCCACAGACAGTATCCCATGTACAGTACCTCGCATACAGTACCCCTCCTACAATACCTCTCATACAGTACCCCACATACAGTACCCCTCATATAGTACCCCATATACAGTACCCCACAGACAGTATCCCATGTACAGTACCTCGCATACAGTACCCCTCCTACAATACCTCTCATACAGTACCCCACATACAGTACCCCTCATATAGTACCCCATATACAGTACCCCTCATACAGTACCCCACATACAGTATCCCATGTATGGTACCTTGCATACAGTACCCCTCCTACAATACCTCTCATACAGTACCCCACATACAGTACCCCTCATATAGTACCCCATATACAGTACCCCTCATACAGTACCCCACATACAGTATCCCATGTATGGTACCTTGCATACAGTACCCCTCCTACAATACCTCTCATACAGTACCCCACATACAGTACCCTTCATACAGTACCCCACATACAGTACTTCTCATACAGTACTCCACATACAGTACCCCACAAGGCAAAGAGCTGTGAGAGGTAGAGCTTTTGTCCCAAGGTCTCCCTGTACACGCTGGCTCCTGGCCGGCTGAGGCCAAAGGAAGAACTGAGGCCCAAGGGCCTATTAGGGCTGCCAGTCGCCCTCTTTCCCCACCTCTCTTTTCTTCTTTCAAGGAGAAAACAGATAAACTTTAGAAAGAAAAGGAGAAAGGGAGAGGGCAAGCTAGAAGAAAAGAAAAAGGGAAGAAAGTAAAAAGGGAGAAAAGTAAAATTAGAAAAGTTAAGTTTTTTCCTGGGGTTCCAAATTTTGTGACTCTTTTTCTAAATTGATAGCCAGAAGCCTTGGCAACAAAAAAACTAACTTATAAAGCTGCTTAAAATATTCCTTCCAGAATCTCTGATAAAGGATCACAGGAAATATTTGTTCCAAATGCATGTAACTATTTGTTCTACAGGAAATATATTTTTTTTTTCCTCTCTTTGGCCAACCAGTTATTTTCTATCATTTGGAATTTTTTTTTTCACCTAAAAAAGAAAAGCCACTTTTCTGTTTGCATTCAAAAAAATGCTACAAACGCATTGTACATAGAAAGATGCATCAATAGTTTCCATATAAATCTGTTTTCAAATAAAAATGTATGGGTAAGCTTGATATATTGTAAAATATGACAGATACATACATTTAACGAATTATAGCTTTTTCCTTGTCAAAATTAAACTTTCATTTTAAATTGCAATTTGAAATAGTACAGAGGAGGCCCTGGCCCCGCCGTGTGGAGTAATGTGTTCCCATTATGTAACAGGGGTATGGAGCAGTGGGACAGTCCCGATCCCCAGGAGGACACTGACAGCTACTTGGAATCTGTGAGGTTCGATGCTCGCTCAATGACAACTTTGCTTCCTCTGAGTAAGTAGAAGGGGAAAGGGGGTGGCCTGGGGGTTGCCTTAGAGTAATTGATAATATGTCAAATTGTAATCTTGTGACTTACCTAAAATGTGTGCCACTGTCAAAATAATACTTACTGATAAGTGGGTCTACTCCTCTTTCTCTTTTTTAAAATTTATTTTTATTTATTTATTTATTTTAGTTTTTTCTATAGGACACATGTATTTATCAGAGAGAGACAGAGAGAGAGAATAAAAAAGTAAAAAAATCACCCTGGGGGATGGCCCTGCCACAATCCCTTCTCCAATTCTCATCTTAGAATTTTGTACATGCAAGCACACGCCCTTGTCATGATTTTCAAGCCACCGGGTCCAAGACCCAACCTGCTCAGTTGGTTGTGTGGGATACAGTTACTTTAACCTCCACTCCACTTGCTGGTCCATACTCTTTTTTTCAGGTCTAGTTTCTTGTCTCTTCCATAAGAGAGAGAGAGACAGAGACAAAAGAGAGAAGAGACAGACACAAGCATCTCCAACAGGAATCTCATGCCACAACCCATCCTAGTCTCAGCTGGATCATGGACAAGTGAGCCCAGTGCCACAGGGAGGTCCCTAGAAATGAACCCAGGACCTGCATGGGGTTCTGTTCCCCGTATGTCACCACTTAGCCCCCTCTCTTAAGACAGAATAGAAATTATGTTTAAATTGAAGTAAGAGGAAGCATTATATGAAATTAAATTAGTCCACAATATTGACTGAGTTCTCTGGTTTCCAACCACAGCAGTAGGCCCTGGAGATGACTGTGATCCCGGCACCCACTGTGAATGAATATTTGAAAATCGTGGGGAATGGGTACTGCATTAGTTTTCCTTTATTTTCTTTCTTTTTTTTTTTTCTAGAGGTTTTTGCTATAGGGTGAGTGTGCTTGCCAGAGAGACAGAGAGAGACAGAGAGACAGAAAGCGAGAAATCACCCTCCCAGGGGGGATGGCCAGGCTGCAATCCCTTCTCCTCCATTTCCTCTCAGGATCTTGGGCACGCACACACACACCCAGTGTGAGTTTCGGCCACCGGGTCCAGGACTTGAACCGCAGTCAACTATATGGAAGTTCAGCGACATAGTTATCACGCCAACTGCTGGTCCCCTTTTCTTTTTCTTTTAAAAAAAGAACTATCTTTTTTTCTCTCTTTGTCTCTTTCTCTTTCTTTCTTTTTCTCTTTCTTTCTCCTTTATTTTTCTCTTTCTTTCTTCTCCTTTTATTTCTTTTTTTTTTTTTTAAATCACCCCCCTGGGGGATGGCCATGCCACAATCCCTTCTCCTCCATTCTCCTCTCAGGATCTTGGGCACGCATGCACATGCGCCCGGTGTGAATTTTAAGCCACCAGGTTCGGGACGTGAACCACGGTCGACTACGTGGCAGTCCAGCGACATAGCCATTACGCTAACTGCTGATCCCTTTCTTTCTTTTAATTTGACCAAAGAGGGACAGAGTAAGCAAGAGAGGGGGAGAGTGAGAAAGCAAGCCACCAGGTCCAGGACTTGAACCACAGTCAACCATGTGGAAGTCCAGTGCCCTTAAACTGCATGCCACTGTTGGCCCCATGTTTTCTTTTTTTTAAATTATTTATTTATTTTTATTTTATTTATTATGATCTTTTGTAAGATTGCTATAAGATGTGTGTAAGGAGAGACAGAGAGATAGAGAGAGAGGGAAAGTGAGAAATTGAGTCACCAGGTCCAGGACACGACTCGCGGTCAGCCGTGTGCAAGTCCAGCCTCCTGGCCACCACGCCACCTGCTGGCCCCACTTCTTTTAGTTTTCTAGGAGTGCTATAACAAATTTTCATTAGCTGGGTGGCTTAAAACAACAGAAAATGTTTTCTTGCCATTAAGTCCAGGAGTTTGGAATCAAGGTGTTGGGAGGGCCGTGAGCTCTTTGGAAGGCTCTAAGGAAGGACACTACCTGTCTCCACCAGCTCCTGCTGGCTCCGAGTGATTCTTAGAGTGATTCCTAGGCTTGTGGCTGCATCTTCAATCTTTGCCTCCTTACTCACTGGTCTTTTCTTTCCTGTATAACTATGTTTCTTTTCTCTTCTTATAAAGGCACCACTCATTGGATTAGGGCTCATGCTAATCAATTCACTCTACTAAAATTTGATTCCATCTGCAAAGACCAACTACGGTCACCTTCATAAGTACCTGGTAATATAACTTGAGCGTATGTCCTTGGAGGGTACAAAATTCCACCCCAAACTGCTGAAACAGATGTTTGTGCTGGTTAGAAAAGAGCTCGAAAGAAGCAATGTTCAGTTGTATGTGGACAGGCTTGTTTAAGGGGCAGGACAGAACTATCTGTACTTCCGCCGAGCTTTGAGGAACAATTATCGATCACCACCTGGGGGAGAGGGAGGAGACAGAGGACACCATAGGCAGAGGAAGCAGCGGGTGCAAAGTGGAAGGATCATACATAGATATCGGACACAGGCAAGGCTGGAATGTGGACCACAGCCCGGGACGTGGTGCGGCGTGTGAACTCGGCAAGGGATGGAGGGGAGGATAGGAGGCCAGTGAAACGTGAAAACATGAAAGTAAAGGCTCTTACAAGGCCGGCCCTTGGCCTGGGCATTAAGGCAGTGGATCCCACTTGGTTGAATGAATGGTTAAGTCCTAGACTGGGGGCTTGAGAAATATGTTGGGCACATGTGTGTCACATGCCCCAAATCCCACAAGGTGGAGGAGAAGGAATTGAGGAGTTACTATCCTCCACCTGGAGTGCTTCCTCACTTTTTCTCTCTTTCTCCCTCCACCTCACACTAGCAAGCACTTGTGCCCTTTGTAAAACATTTTATTTTTGTGGATTTTAAAGCGGTTTTAGACAGCCATGATGACAGACTGGGTGAGCTGGTGAGGGAGGACAGAGGTACTGGTGTTAAGAAAAGGCAGCAGAAATTTTGAGAACTATTTGAAATGTAAAATGTACAGAATTTGTGATTGTTCACCAGAGATGACTGCGATTTTAGTTAAGAAGGAATGTTTTCTAATGGTAGGTTGGACTTTTTTTTTTTTTAGATCCTAAAAATGGCCCTGACCTTCAAGAGAAGCTGAAGTCCTTCAAGACCGCACTGATTGTCCTCTACCTCCTGGTGTTCGCAGTGCTCATCCCTGTCGTTGGAATAGTGGCAGGTACACTACCTCAGGGCTTGCAAACTCAGCAACTGACCCCAGGAACCGCGTGTTGTCAAAGCAGAGAAGCCTGCAGTCCTTTGTATGTGGCAGAGTCATGTGGGAAACTTCATGTTACAGACTGTTCTTCACATCTGTCAAATTGGAGATCAGATGCCAGCCCAGAATAACATACCTTTCATGAATATATTAAGCAGCTTAACAGAAAATGCCCCGTGGCCTAATGGTTAAGAAAGCTAAATCACACATGAGCACCTACGCAATTCAAGTCCCAGCCAGAGAAGTCAAAAAACATGCCAAACATGCATGTATAACATGCAAGGTATGCGTGTGCACGTGCATGTGTGCAAAGCCCCAATCTGACAGATGGAAACACGGAGAAGGGGTTGCAGCATGAGGGTGCCATATGCTCTTTCCCCTTCCTTGCTCTCTGGTGAGTGCACGTGACCTCTGGCAAATTAAGAAAGACAAGAAAAAAAAGAAAGAAAAAAGAAAGAAACAAAATGGTCCTACATATAAGAGCAAATTTCTGCTCAAGGGAAATCTAAGGAGCATTTCAAGATTGAGCCAAGATGTTGTTAAGAAATAAATGATAATAAAAACAACAACAATGGTAACAGTAGCCGTAATTTTTGAGCATTTACGACCACTGGTCTATAAACTTTCCACACATTATCATCCTTACAATTATTCTTTGAGCAGACACTGTAGTTCTCCTCATTATCCACACAAGAAAACTGAGGCTCTCGGTTTGGAGAGAGTAATGAGAGAGAATTTCCATTCATGACAGGGCCCTAACTTCTACGGTTTACTGTCTTCATCTGTAATTAAGATTTTATAACAAATATAGTTGGCCAATAAAACAACAAAAGCAAACTTAGAGTGATCATAATCATAGATAGAAAAATATTTTTCACAGATATCCATGAACTCGTTCTGGCCATTAAAGACAAACTGCAACAAACATTCAACCCTAACAAATGAACTGCACATATCTAAGTAAAAAGATCGGATGTGTCTGAGGTTAAACTTTTTTCTTTTCTTTTCTAAGAGAGATTTTTGCTATAGGGTATATGCCCTTGCCAGAGAGACAGACATAGAGAGACAGAAAGCAAGAACTCACCCCCCGAGGGGGTTGGCCACACTGCAATCCCTTCTCCATTCTCCTCTCAGGATCTTGAGCACACATGCAAATGTGCCCGGTGTAATTTTCAAACTGCCAGGTCCTGGACTCAGACTATGGTCGGCCATGTGGGAGTCCAATGCCTTAACCACTACACCACCTGCTGGCCCCTAAACAATTAACTTTCTGATGGACCAAGTTTATCTGTATTGTTTATGTATATGTTTATCTGTTGTCTGAGATACATAACTGAATGAAGCTTCATTGGTTGGCATCATTGGCTATAACCCAGTCAGAATTTGGGTACATTTTATGAATTTTATGCACATTTGGTTTACAGAGCCAACACCAGGCAGTAAAGTTTCCAAGAGGCCTATGCAGAAAGCTTGGGCCTAAAATTCAGGTTTCTAACCAACTTCAGAATTCCTAGGCTACTCAAAAATACTGTCGATTCAAACATCTTTGTTATAGGGCTGACAATGATTGATCTGAAGTAGTTTTCCCCATAACTACAGTAGGTTATGGGGAAAGATTGACAAGCATCTAAAATTGTCCCAGTCTTCAAGTTCTCATCAGTGCTAAATTCACTGGAATTTGGAGCAGAACTCACAGAGTCTACCAAGCGTTAATAAGAGACAATTGACAACCCATTTACAACCTTAAGTTGTAGGTTAAAATGTTTTTTACAAAGGAACTAACATGCAATATGTATGTCAACTTAATATTAAAAAAATTACGAACATTGACAAAACATATTCCTAAAATGATAGAAATGACTCTATTTTGGCAAATATGAATTTATGAGTAAAATATAATATTGCATATAAAATCTATTTCAATTTAAAGTGCTTTATATGTTGAAAAATATTTTCTTGGGGGACCAGCAGTTAGCATAATGGCTATGTCGCTGGACTCCCATGTAGTCGACCGCGGTTCGCATCCCGGACCCGGTGGCTTAAACTCATGCCGGGCACATGTGCGTGCATACTCAAGATCCCGCCGAGAGGGGAATGGAAGAGAGGGGATTGCGGCGTGGCCATCCCCTCTGGGGGGTGATTTCTCGCTTTCTGTCTCTCTCTGTCTGTCTGACGAGCACACGCACCC
>NW_006204918.1:922377-927598 GCF_000334495.1 Tupaia belangeri chinensis
TTACAAAAAAAAAAAAAAAAAAAAAAAAACAAACCTCTCCAAAGGAAAAAAAAAAAGAATCTGCTGAATCATTGTCACAGGACAAAGATATAATCTAGGATTTATGTATATAAATTATTACTGAAAAATTCTTTAACTCAAAATACTATATATTTTAAGTGTATAAAGATAGTACCAACGTGAAAGAGTAAATATGATCTGAGAAATCAAATATAATCTGCTCCTTGTTTTTTTTTTTATCAGTCATAAAAGTTTGTCAGCTTCCATATGCGAAATAGAAAAGGCATAAAATGTTATCTCTCCAATAAAAAGAAAAGAAATAAACTTTGGAAAATACGAACTATGGCATTCTTTACCTACAGGTCTGATAAAGTAGGAAACATTTTCAATAAAAGTAAGTTTTAGTTTTCCTGCAGGGCTTGCAGGAATGACAAGGCTGTGCTGTAAAATCTGTAAGCACAGTGGAGCCTTTCCTGTCAACGCCTGTGTCAAGTGTTAAACTGAGAATTGTGGGGCCAACAGGTGGCATGATCTAAAGTTGGTTGGGTCCCACATGGCTGACTACGATTCAGTCCTGGACCCCGTGGCTTGAAAATCATGCCAGGTGCAGGTGTGTGTGCCCAATGTCTCACGAGAAGAAGCAAGAGAAGGGTTTGTGGTATGGCCATCCTTTCTAGAGGATGACTTCTCACTTTTCTTCTCTATCTCTCTCTGGCAAGTGCACACACGCTTTGGCCAAAACCTAAAACAAACAAAACAACAACGAAACACACCAGGTGCATGAGCACACATGCCCAAACTCCCAGGAAGAAACATGAGAGGGAATTGCAGCTTGACGGTTTCTCTGAGCATCCTTTCCAGCTTTCCTGCTCTCTCTTTTGTTCACTCTCTCCTTTAGTGAGAGCATGCATCCTCCAGTCAAACAAACAAGTTGCTTGTGTGACTTTTGTCAAGCAGCTCTTCTCTTTCCGTACTGTGAAAAAGACGTGCTTACTCGTAGAAGATCAAAGCTGTTTCCAATGAAAGTAAATTTAGACGGTTGAGCAATTGGAGCAAAATGGTAGTAAACGAAAGCAGAGAGGTGACTGTGTTCATGGGAGCCTCTAACTAGAAAAAATTGCTATATTACACAATATGAATTCCCCATAGGTAATCAATACTCTGCAGAGAGATACTTCATTCACAGATACTAAATCCAAAGTACTCCTACAAAAAAACAAGCAAACAAGCAAACCCCCTGAAACATTAAATGCTTATCACGGGCCAGGAAGTGTTCTAAGCACTTTGCCTATAGTTAATTTAGTTATTTAAATGCAGACTACTGCTGTGTCATTTATACAGACAGTAACATAGAGGCATTGGCAGATTAAGTTACCTGTCCAAAGTCACAGTTTTCTATAAGAGGGCAGACCTAGAATTGCTAATCCCAGGTAGGTCTGGAACTTAGGCTCTTTTCTTCTCCTCCTCCTCCTCCTCCTCCTTCTTCTTCTTCTTTAGAGTTTTTTGCTATAGGGTGTGTGTGCTCACCAGAGAGACAGAGAGACACAAAGTGAGAAATCAACCCCCACACCCAAGGGGAATGGCCGTGCTGTAGTGCTTCCACCTCCATTCTCCTTTTGGGATTTGGGGCATGCATGCACATGCCTCAGGTGTGAGTTTTAAGCCACCGGGTCTGGGACTACGTGGGTGCCCAGAGACGTAACCATCACGCCATCTGCTTGTCCCTGTAAGGAGCAATTTTGAAGGCGTTTTATAAAATTGTTAATTTGGGTTTCTAATTTTATGTTCAAAAATCCAGAACAAATTAGCTTTTTTTTGCAGAGTTACTTTGATAGCGCTTTACACAGAGTGGTGCTTAATAAGTAAGTCACACACAGAACATGCATGGGGCTTCCGGTTCCAATCTGAAACTTGCTCGCCACACTAAATTTACTAAATGTGATAAGTTATGACTGGGAAAGACGCTTATATGTCCAACTTATTTATAAACTAAGAAGTGCAGACTAACACACTCACTACGACCGCTATTGTAAGTCATATCAAAACGTGTCACATGGGCCAGCAGGTGGCATGGTGGTTAAGGTGTTGGAATTCCCACGTGGCTGGCCATGGTTTCAGTCCCGGACCTGGCAGCTTGCTTTCTCACTCTCCCTCCCTGCCTTCCTCTGGCAAAACTCATGTGAAAAATAATATTAATAATATTAACAAATAATTCTTTACAAAAACGTGTCACAGATATTTAATCTTATCAAGTAAGCTTGATGTATATATATATAGTTTTTTGTTTTTAAAATTTATTATTCCATGATCCAGAGTGATAACGAGGCACCCCAACAGGGTCGCCACGTCATAACCCAGTCTCAGCCTCAGCCGACCACCGGCCAATGCGTATGCGCCCAGCAGGGAGATCCGGGACTCACACTGCAGACTCCCAGGGCTCCAGCCCCTCAGGACAATTATACTTTGCCCTCTGCCCCTGCCTAACCCCACAATCTATTTTTGAACCACAGGGAGTTAATTTTATTTATTTTTTTAATATATTTTAATGCCAGAGTATTTGTACACGAAGGACAGAGAGAGAGAGAGTGCAAGCGCCGTCCACTGGGGGTGGCCACCCTGTAATCCCGGCTCCTCCACTTCTCCATCCCTCCGGATCCTTGTGCTCAGTATATTGTCAGGCTGCAGGGTGGGAACTGGAATCATGACCAGCTGTGCAGATCTGGCTCTAATGCGCAGCAGTCAACCCCTGTTCCCCAAAGCCATCCCTAAGTAACACCTTTTATTGCTCCACAATTGTCATGGAAAAATCTTAGGAATTCTCCTTCATCTGAATAGGCCTAATATTTGTAGATAGAAAGTATATGGGGGCCAGCAGGTGGTCTGGGGGTTAAAGGCCTTGGATTCCCACATGGCCCACCCGGGTTAGAGTCCTGAGCCTGGCAGCTTGCTTTCTCACTTTCCCTGTCTCTCTTAAATTAAAAAATGATAATAACAAGTGGAATTAAATAAATATTTTTGAAAAAGAAAGTATAAATATTAATATATACAGATATGGAAAAACAGTAAAATCTTATTCACTGCATTTTAGTGGTAAAATGGTGTTTTCACGGTGCAATTATACGTTATTTTGACCCGTAAAGTTAGTGGTTAAGCGTTTCATTTTACTGAAACTCCAAAACATATTGCTCTGGATTATTTCAGGAGGCTAACTAGCTTGTGTAGAGAACATGTGTCCATTTGGAAATACGTATCGGGTCCCCTGTGTGTTCCCAAAATGCAATTTAATAGAATATTTGTCTTCAGAAAGTAATTCGTCACAAGACTGTTTATCAAAACATTGAATATGGCCAGCAGGTGCCTGGAAGTTAAGGTACCTCACCCCACACCCCGACTGCCTCAGTTCATATTACAGGCCTGCTCACTTGAAAACCACACTGGATACATGTATGTATATGCTGAAAATCCTGAGAGGAGAAGGGAGGAGAAAGGATTGTAACATGGCCATCTCTCCTGCGGGTGCTTTCTCACTTTCCCTCTCTCCCTATCACTCTCTGTCTCTCTCTAGCAAGTACACACACCCTATAACAAAAATTAATAAAAGGAAAAGAAATTGAACATGTTACTAACAGTAGATGTAGCTAAATATGATAGTTTTGTTAAGTCCAGTAGCTCTATCTTAGAATACAATGCAGTTATTAAATTATTTTTGTAGGACAATAGTAAAACATATGAAAACAGATTTACGTGTAGTATTACATTTAAAAGTAGTTTCTAGATTATATATAAAATATAATCTTTCTTTTATTGTACTAATATGATAATGGAAACAAAGAATCATATTAATATACATGCACCAAAATGTTAGATAGGATGGTGAGATTACTGTAACTTCTTTTTGAATTCTCTGCCCGGTTTCCTGCTCTCCCAGCTGAGTTAGGCCTGTGTACCCTGAGCGATGACTCTCTGCCGACTCAAACGGAACAAGGAAGATGGACCAACCTTTGTCCATGTGCTGGACGACACTGACTTCTGCTTTTACCATGTGTCGTTTCGGTCCTGATTATCATCATAAGAGCTAACATACTCAGCATGCTTCCTTTAGAAACTGTGTTAAATGTAGTCTCATTTTATTCTAACAATCCTACAGTGCATTTCATAATTTAGAGACTATTTCCTAACTGGAAAAGCCAAACTCAATGGCCAGGAAGATTCATGTGAACAGCCATTCAGAAAGCGTGACATAACCCTAGGATACATCTTCATGTGAGGTGGGAACGGGAGACTATACATTTCTCAGCAACGTACTTGGTGTGGTTCACACATTGTGTATTTAAAATATACTTGATTTAGGCTACATTCAATGTCGGAATAGAATGGAATGGAATAAATGGAGTGGAATGATTGGGAATAAAGTGGTGTACGCATTAAAGGATACAGGCTATAACTTAGTTCATTTTTACTTAAATACGCAGCTCAACTCCTGAAGTGGGAAACGAAGAATTGCATGGTTGACTCAATGACTGTGAGTGGTAGATGTCAAAGCCTCCCAGGAAAAGGAAACAGCAGTGGAATGAGATTTCAAGATGCTATGGAACACGTGAGCAACATGGAGGAGAGAATCCAACAGATTTCAGATATGCAAGCCAATCTCATAGATTCTGAGTGTTTTCAGAACTTCAGTGTGACCACCGATCAAAGATTCAGTAACGTTCTTCTCCAACTAAGCACCTTGGCTTCCTCAACCCAGGGACATGAAAATGCAGTAGAAGAGCTCTCCAGGTCCTTAGTCAGCTTGAACACCACGTTGCTTGATTTGCAGCTCAATATACAGACAATGAGTAGTAAACTTCAACAGGATACATTTAAGCAACGAGAGGTAAGAATTTTTGTGTTTAGAAAGTCCTACACTAGGATTGAATCCATCCAGGGAACCAGCAGTTAGCGTAATGGCTATGTCGCTGGACTCCCACGTAGTCGACCGCGGTTCGCGTCCCGGACCTGGTGGCTTAAAACTCACGCCAGGCACGTGTGCGTGTGTGCCCAAGATCCTGAGAGGAGAGTGGAGGAGAAGGGGTTGCAGCATGACCATCCCCCCTGGGGGGTGATTTCTCGCTTTCTGTCTCTATGTCTCTCTCTCTGCCTGTCTGGTGAGCGTACGCGCCCTATAGCAAAAACCTCTCAAAAAAAAAAAAAAAAAAAAAAAAGATTAACTCCATACCAA
>NW_006204918.1:927745-934960 GCF_000334495.1 Tupaia belangeri chinensis
CTTTCTGTCTCTATGTCTCTCTCTGTCTGTCTGGCGATGCAGCCGCCCCCTAGCGCAAAAACCCCTCAAAAAAAAAAAAAAAAAAAAAGGATTGAATCCATCCAGAGACTGTCTCCTTAGGCAGTCCAAGAAAGTTGAAGTTGCCACTTGGATTCCTCTGGCAATTTTACCAGGAGGTTTCAAGTGGATTACCTGGTCCCTTCTCCAAACTCTCAGGAAAAGGGAAAACTTTTTCCTATTTAAACAAACTCTCTTAAGGTTTTTTAATTTCATAAATACTGTTAAATGCCCTGTTAGGATGTGTAAATCATTTATCAGTTTTAGATAATCTTCGCATATCTTGAGTAGTAGGGACTCTATTTGGAATTTTACAACAGGTCCAATATTTTATCATTGTGAATATAACAGAACTCTTATTTGCAAAAACCCTACATCTTAAAATAATTTATTTTGCCACTTTGAGAGCTATATATACTTTTTTATTTACAGTTAACTACAAATAATGGGAATAGTGTACATACACCATCATCAAAGAATCACTATAAAATAATAATGTATACTTTTTATCATAAGATGAAATGCACATTAAGTTGTCTACAATGCAAGCTATGATATTCATTAAACATTGAGAAAGAGAGCAACAAGAAAAGTCCTGTCACAATCAAGCTACAGAATGATCAGATGCCCGACTCGCAGAAGCAGTAGTAATAAGCTAGACTCTAGACCAGTCATTGCCAAAGTTTCTTTGTAAACAGCCAGATGGCGACCACGCTGTCTCTGTTGTGGAAGCAGGGATGACAACGTGCAGAGCTGTGACGTGATTGGTCTTTATTGACAAAAGCAGACTGTGGGGGGGACCAGCAGTTGGTGTAATGGCTACGTCGCTGAGTTTCCAGGTAGTCGACCGTGGTTCGAGTCCCGGACCCGGTGCCTTAAACTCATGCCAGGTGCATGTGTGTACGCGGCCAAGATCCTGAGAGGAGAGTGGAGGAGAAGGGATTGCAGTGTGGCCATCCCCGCTGGGGGTGATTTCTCATTTTCTGTCTTTCTATCTCTGTCTTTCTGGTGAGCACATGTGCCCTATAGCAAAAACCTCTCAAAAAAAAAAAAAAAAAAAAAAAAAAAAAAAAAAGCAGACTGTGGGTTACCTTTAGGCCATGGACTATAGTTTCTGACCTCTGCCCTAACTGTTCTGTGGCCAACACTGGTTAAGGTCTGGATGATTCTGTATCAGTAAGAAAATAATTAAGATGCAAATAGGCTTTATTTCAAAACTATATTATCTTTTTAAAGAGTAATTATATTTGCTTTTTTCTTTACATAAAAATACTTGGCTAAAACCTCACTATTCACATGAAAAAATAATCTTTATCTTATAAATGATCTAAAATCCAGGATCATATTTAATATGAAGTCTATAAAATTTCCATCATTAGCATAAGCAATGATGACCTCTTTGTAGTAGATTTTATTTGACTAGCCCATTCTTCTTTTTTTTTTGGAGAGGTTTTTTGCTATAGGGCATGTGTGCTCGCCAGAAAGACAGAGAGAGACAGAGAGACAGAAAGCGAGAAATCACCCCCAGGGGGATGGCCACACCGCAATCCCTTCTCCTCCATTCTCCTCTCGGGATCTTGGGCACGCACGCACACGCGCCTGGTGTGAGTTTAAGCCACTGGGTCTAGGCCTCGAACCACAGTCGACTGGGAGTCCAGCAACATAGCCATTACGCCAACTGCTGGTCCTTGAATAGCCCATTCTTAATGAGGTTATGTTCTGTGGAGACAGAATATACCCAGTAACAACTTTTTTGAATGGACATTATTTATAGAACAAAGATAAGCCTCTACCATTACAGCAGATGAAAACCAGCTGAATGATTTACTAGGGAATAGACCAATCAGGTTCAGAAAGAATCTCCTATGGGTTTGTTATCTGTAATTTTCAATTGCTCAGAACTTTCCAATTTTTACATGGTCTCCATTGCAAGCTGTCATATGGCAATGGCTTTACAATGTAATTATGGAGCCTCTGCTGGTGAACCTTATCCTGACACCAGTCTTGGTATTCTTCTAGTCTGTGTTATTTCTTCCAAAATCTGACAGTGTTTCCATTACTTATTGTTGATAAGTATCCACGCACGGAAATGCCATTGGGATACCAAGAACGCGGGCTGCAGGAGGATCAGAGAAAATGAGCAAAGACTGTCATAGAGTTGAGGAGCATGGGAAATAGGAAGGTCAAGTGTTAACTGTAGGAGCGGACATTAAGTTGGAGGGAAAGAAAGGAGGGAGAGGAAGTATTCCGTTATGTAGAATCAGGGTCAGTGGGGAGCCAGCAGGTGGCGTGGTAGTCAGGGCACAGGACTCCCACATGACTGACTGCAGTTCCAGTCCCAGATCTGGCAGCTTGAAAATTACATGGGGCTCATCTCCATGCATGCCCCAAATCCTAGGACAGGGACTGTGGTGTGGCCATCCCCTCTGGAGGGGGCTTTCTCATTTTCCCTCATGATGTAACTCTCTGGTGTGTGCATGCACCCTATGACAAAAAAACTGAAAAAAAAAAAAAAAAAAGAAAAATGAAAAAAGAAACAGGGCCAGAGAAGTGAGACAGAGAAAGGAGATGGGTGAGATAGAAGGACAGGACATATCTGATGTTAGAAAAGTGCCAAATCTAGCATAGACAGTGGAGTGTCTCGAGCCGACAATGAGTGAAGAATTAATGCCAAATTGCAAACCGCTGGGAAGGCAGTAGAAATGCTGGCAAGTGATCTGAGTTGGAATAGATTGCACTTGTGTTTTAGAAGGATTTCCAGTTTTAGAAAAAGTGGACATCCTTTATCCAAAGTGCTTGAGATAGTCCTTGGGGTCTCAGGGCCACAGTACCCGTGTGTTTCCATGTGTGCCCACACATGGGCACCCCAAGTCAACAAGAGGGCTCCCACTCCCACTGCACAGCAGTATTCTTGATCTTGGAATCTTTAGTTCAATTCAGGAACAAGTAGATTAAACGCATGCCCGAATCAGTAGATGTGGGTGAAGAAAAAGCTTGTAAGTAATACCAGCATCATACATACAAGGAGACCAAACATTAATTTGAAAGAGAAAGGAAGAACATTGACACCACGTGGAAGACAGGGATCCCATTTATCACCGCCATTGTTCAGAGGAAAGGACTGTAAAACAGTAAAACTAAATGCCGATTTCTAGCATGGCCACTGGTGGTAGAATGTGAAGAGTGTGTGTGGGTGCTGAAAAGGATTTTTCCTTTTTTTAAAGTATTTGCCATAGGGTGTGAGTGATCTTTAGAGAGAGACAGGAAAAGTGAGAAATCACTGCCCAGGGGATTGGCCACATGGCAATCCCTTTTCTTCCATTCTCTCCTGGGATTTTGGGCATGCACACATGCCTTGTGTGACCCTCAAGCAAGCAGGTCTGGGACTCCATCCTCAGTCGGATCCACTCATGTGGGAGTCTGGCGTCTTAACCATCAGGCCACCTGCTGGCTCCTAGGATTTCTCTTTAGAAAAGATCCAGCCTTCAGGCTGATGGTCAAGGTAGCTGTATCCCACTGTGTGGTTTCAGTCTTGAACCAACGGTTTGTAAAGCACCCTGGGCCCAGGTGCATATATGTCCAAAATCCAGAAAGGAGACATAAGGAGAAGAGATTGAGGTGTGACCATCCCCTATGGGGAAGGGGAGTTGTTTTCTCATCTGCCCCCACCCATCTCTCTTCAGTGAGTATTTATTAAAAAATAATAAAATAAGATGCACTGGTTCACCCACAGTGAACCAGCTACCAAGATGCCGTGCCTCCCAGGCTGGAACCACATGGGAGGCCCAAGTTTGATGCCCAGTCCCAGGTAAAGGGTGGCCACAGTGGTATACACCTGTGGTACCGGCAACTGAGGAGGTTGAGACAGGAGGAGCTTGACGACAGGACCTTGTCTCAAACAAGCAAACAAAAAATCAAATGCACCTTCCCTCCTACCGATAAAAATAATTCCAAGTGAAATCTGGCAAATGTGAGCACCATGTACGATTCTCGAAGAAGGAGATAAAAAGGCAGGCTCAGCTTTAGGTAAGAAAAACATGGACAAGTTCTGGTTTCTAGGTAGCAAAATCACTTGCTAGTTTCTAGAAGATCTCTAGAAAGACTTAGCATGCATTTGCATAATTGGTAACCACCTAAATTAAATGAAGTGAATTGAGAGGTTTTTAAATTTTTTATTATTATTCATACACTAAATCGCTATATATCTTTTAGATTGTGAAGAGACTTTACCCAGCATGATATACACCTCGGTCCAGCCCAGCTGAGACTCTTATACACATCCTCGTCAACAGATAAAAAACCTTATCTGTGCCCCACAAGTGTCTTACCTCTCCATTTTCCCTTCAAATTTCCTATGCTCTTCCCCTCCCACACTCTCTTTCCACGTTATCTCTAGTGTCCATTACAATTTTTAATACTTTTATGTTCTCCAGTCTTTCAGTCTCTTCCATAGAGTGTGGATAGTCAGTATATGTTTAGCCACTATGGAGAACGATATGGAAGTTCCTCGAAGACCTTCAAATAGTACTACCAGATGATCCAGCAGTTCCACTCCTGGGTATCTACCCAAAGGACATTGAGCACTCAGTAGGAAAAGCGCTTGCACCACTCTTTTCACTGCAGCGTTATACACGATTGCTAAGACATGGGACCAACCCAAATGTCCACAAACAGAAGGTTGCTATGCCCTGCGCTCCTCCACGCTCACTCTCCCACCTGTACTGTGTGATGGTGATTGTACAGAAGATGGCAAACAGTCAAGGAAGGAGGTGGTGGATGGGGGAGCTACTCTCAGAAGAGAGGTTTGAATGAACAGAAAACTAATAAGCCTCTCTGCTTAAGTATACTGACATTCTTTTCAAAAGTTTTTCTCCTGGAATCTCTTGATCCTTGCCTCAATTTGCCCAATCCAGTGCACATCTGTGGATTTCTCTTCCAGCCTGGATCGAGGAACAAGACAGCACTCGCTTGTTTTGCATATGTGTTGCAGGGAGAAAGGATGGATTTAGACAGACCTTGCCCTGTCACCAGCCTCTCCTGCCTCAGCCTCCTAGGTAGCTGAGACCACAGGTGTGCTCTGTCACCATGTCTCCCATGTGGACAGTGGGCTTCATCTTCCTGTCTCAGTATCTGGGACTATAGATCTGAGCCACTGCACCCGTTCTTTAAGGATGGGCTGGGAATTGAACTAGGCCTGCCCTGTGACCTCAGCTGGGCTCCCTCATTGGCTTATTTCTGTGCGCAAATGGGAAGTGAGAATTTATTACAGTACTTTCAAAAGGCCCACTTGTATAGCGCAGTGGTGCCATGGCTGCATGATGCCGGAGCCTGATGGAAGAGTGGAGTTTGGTTCCCAGGCAACCTGCATCCATCAGGTGCATGTACCCACGATCCTGGTCGGCCTAGAAGGCTGGAAGGAGAAGCACAGCATGGCACACTGTTGAGGGCACCTTTATCTCTTCCTCTCCCACTCTCTGTCTCTCACACTTTCTTGTGAAAATAACTTTTTTAAAAATAAGTTCTTATGTAGGTATAAAGCGTAGCATGAAGACGGGATGGGATAGAAGTATGACAGAGAGACAGAAAACGTTACCGAACACCTGAGATTTGGCGTATCCCAAAGAGAAAGCCTGGGCTGGATCGGCAGTGCAGCAGTTGAAGCCCTCCACATAGGAAGCTGGATGGCACGTGGCTGACCAGGCTTCAAACCGTGGGACCAGTGGCCTGAAAAACAGGCCAGGCATGTGTGCATGCATGCCTCAGATTCTGATGGGATGGAGAAACCAAGGAGGGAAGGATTGTGGTATAGCTGCACCCTGTGGGGGACCATTTTCTCTCTCCCTCTGATGAGCGCACATGCCCTCTGGAAAGTTAAATATAATAATAATAATAATAAATAAATAAATAAATAGAAAGCCCAACACCCAAAGAGAAAACCAACCAAACTACCTGAAAAGTATTGTAGTAAATAAAAATAGTGTCAGGAACTTAATTGGATACTTCACCCTCCTCATAAATAATTTGAAAGGCAAATTAAGTAACAGTGAATTATTAGGTATCTACTCTTACTATATACATTTAAACTGTTTTATGGTATCAGTATTTGGGTGCAAAAAGAAAGCACGGACATAGCAAGAAAAGGAAATTAATGGTACCACATATTTGGAGGGCGCGGGGAAGTACTGAACGAAAATGTCAGTGTTTACTCTCTTTGGTCAAGTCTATTTCCAAGAAGCTGTCCTATAAAAGCCTTTGTGTGTGTGTGTGTGTGTGTGTGTGTGTGTGTGTAATAGTGTTCATTATAGCATTATTTAAAGTGGTAGAGGAGCACACAGTTCAAAACTCTAAGAACAAGTATCTTAAATTATGAACAAAATTTGTTTTCATTTGCTATAGGGCCTGTACACTCACTGGAGAGAGAGGAAAAGAGAGAAAGCAACCCCCAAAGGGAGATGGCTGTGCCACAATCCCTTTTCTTCCATTCTCCTCTCTGGATTTTTTTGTGGTTTTTCTTGAGAAGATTTTGCTATAGGGCACGTGCGCTCACAGAAAGACAGAGAGACAGAGAGAGACAGAAAGCAAGAAATCACCCCCTGGGGGGATGGCCACGCCGCTATCCCTTCTCCTCCATTCTCCTCTCGGGATCTTGGGCACGCACGCACACACGCCCGGCATGAGTTTAAGCCACTGGGTCTGGGACTCGAACCACAGTCGACTACGTGGGAGTCCAGTGACATAGCCATTACGCCAACTGCTGGTCCCCTCCTCTCTGGATTTTTGAGCACACTTGTAATATGACTGGCATGGTTCTCAGGCTGCTGAGTCCAGGGCTAAACAGGCTTTTGGCCATGTGGGGTCCAGCTGCCCTAACCACCACACCACCAGCTGGCCCCAAGTATGAAAAATTTATACGATGTAATTTGCTGAATTATTGAAAATAAGTCAGTCTTTAAGCATTTTAAAAGGTAAATACCCTTAATATATTATTGAGTTAAAAAAAAAGCGCATATTCCAGAAAATAGCAGGATCGTCTCCCTCACTGACACATTCTGTACCTATACAAGGGGTCTGCATGGTCATGCAACACGTGTGTCATGCAAACACTACGCATGCATTTTGAAAATTTTTGCACCAAAATGAACTTTAATTCCATTTCCC
>NW_006204918.1:934991-940247 GCF_000334495.1 Tupaia belangeri chinensis
AATCAAACCTTTTGAAGTCTCATCATATATGTATTCATATATATGAATACATGCAAAATATGTATTTGACAATGAGATAATGATGACATCTCAAATATAGAGAATTTAACAATTGAAAGTAAAATACTGTTAGTATGCTAGTCTGAGGTTTGATTGAATGTGAACATCTACCTTTAATGTTCATTACCACTGAGAGTTATGGCAATAAACTTGGATTATCGCTATAAAATAATTTCACATATAACTCTATCAAATGTGCAGGATTGTAATATGTTGACAGTCTAAGTACCAGAAAAGGAATTTCACTTTAGACAAACTTTTTTGTTTTTCTGAGAGGTTTTTGCTATAGGGTGCATGTGCTTACCAGAGAGACAGAGAGACAAAAAGCAAGAGATCACCTCCCAGTGGGGATGGCCACACCGCAATCCCTTCTCCTCCATTCTCCTCTCGGGATCTTGGGCACGCATGCACACGCACCTGGTGTGAGTTTTCAGCCACCGGGTCCGGGATTCGAACTGCTGTCGACCTCATGGGAGTCCAGCAACATAGCCATTATGGTAACTGCTGGTCCCACAGGCTTTTGTATTTTATTTTATCATTTGACAACTACATATTTGGGAGTAGAAGCCTACCTCAGATATCACTTGGGTTTTTTGGTGAGGATGCCGGGGATGTGCAAGTTCAGCCACTCAGTTGAAAAAGGAAATGTTTCGCAACCGCACCATTGCGATTGTAAAGCAGCTTTCTGGTTTCCGCATTTTTCCTTCTAAAAAGTTCCTGAGGTAGTGTGTGTGTTTTAGAACCTAATCCCCCCAACCCCCCAGGTTCGTCGAATTTCCATGTTGCTAACTGTAATAACCAAAGTTACGGGTGCCCGCTTGTGTCTCATAGGCAATCGGTAAATTAGAGGCACGTGTCCACAATGCTTCAGCAGAAATTGCGTCTCTGAAAGAAGAACAAGTGCGTTTGGAACAGGAAATAAAGGGAGAAGTGAAAGTACTGAATAACATCACCAATGATCTCAGGCTGAAGGACTGGGAACATTCAGAGACGTTGAGAAATATCACTTTGGTTCAAGGTAAAAACGTCTTGTCATTTCTCCGGAAAACAATATATATCAAATTGCACTCGTATATGCAGAGATTTGCTGTTTGAAATCATATGGCTTCCAGTAAATAGTTATTAAACTTGTATTTACTACAAAAACCCAGAGGAAGTAATTTTACATTTAGATCAAGACAGGGTAAAATACCTATTAGTCTGATAACCTTTAAAAAGAAAGGGCTGAATACGTAAAATATCCCTGGTTCAATGAGCCCCTCCCTGTCACACATACCCCATATTTACTGAGAGGAATACAGGTTTTCTGTCAAGCCCAAAGTTCTCTATGTGTTTATAAATCAAGCTTATTAGTTCTGCTTTTCAAAACTTCCAAATTCTTTTTTGTTTACTTCTTACCTGATTGTATTATTAATTTAAAAGGTCTTTTAGAACACTTCAAAATTACAATGATGCTGTCCTTGAAGTTTACCCTAGAAGGTCTAAGAATTGCTATCTTACTCATCATCCTGAAATACACCCGAACCCAACATTCGGAATTCACTTAGTTTCATTTCGGTGGTTACCAATTGCTGCGAATGCATGTCAAGTACTTCCAGGCAGCCTCTGCAAACTAGCAAGTGATTCTGCTACGTAGAAACCAGGACTTGTCTGTGTTTTTCTTACCTAAAGCTGAGACTGTGTTTGGATTTCCTTCCTTGAGAATCGTATACAGGGCTCACGTTTGCTGGATTTCAGTTGAATGATTTTTGTAAGTAGGAAGGTTGTTGTGCCCTGCACTCTCTCACCTGTCACTCTCCAACCTGTCCTGTGTGACGGTATTGTACAGAAGATGCCAAGGAGTCAGGGAAGGAGGTGGTGGATGGGGAGTTGCTCTAACTGAGAACAGGGTTTGGATAAACAGAAAACTGATAAGCCTCTACTTAAGTACACTGACATTGAAGAGACCAACCCCTAATTTTTATTTTTAATGCTCACAATTTAGCAAAGTAAAGAATGTATACTTACAGATACATACATATATAATATCAATGGTTACTTTGAAAGAAGGAAAGTGAGAAACAGAAAATTCAAGTTAATATTTCTTTCTGGAAAGAAAAAAGATGAATGAGTAGGGAGACTCCTTAGGTAGATAGCTTTTTCTTGGGATGTGATGTTTCGTGAGTAATTCTTTTCATTATTGTACTTTACACTTCACCTCCATGTTTACTTATATATAACTTATTACATATATTGTGTAATTATTACATTAAAGCAGATAAAGAAAAACGTCGAATTCATCAGCTTTCTCTCTAACACCCAGATCAATGCTCCCAAAGTTTACAAATCCAAAGCCAAATTCTGATTCTTGACTTTTGTTCTTTTTCTTTTTTTTTTTTCCTTTGGAGAGGTTTTTGCTATAGGGCGCGTGCGCTTGCCAGACAGACAGAGAGAGCCAGAGAGACAGAAAGTGAGAAATCACCCTCCAGGGGGGATGGCCACACCACAATCCTTTCTCCTCCATTCTCCTCTCGGGATCCGGGGCACGCACACACATGTGCCCGGGACTCGAACCGTGGTCAACTACGTGGGAGTCCAGCAACATAGCCATTATGCCATCTGTTGGTCCCCAAACTCTGATTCTTGGCCTGCCCATCTCCATCTCTCCATCACCTCATCTCTGTTGCTTTCGAGTTGTTTTGTTTTCCCACTCTCTAATGGGTTGCTCACTCCAGATCTCGGAAGCCATCTTCGTCTTTTCTTTCAGGTCCTATGGACCCCACCCATGAGTTCTAGGACCTCGTTCTCTTGGTCTTGATCGCTGTGCTGATTCAAGCAGCCATACTCCAGTCTGTCGTAATCTGTCAGCTTCCCAGCTGACTCGTTGATTTCTGTCCTTACCCTTTCCACAAGGAGCAAAAGAGTGTTTAAGAACAAACAGACAGACAGACAAACAGACTCATGCACGTTGTTAGAGCTTTTCTTTCTCCTATGTAAGAACCCTCCATTGAACTTGGGCTAATCTAAGTCCAGTTTGATCTAGTGCCCTCCGCTTCTCCCCCTCATTTTCTAATCTTTCTGTCATCCCTCTATCTGGCTTAGAAATGTGGAGGGGTAATAATGCCACTAAAAAGCACATTATGGGGCCAGCTGATGGCACAATAGCTAAGTCACTGGACTCCCACATAGTCTGCATGGTTCAAATCTGGGACACAGTGGCTTAAACTTCACACTGAGCCTCTCTGTGTATGTGTGTGTGTGCACGCACATGTGTGCCCAAAATCCTAAGAGGAGAGTGGAGGAGAAGGGATTGCAGTGTAGCCATCCCCTCTGGGGGCTATTTCTCACTTTCTATCTCTCTTTCCAGTGAGCACAGGCACCCTATAGCAAAAATATCTCTTTCACACACACACACACACACACACACACACACACAAAAGAGAGAGAGAGTACATTATGTAAGAGCCAGCAGGTGGTATGGGCAGGCAGTGTGGTGGTTAAGGGGGCTGATTTCCACATGGCAGACTGCAGTCCGCGTTCCAGACCTGGTGGCTTCAAGATCATGCTGGGTACATGTGCGTGTATGCCCCAGATCCTTAGAGGAGATCGGCAGAGAATGGATTGCAGCATGGCCATCCTGCCTGGACCATGATTTCTCACTTTTCCTCTCTCTGTCTCTGCCTCTCCCCTCTCTGGCAACTGCATGTATGCTATGGCTAAAAACTTTAAAAAGAGAAAAATAAAGGAAAGAAAGGAATGTTATCCCCCCTCATGGTCCAATGTAATATAACTTAGCCCCCAAAGAAGAGGTCCTGAGTTTGTTTCCCAGGGCCTTCCTGGTCACACTGGGTGTGCACGCACGGCCATGATTTGGGCCAGCTGAGAGGGGGTTCATGCCATGAGGACTCTGTTGGGAGTGCCTCTCTCTCTCTCTCTCTCTCTTGTTTGTTTTTCTCTCTGACTGTGTCTCTTTCATGGAGGAAATAAATAAATAACAAGGGTACGTTACTAAGTATAAGTTTTACAACTTGCTATTCACAACAAGCACGAACCTCCTGTCCTATTGAAGTGTCCTCCTTCTACTTCTTGGCCCAACTGTAATCACCTTTTTAAGAGATGATTCCCTTCCACTTCCCCGGTTCCCGTTCTCACTTCCCCATCTTACGGTACTATTATTTACTTCAGTCTCTCACCGACTTACCACTATATAACATTACTTCATGCATACATCTGCTTACTTATCATAAAAGTATGTCATCTTCACCAGAATGTGAGCTTGTGAGATTGGGTCTTGTCTCTGTTGTTTATCTCTGCATTCCTATTGCCTGTTACAGTGCCTGGACCTTGGCGGGGGAGCAATTATATTTGTGTTGGATGAGTATGAAAAACCAGCACTTTCTTCTTACCAAGCTAGACTTTGTAATGGCAGTATCATTCTTCCAGTTTTCCAGACTAGAAATATTAATTGTTTTTGTTGTTTCTCCCAAGACCACTATTAGTTCTTATATTCTGAAAAAGTGATCCTTCTGTCACTTTTTATTATTCTCCCAGGGGGATGGCCATCCCTTTTCCTCCATTCTTTTCCTGGGACTTCGGGCATGCACGCACATGCACCTGGCATGAGTTTTAAGTTGCTGCGTTCTGGACTAGAACTGTGGTCGACAACATGGGAGTCCAGCGACGTAACATTATGCCCTCTGCCGGTCCTCTTTGGTCATTTCTTCATATTCTCATACAAACTATTCTAATCACGACTCTGCCAGTTTATTACCATCATTCCCTGCCTCGAGCTTCCAGACTCTAAGTCTGTCTACACTCTCGTTAGAATGCAGCCTTCCTGAAGGGAAACCCAAAAGCGCAGAGGTGTGTCTATCCCCTCCTCATTAATCATCTGCTTCTCTATGTAGCTTCGAAGTGTCCTATAGTGGTCTCTTAACTACTTACGGCCGCCTCATTCCTCCCTTGTCCCTCTGTACACCAGATATTTCAGTCCAATCGACTGATTCTTTTTTTTTTTTCTTTTCTCATCACAACACACATATGAATCTTCCATCCAAAATACACTGTGCATTGGCTCAATCAAGCACATCAACATATATGTTCTCAGCAAATGATTTCCCAATTTTTGTGTCCTGCATACCTTGCCTTTTGTTTTGCCATCCTAGGTTCCCCATCCCCACCCTCTGCCATGTCCCATCTTCCTCCTCCATTGTCCCT
>NW_006204918.1:956592-963684 GCF_000334495.1 Tupaia belangeri chinensis
TCTTTAGAAGATTTTGCCATAGGACGTGTGTGCTCACCAGAGAGAGAGAGAGACAGAAAGAGAGAAATCACCCCCCAGTGGGGATGGCCATGCTGCAATCCCTTCTCCTCCATTCTCCTCTCGGGATCTTGGGCACGCATGCACACGCGCCCAGCATGAGTTTTAAGCCACCGACTCCGGGACTCGAACCACGGTTGACTACATGGGAGTCCAGCAACATACTCATTACGCTAACTGCTGGTCCCAATCCTGCCTGTTTTTATCCTTTACTTGAAGTAATATTTCCTCTTTTATTTGTATCTGAAAATATCTTACTTGTTTATTATCTAAAGTCCATTTAAGATGCAATCTCTTACATGAAGCCGTCTCTACTTCTACCAGGAGCAACACCCTGGCTGGTGTTTATATCCTGTGAGTACTGGTATTCTCTCACAGGATACTTAATACGACAGTCAGATTTAGAAGCATCTCCTGACTTCTAGTCATGTGTTGTCTCTTCCTGGACACAAGTTCCTTAAAACTCAGTCTTGATATATGTTGTAGATCTAGCTTTAGGAGATATTTTTATTATACATTTTGCTCTTTATGTATGATAGAGGGCAAGTGTATGAGCACACATGTGACAGAGTGAGAGAACTGAGCACCCTCCGTGGGTCTGCCAGTGTCGCAGTCCCCTTTCTCCAGTCTCCAGCGTGTTGGAGCGTGGGCACTCACACACCTGCCTGTCGGGTGCAGAGCGTGAACTGCACAGTCAGCCCTGTGGGACTCAGCAGGCTTAACCACATCACCATGCCACTAGGAGGCCAAGGGATAACGAATTCTAGAACAGGGCCAGATCCACGGTATGGGGTGACACGCTGCTCAGCTGAAGCCAGATCCCACAGGAGACAGACCTACCCCTGACTGGGTCAGCCTGCACTGGGCCAGGCATGTGTGTGAGTGCCCGGGCTCTGCCGGGCCGGCAGCCTGGAGGAAGGAGGAAGACCCTGTGGAAGTTACTGCTCCTTCCCTCATTCTCACACGTACACACATGCTGTCATGTATAAAGAAGAATTATAAAAAGGAAGTAAAAATAGAAACAAATGAGATGCAGACTAGCAGATGGTCTAATGGTTACGTTGCTGGACTGACATGTAGTTAACCATGGTTCTAATCCCAGACTCAGGGTGGGCAAGCATGTGTGTGCATGCATGCCGAAGATCCTGTCTCTCGGTCTCTCAGGTAAGCACATGCTCCCTATAGCAAAATCTCTCTTAAAAAAACAAAACAAAAACAAAACAAAACAAGAGAGAGAGAGAAAGAATGAAAGAAAGAAAGGAAAAGAAAAGAAACAAATAGGATGAACATTAGAAAATGGAAGTTAAGAGGAGCTGGCAGAAGGTCTAGCAGTTACAATGCTGGACACCCATATGACTGCCTCCAGTTCAAGTCCCAGACCTGGTGGCTTGAAACTCTTGTCAGGCATGTGTGCATGTGTGCCCAAGAGCCTGGGAGGAGAATGGACAAAAAAGGATTGCAGTGTGGCCATTCCCCCTGGGGGTTGATTTTTCACTTTCCCCCTCATTGTCTCTGTCTCTGTCTCTCTGGTGAGCCCACACATCCTAAGGCAAAAACATCTTTTAAAAAAAACAAAAAAACAGAAAGTGGAAATTAAGAGAAATAAAACATGAAACATCTCAGTGGTGAAAATACATAATCTGATGTAACTTGGAAAAAATCTTAGATGTATTTGCTTTGCAGGACCTGAAAGCGCACACACACATATACATGAATTATGCAAACAAAAGAAGAAAAAACTGGAATTTGAATTTGGAGTTTTAGGCAATTAATTACTGGGATTTTAAAAATTGTTATGCCAGCAGGGGGCATCATGGTTAAGGTGCTAGACTCCTATATGGTTGACCACAGTTCCAGTCCCAGACCTGGCGGATTGCAAATCAGGCCAGGCACATGTGTATGGCAAAACAACAGCCACCAAAAAACAAAAAACAAACAAACAAAAAAAACCCTGAAATAAATAAATAAATAGACAACAACAACAGAAATCAACTCAGTAATAACGGGAGAACAGAGGCCAAAATTGAATTAGGTTTGAATTAGTTTACCATAGGATGTCAGAAGAGAAGAGAGAAGTATTCTAATTTGTATTTTATTCAACTAGCTGTAAGACCTTGGGCAGCTAATTTTCTGCCTCTTCATACATACGTTTGACTAAGCAATTGTTTAAGGCTCTTGTAGATTAAAAGTGAGCAAGAAAATGGGGAGGAGGAAGGAGCCACATTTAAAGAGCGATAGCTCAGAAGATTTGGCAGATTTATGGGCTGATCCCGATGTGAGGCAGGACTGGAAACAAAGTGAGTGATAATAAAGAGTAGAACATGGAGGGCATAGCTCTGGAAACATACAGATTCTTAGTGCTTTGTTAGAATCTGAGATTTTATATCTTGTGGTCTGTCTGGGCTGGCTTTTCCAGTAACCCACGTTATTTTGATCTGTGATATTTATGACGAGCAAGCATTATCAATCAATAAGTTTCTTGAAGCAGTGCCGAAGTCCTAGTTTTTCTTTCTTTTCAGTCATAGGGGAAGGCTAAATAGCAGATTCTGTGAGTGTGTTACAGAAATAGTTGCAAATAGGGATTGTGTTACAGAGGTCGTGAATAGAGATTGTGTGAGTGTGTTACAGAGATAGTTGGAAATAGATTGTGTGAGTGTGTTACAGAGATAGTTGGAAATAGATTGTGCGAGTGTGTTACAGAGGTCGTTGTAAAGAGATTGTGTGAGTGTGTTACAGAGGTCGTTGTAAATAGATTGTGCGAGTGTGTTACAGAGGTCGTTGTAAATAGATTGTGTGAGTGTGTTACAGAGGTCATTGTAAATAGATTGTGCGAGTGTGTTACAGAGGTCATTGTAAAGAGATTGTGTGAGTGTGTTACAGAGGTCGTTGTAAATAGATTGTGCGAGTGTGTTACAGAGGTCGTTATAAATAGAGATTGTGCGAGTGTGTTACAGAGGTCGTTGTAAATAGATTGTGTGAGTGTGTTACAGAGGTCTTTGTAAATAGATTGTGCGAGTGTGTTACAGAGGTCGTTGTAAATAGATTGTGTGAGTGTGTTACAGAGGTCGTTGTAAATAGATTGTGTGAGTGTGTTACAGAGGTCGTTGTAAACAGCTTGTGGGGGTGTGTTACAGAGGTCTAAATAGATTGTGTGAGTGTGTTACAGAGGTCATTGTAAACAGCAGATTGTGCGAGTGCGTTACAGAGGTCCTAAACAGCAGATTGCGCGAGTGCGTTACAGAGGTCGTTGTAAACAGCAGATTGTGTGAGTGTGTTACAGAGGTCGTCGTAGTAAACAGCAGATTGTGCGAGTGCGTTACAGAGGTAATGAGGATGTGAGCCACACCAGGGATGGAGAGGAGCCTGCTTTGGAAGGCAGCAGGACAGCATTACATTACTAAGTTTCAGAAGTTCTGGGCAAGAAGCTAAGAATAAACTGATACATGATTTGTTCAGTTCCATCCCTCCAAAATATCTACGAGATATTAAAATATTTATCTAGGCACTTCCTGCATTTTGTTGGAGGCAGTGACAGATATATACGGATATAGATATAAAAAGAAAACTCATAATGAGGGAGATTAGTGTTACATGTAGAATAAAACAGCAATAGCAGCGTAACTCTAACACACCTACTAAAGGGAAGCCTTTACCTGTTCCTTTTATTTTAATTATTATTCTAAGATTAGGATACTAGGTATCAGTGCTTTTATTCAAAAATACACTGAGAAGAGGCTAGCAGGTAGTCTAGTGGTTCAAGTGCTAGACTCCCACATGGCCAACCACAGTTCGAGTCCCGATCCCAGCGACTTGAAAGTCATGCCAGATGCATGTATGTGTGTGCCCAAAATCCCAAGAAGAGAATGGAGGAGAAGGGATTGCCATGGCCATCCCCACAGGGGAAGGTGCTGATTTCTCACTTTCTGTCTCTCTGGCAAGTGCACATGCCCTATAGATAAAAATCGCCCTTCCCTCCAAGAAAAATAAATACACAGAGGGGGATTTTTAACTCTAAATTTTATAAGATAACATGTATTTGTTGTAACTGATTTAATATTTGAAATGAGAGGTGTGTGCAGTTCCCCTAGCTACTTACCGAAGAAATGATGTCAACTCTAGCCAAGATGCTAGATCGAATCTGTGTGTCCCATGGTCCTTGTCTCTGCATTCCAGTTTCTCCTGGAATGGCCACGTCTTGCTTTAGAGGCATAATTACTAAGTCAGTCTTTCCCTGTGCACTTTCTTTCTTCCTTTTTAGTGTTTTTTTTTTTTTTAATTGCCAGAGTCTATGTGCACTCACCAGAGAGAGACAAAAACAGAGAAAGAAAGGGAGAAGGTACCCACCAAGGGAGAGTGTTCATACCAAAATCACTTCCCCTTCACCTCTGTCCTGTTGAGACCTCAAATGCACACACACACACACACACACACACACACACACACACACACACACACTCACACACACACACACACACACACACACACACTCACACACACACACGCACACACTCACACACACACCGCCTGGCATGTTTTTCAAGTCACTGAGGCTGGGAGTCAAACCGTGGTCAGCCATGTGGGACCCGGCTCCCTCAGGACAGTGCTGGAACTGCTGTGCTTCAGGGCCTGGCTCTCGTGTTCTGGCTGAAATCTGAACAAGCGCAATCTTTTTATCTTTTTTTTTTTTTAAAGTATGCTACCTTATATTTTTCTTATTTATTTATTGATTGATTGATTATTTAAATTTATTTATTTACATTCATTCACTGTACCATGACAACATACAAAATGAGATTTCCCATCCAGAGTACACTGTATATTGGCTCAATCAAGCACATCAGCATACATGTTATCATCAACAAATAATTTTCCATTTCTTGTTTTCTGTATGTTTTGCTTTTTTTTTTTTTTGTCCTCATTCTTGATTCCCTATCTCTCACCCTCTGCCATCTCCCACTCTCCTCCCACACTGCACTCTAGGCAGACACTGGGCGGGGTATGCACTTGCAGATGCTGCTCTTAGAGTGCTGCTGTCATTACTCCACAGTACGCTGGGAAGCCCAGCGATCGAAGTTTCCCTCGCAGCCTCTCCACCTTATTTTGTGATAGGTACAGATGTCCAGGGGTTCTACTTACTGTGTTACTTGAGAAAGTATTCCTCCGTGCATCTTCACCTCCCTGCCTTCTACACCTCTCTCACTTCCCCAGAATGTTCTTCCTGCTCATTCTACCAGCTCTTCAAAATATTTTCATATTCCACTGCCTCAGTAAAGCCTTCTCACACCATTCACCATTCCTCTGACGAATGTCTGAGTTCATGGTCACTTCTCTCAATTTGGGGATTTTTGTGTTAGTTGCCAGATGGCACCTGTATTCACTAGAGAGACAGAGAGAGGGAGATGGACGAAGCATCCCTCAGTGGAGCATGGTCACGTGCAGTCCCTTCATGTTTCTACCTTGCTGGGATCTGGAGCATGGACACACACCACTTGGCATGTCTCTTCAAGCTGCTAGGGCCAGGATTAGGATCATGTGGTTGGCCATGTGGGATCCAGCTCCCCTAACCAACCAGGCCACAGGGCTGGAGCCAGTGATATGTTGTTTCATTATCTATCATGAGTGCATTTTTGTTTCTCTTGAGCATATCTTGATGTATCATGAGTTCTTACTTTACATTGACTACTTAGCATCTAACTAGATAGTATATTCACAATACAGATGTGGCTTGTGCCCTTATGGGATCTTTTCTCTGTCTCCAGGTTCTTAGAATCTAGAAAAGTACTAGGTACACATAAATATTTACTATATAATTATAACACGTATTTAAAATAGATTGCTTAATTAGGGGGCTCTTTCATCTTTGTTAATGTGGTGGATTACACTACTCATTAGCAGAGTATTCTTCCCTTTAGAAATGCCAGTCTTAAAAATAATCGTAATTTTTTTTTTTTTTTAATTAGAGTAAAAGGGCCAGTGGCACAGAGGTTAGGGCATGTGGATTTCATTTTGTTGACTGTGTGGTTCAAGTGCCAGACCCAACAGCTTGAAAACCATGCAGGGTGCATGTGCATGCATGCCTCAACTCCCAAGAGAACAGAGGAGAAGGGATTGCGCCATGGCCATCACCCCTAGGGGGTGATTTCTCACTTTCCCTCTCTGTCTTTCTCTATCTCTGTAACCTACAGCAAAAACCAAACCAACTTAATCTAAAAAAATGCACACAAAAAATTTAAAATATAAACAAAGCCAGTCTTACTCATTCTACAGTGTGGTAACATTCTATAGTATTACACAAAAAATAAACACCTTGGGATTTCCTTACATGACTGTCATGACAACTGACAAGTGTATTTTATCTATGCTTTACAACTATGATCACTAACTGTAATTTTTTTTTTAAAGGTCCTCCTGGACCCCCAGGTGAAAAAGGAGATAGAGGTCCCACTGGAGAAGTTGGTCCACCGGGCGTTCCAGGTCTAATAGGTACGGTAATGGTAGTTACTCTCTCACACGCTAAGAGGATCTATGGTAATAGTAGTTCTCTCTCACACACAGGGAGGCTGTATGGTAATTGTGGTTACTCTCTCACACGCTGGGAGGTTCTATGATAATAATAGTTACTCTTGCATGCTGGGAGGCTCTATGGTAATAGTAACTCTCACACGCTGGGAGGCTCTATGGTAATAGTAGTAACTCTCACACACTGGGAGGCTCTATGGTAATAGTAACTCTCACACACTGGGAGGCTATGGTAATAGTAGTAACTCTCACACACTGGGAGGCTCTATGGTAATAGTAGTAACTCTCACATGCTGGGAGGCTATGGTAATAGTAACTCTCACATGCTGGGCAGCTCTATGGTAATAGTAGTAACTCTCACACGCTGGGAGGCTATGGTAATAGTAGTAACTCTCACACACTGGGAGGCTATGGTAATAGTAGTAACTCTCACACGCTGGGAGGCTATGGTAATAGTAGTAACTCTCACACACTGGGAGGCTATGGGAATAGAAGGAAATCTCACACGCTCGGGGG
>NW_006204918.1:963806-969989 GCF_000334495.1 Tupaia belangeri chinensis
CTGGGAGGCTATGGTAATAGTAGTAACTCTCACACACTAGAAGGCTCTATGGTAATATTAGTTACTCTCTCACATGCTGGGAGGCTCTATGGTAATAGTAGTAACTCACATGCTGGGAGGCTTTATGGTAATAGTAGTTACTCTGTCACACGCTGGGAGGCTCTATGGTAATAGTAGTAACTCTCACACGCTGGGAGGCTTTATGGTAATAGTAGTAACTCTCACATGCTAGGAGGCTCTATGGTAATAGTAGTTACTCTGTCACACTCTGGGAGGCTATTGGAATAAGAGAGAAGAGCTATTTTATTTACCTGCTGTGGGGCATGTGTTTGTGTGTGCGCATATGTGCATTTTGGGAGGATATTAAGTTTTCTAACAGCCTATTCATATTAAATGGTAAACCCTGACTCTTAACTTTTGAAGAAAATGAAATGCATTAGTCAGAGTCACCACATGAGGTTGTTCATAGTTCTAGGGATCGCTGTCTGTGTCACAGGTTCTAAAGAGTATGTGCAAAGGTAATTTTACATCACTTGTGAAGAAAAATATGATTATTGCACACTATACATACTTAGAAAAACCATACTACACCCCTAAAAATGTACAGTGATTGGGGGACCTGCAGGTGGTGTGGTGGTTAAGGTGCTGGATTTGCACATAGGCAACCACTGTTTGAGTCCCAGACCCAGCAGTTTGAAAATCACACCAGGCATGCATGTGTGCGTGCCCAAGATCCTGAGAGCAAAATGAAGGAGACGGGATTTCTCACTTTCCCTCTCTCTGTCTCTCTCTGTCTCTCTCTCATGAGTGCACTCACCTTATGGCAAAAACCTAAAACAAACAAACAAAAATCAATGATTATATGTAAATCTAAGTTTATAATTAAAAAAAAATCTTCCCATGGAATAAACTTACAAGTATCTAATTTTTAAGATATAAAAACTACATTAATGAATGGAAGAAATTGGATTCTATTTCTTATATAAACCTCACCTGGATTACATCTGTTTAAATGCACCGAAGCTATTGTAAATGCAAACATCGGCTAGAACATAGAGACTTACCTGTGCTGTCAGTCACTCTCGGTATTTTACTTAGAGGAAAATGGTTTCATATGATTTTCTCTATGTTGTAGTCTCCTTTGGAAGAAGATAATAGAAGCCACAAAAAAGAAGAGATCATGAGCTTTCTTTACTCTTAGACAAATAAGAATTATTTCATTTAACTTTATTTATTTATTTAACTTTGACCAGAGAGGGACAGAGTAAGAGAGTGAGAGAAAGAGAGAGAGGGAAAGTGAGGACGCAAGCTGCCAGGTCTGGGACTGGAACTACAGTAGTTTATGTGGGAATCCAGTGCCCCTAACCACCATGACACCTACTGTCTCCACTCTTAGGCAACAATTACATGATCATCATGTTACTATTGGCTAGAAATCAAACACCTTGCATGTCCCCCATGAAATTACTAATATGTTGCATGGTTTAAATATAATGAGAATGAGTTAGATCGCCAAAAACAATGTCTAAATCCTACATACTTCATCTTATGTTTTTTGTTTTTTGATTGTATAAGATGTTCTTCTTACTGATCGATGTATTGACCAGTCAGGTTACATCAGAAATGCTGTGTTTTATAAATGAAACACATGAACTTGACATTTACCTGACCTTCAAACCACTATGCTTTTAAAACAATACACAAAGTTTATATTTAAAAAGATTTTAAAAGCATTTTGAAAGACTGTGTGTGTGTGTGTCAGTGGGTGGTATTGGTATGCTTTTGAAAGTACTGCCAGGGAAAATTGTTTATATTTTTACATTCGTGTAGAAAGATTCTTTCTCTGTGACCAGCACTCGGCAAATCTTAATGTCACAGGCAGGAGAAGTGACTAGTCTTACAGCAGCTGCGGGAGCTGGCATTGTCAAAGGCCTGTCGGGCCCTCCATTACAAACCGCAGTCGTCAGGGCTTTATAACGCGACCATAAAGGTCCAGTCTCGGCTACAGTTTGCTGTGCAAAGCCTCATCTTGGGAGCTTCTTTTGCAGCTGTTTCTGAACTAGAAGCGTATAAAACAGGAAGAGGGATTTAAAGGTCTCAGCTTCTGTTAATGCCATGGCCAGATACTACTGCCATGGTTCTTTGATGCTTCCCATTAGTTTAGTCTTGTTCTGTTGGGATTGTTTATATGCACACATGGACGTGATCCAGTCCCCGCAAAATAAGCTTGCTATAGTTTCTGGGGAGATGAGCTGACTCTTCCAGGCTGTGAGATTGCCATTTAGTTTTATGCCTGTTCGAGTAGACATCTCTCCTAGTAGATTTTTCTCCCCCAATTGCTCTGTTCTGTTTTGTTCCTTACCAGGTGGCCTAACTGCCTCACACTTAATACGGAATTCAGGAAGTGAAGTGCATGATGGACAGTCACAGTACTTCTACTGTCTGACCACGTGATCTGATTAAGTCCCCTCTCTACAGTCAGCTGAGCCCTGTAAGCTCAGCCCGACAAAGTGAGACTCGTCTAGACTCACAGCCATGCCATGAGCATCTAAGAAACTTGAGCGGTTGTCCTAGTCATCCTAACTAATCGATGCATTAAATATATTTCAGTTATTACATAGGTACTAGGGTGATTATGGCTAGACTTGCTTAATCTCGTAATAATATAATAGAAACTCATTTCAGAGTGCTGTTTGCTTAAGAGCATGCCAAGGAGAATGACCTATCACCTTTCGTTCAACAATTACGGACTGAGCACTTTCTTTCTGCTTTGTATTTATAACACCCTGGGGAGTGGCTGCAAACGGGTGTAGAATCTCCTCCTTTATAGGGATTACAGTAATTTCGTAAAGGGGATGGATGTCACAATCAAGCACTTCTTATTTCATCTGAGATCCTCGGGGGGCTCAGTTTTAGGACTATTTCTCCATGGCAATAATGCTTTGGAAAAGCAACTTCCTTAGTTCCTAAAGGAACCCTTCCCAGTGGGGTCAAATAAAAGGTAGCGTGACTTATATACACGAGAGGGGCTACCTGTATCAGATGCCCTGAGAGAGGACTGACGGCTCCCCTGGCCTCAAGCTTTTCCTCATCAACCCGCGCTATGAGGGGTCTTCCAAAACTTGATAAAGAAATGAACATTATGGAAGACCCACGCATGGATTTCAAAACTTTTTTGCCCCAAGATACACTCATACTTCAATTCCATTTTCTATGAACTGTTTGAAGCCCCCTCACATTTACTTTTCTTACATAGATTTTCTACTGTCGGAATTATCCCTCAAGAGGAGAAAAAAATGTTCATCTTGCCTGTGGGTATTGGAAGACAAGTGATATTTTATTTGTCTTTATGTGTATGTATGTCTTTACCCTGCTGCTTTCTTTCCCCTGTCTGTGGCCCAGGGACGCCTTCCCTTCAGGCTTCCACCATGGCAGGATCCTAAATACACACTTCAGTGAAGGATGCTGCCCGTTACAGGCCGTTACCCTGTGCCTCAGGATGAAAACGGTTCCTTCCGGAGTTAGCAAGTTGTGCCCAGGCTTCCTGAAACGTCACTGCTGACAATGTGTAGGTCATTAAACAAAGTTAAATGTCGCAGGCTTCACCAAAGGATGCCGAGAAGAATGATTGTCCTGTGGAAGGGAAGGAGCAGGATGTGGAGGAGGGGGATTGGAGAAGGAGAGAAACTGACACTTTCAACGTGTTTGCTACATTCCAGGCGTTTTGCTAAGGCTTTCTCATCCATTGGCTCTCTGAGTGATCACACCAAACCAGTGCTGTAGGGACAGATAGCACACCCATTATACAGATGCACTAGAAGGTTGCTGATTTGCTTCAGGTCAGTGAGCAGCTGGGAAGTGGCAGGGCTGCCTTTGAACTTGGACAGGTGTTATCACAGAGCTGTGCTTAAGCAGTTGCTGGATCACAGAAAAGAGGCTGAACCATGGGCTGGGAAGCTCAGATGGCTGAATATGCATCAAACCAGCCTTATATATTATTTGATTTCTCCTGTCTTCTGGTCTTGTCTTTGCAAAATGATGGATTTGGACTGCATGGTATGTGTATTAGTTTATAATTGTGTTGCTAACAGAAATGCTGGAGACTGGGTAATTTATAAAGAACAGAGGTTTAGGAACCACTAGATAACGTAATGGTTACATCACTGGATTCCCACATAGTCAACCATGGTTCAAATCCTGAACTCAACAGCCTAAAACTCACACCAGGCATGTGTGCATGCATGCCCAAGATCCCAAGAGAAGAATGGAGGGGAAGGGATTGTGGAAATACATTGGGGATGATTTCTTGCTTTCTATCCTTCTCTCTCTCTCTCTCTCTCTCACCAGGGAATGCATACACCCTGTAGCATAAAATCTCCCTCTCTAAAAAAAAGTTTATTTGGTTTATGATTCTGTTGGCTGGAAATTCAAAAGGTGTGGGGCATTGCATTCTGGGTGACAGCAGAGAGGAACGTGGGCACATGCAGATAGAGAGAGGAAAAGGAAGCAGATTTTTCTGCTTCTCTGTCCATACCACACTCTCAGTCAATTGGATGGTGCCTTTCTAGGAGGTCCCACCCCTTAAAGGCCTCATGACCTCCCCAAGACATTGTACTGGGAACCAAATTTCCAGATCATGAACCTTTGGAGGGCAAACCACTATCCAAACCGCACTGTGCCTAATGTCTCTTTGAACCCCAGCATTGCTCACCTAAGAATCTGTGTAGATGAAGTGCTGATACTGCCTGCGGGTTAGAAGCAGATGCCAGACACTTTCCAGACCCTGGCCACAGATGATTGCAGAAAATTAGTTAATTGCCACCTTGGAAGTTCAGAGGTTTTCTAGAATAAAATTCAACAGTGGTGCTCACATTTTCAAACATAAACAAACTAAATTCTATAAGCCATGGAGAGCCTGCTTAAACATCACCCACAATAGAAGTCTAGTATTCACTGAATTTTTTTTTTGAGAGACTTTTGCTATAGGGTGCATGTACTCGCCCAAGAGACATAGAGAGACACAGACAGAAAGTGATTACTCACCTCCCATGGGGGATGGTCATGTGCAATCCTGTCTCTTCTTGGGATTTTGGGCACATATGCACATGCACCTGGCATGAATTCAAAGCCACCAGGTCCAGGACTCAAACTACGGTCAGTCAGGTGGGAGTGACGTAACCACTGTGCAATCGGCTGGTCCCACTATGCGATATCTCATGTGTTTTATTTATGGATTTATCTGTCCACCAATTAAAAATCTAACATTTTTTGGGGGGCGGGGGAGAGATTTTTCACTATAGGGCGCGTGCGCTCACCAGACAGACAGACAGAGACAGAGAGACAGAAAGCGAGAAATCACCCCCCAGGGGGGATGGTCACACCGCAATCCCTTCTCCTCCATTCTCCTCTCGGGATCTTGGGCACACACGTACACGCGCCCGGCGTGAATTTTAAGCCACCAGGTCCGGGACGCGAACCGCGGTCAACTATGTGGGAGTCCAGTGACATAGCCATTATGCTAACTGCTGGTTCCCAAAAATCTAACATAGTTAAGAACTGATTAGCTGTATTCTGAATGTGACTATAATGTACCCAACAAACCATCAGTGGAGAGACCCCTTCTGACTCCTCAGAAGTAAATGTCAAGGCACTTTCTGAAGTCGTAACCTACAACATTACCTTCGCTTCTGTGTCACCTTTCTCCTCCTCACACTGGAAGATCCACTTAGATAAGAATGCTAATGCCATGAGTGTCCAAGACTGACTGAGTAGATATTTGTTGAGTTAATGAGAAAATAGTAAGCATGGAAGTTACGTGTGTGTGGCACTCTATAAAGTGTTTTAAAATGTCTTTATGGGACCAGCAGATGGTGTAATGGTTACATCACTGGACTTCCACATAGGCAATCATGGTTCAAGTCCCAGACCCAGTGGCTTGGAAATCATGCTGGGTGCATGTGTGTGTGTGTCCAAGATCCTGAGAGAAGACTGGAGGGGAAGGGATTGTGACATGGTCATGCCCCCTGGGGGGTGATTTCTTGCTTTCTCTGTCACTGTGTCTGTCTCTCTTTCTGGAAAGTAAATGCCCTGAGGCAAAAATCTCTTAAAATATATTTTCAATGAGAGAACTTAGTATCAGTGTGGTTTTTTTTTTTTTTTTTTTTTTTTTTTTTTTTTTTTGGG
>NW_006204918.1:970206-986855 GCF_000334495.1 Tupaia belangeri chinensis
TGTTTGGTGGTTCTTTTTTTTTTTTTTTTTTTTTTTTAGTATAATGTACTTTTAAAATAAATGCTTAAGTTAGCCCAGTTTTAGATATCTGTATAAATGAACCTCAAGGAAAACTTATTTTAATGAATTAAATATAAAAAAGCCCAGTCTCCTTCAACTCCTAAAATGAAGACTACATTCTAAAAGGCTAATATTGGAAAAAAATGAAAAGTCAACTTTTCGGAATGTGCCTCTCCAAGGACTTAACTGAAAATTGGATGAGTGGTATTTTGGTGAACTGACCATGTCACTTGAGATAACACGAGGCACTTAAATTATTTTATTTTACTGTGGTTTATCTCAAATTATTAAACAGTAGGGTAAAATATGGTCTTCCATAGGAAGGTAAATTTTCTTTTCCATGCAGTTTTTATCATCACCCATGAGATAAGCGGCAAAAATGTTGTCATTTTTAGTTTTCATTTAAATATATAAACCCTGGAGATTTTATATATATAAGTAAATCTGTATACTGTGTGTGTGTGTGTGTGTGTGTGTATTTACATTGAGGATGGCATTGGAATATGTAAAAATAGACCCATGAGACATAAAGTAATACATTCCAGAACTAGGAGCAGAATTTTTACCACAAATACTCTTCGAAGATTTCATTGCTTGAGTTGTGCTTTTTCTAAAGCACACCTTAAGCATTCAGGTTTTAGCCCATGTATTTCAAGTTTATCATTTCCACTTAAGCAAAATCCTGCCATTTTACAATTTCTCATTGACTGTGTAAGCCTTGTTAAAACTCCAAGCTTTGTTTTTTACGTGGTTTTATCTCTCTCAGTAATGTCGTGTTCATTGGAGAGCTACAATGTCCTAGACGCTCTAGTGTTTACCTGTGTATCGCGTCTACTTCTCAGTGGTACCCCCGGCATTTCAGGAAAGACCGTATTTCTCCATGTGGAGGGTCGCCTATTTCAAATTCATTTCTGAAACTAGACTGTTCCATGATATTCTTGAATCTGAAGGAAAAATTATTTCCCACTTTTTTTTTTCATTAACCATGTAGGTTCTCCAGGACTTAAAGGTGATCGGGGCGCAATTGGTTTTCCTGGAAGTCGAGGAGTCCCAGGAGCAGCAGGGAAGATGGGAAGGCCAGGTAATTACGATCAAGTGTCTTTTCTCTGGAGAATATGTACAAGAAACACCAGGTGTATACAGTTTGTTTTTTTTCCAAATTCTTAGTAACATATAATGGTCATCGTGGTATGAATTGCAGCATTCACATGCAGTTTATTTTTTGGTATAAAACATTTTGAAGCTGAGTTTTGTCCATCTGAGGGAAGTCTCTATGTCCTGAAGGAAAATAGCTTTAAAAAGAAAAACAAAATCCTGTGATTATAAATTCTACACATCATAAATCACTGTGAAGGACAGGATTTATCTCACAAAGTAGAGAGTGGAAAGACAAACCAGTAAAGTATAAATACGCTCTGAACTAAAACTTGCCAAACGCCGGTATGTTACCGTGAGTAAAATATAAAATGCCTTTGCAATATAAGCTGCCCCCTAATATTTACGAGTGCTTAATAATCAACAATCGCTCAGCATTTTAAAAAGAACAGACAGCAAGCAGGCGCTGTAGTGGTTAAGGCGCTGGACTCCCACATGGCTAAATGAGGTTTGAATCCCAGACCTGGCAGCTTGAAACTCCTGCCAGACATGTGTGCATGTGTGCTCAAGATCCTGAGAGGAGAGGGAACCAGCAGTTAGCGTAATGGCTATGTTGCTGGACTCCCACATAGTCGACCGCGGTTCGCGTCCCGGACCCGGTGGCTTAAAACTCACGCCGGGCGCGTGTGCGTGCGTGCCCAAGATCCTGAGAGGAGAATGGAGGAGAAGGGATTGCGGCGTGACCATCCTCCTTGGGGGGTGATTTCTCGCTTTCTGTCTCTATGTCTCTGTCTGTCTGGCGAGAGCACACGCCCTATAGCGAAAACCTCTCAAAAAAAAAAGAAAAAAAAAAAGAAGATCCTGAGAGGAGAATGAAAGAGAAGGGATTGCAGTGTGGCAAGAGGTCCTGGGAGGTGATTTTTCACTTTCCCTCTCTCTGTCTCTCCGGTGAGCACATGTGTCCTTTAGCAAAAATCTCTCTCAAAAAAGAAAATAGAAAATGTACACACATGAAGCTATTTCCCTTGGTCATGGGGGACAGCTGCCCAGCTTGGGATTGTCAACTTTACAGAGCACTTTTAGAAGGGGATATGCTTACTGTTTCCTCATTACAAAGTACTGCCAAAAAACAAGGCCCCTACTATTGACATATTTTTTTCATAGATTTTATTTATTTATTTTATTTTATTTTTTTATTTTTGGAGAGGTTTCCGTTATAGGGCGCGTGCACTCGCCAGACAGACAGACAGAAACAGAGAGACAGAAAGCAAGAAATCACCCCCCGCCCCGGGGGGATGGCCATGCCACAATCCCTTCTCCTCTATTCTCCTCCCAGGATCCTAGGCACACACATACAAGTGCCCGGCATGAGTTTTAAGCCACCGGGTCTGGGACATGAACTATGGTCGACTACATGGGAGTCCAGCGACATAGCCATTACGCTAACCGCTGGTCCCCATAGATTTTATTTTTTAGGGAGTTTTAGGTTTACAGAAAAATTGTGCAGAAAGTACAGAGTTCTCTCATAAAACACCCACACTCAATTCCCCCTATTATTAACATCTTGCTTTGTTGTGGTATATTTGTAATAATTAATACACAGATAATGATCCATTACTATTAGTTACAGTCCCTAGTTTACAAGAGGGGTTACTTTGGGTGCTGTACGTATTTCTGGGTTTGACAGATGTGTCATGTATCTACCTAACGGTATTCCACAGAATCCTTTCACTGCCCTAAAGAGTCCCTGTGATCACTCATCGTCACCTCCACCCTCCCTCGGGTCCCCTCAGCGACCACTGATCTCTAACTGACTCCGTACTTTTGCCTGTTAAAGAATGTCATGGAATTGAATCATGCAGTAGGTCATCTTTTCACACTGGCTTCTTCCACTCAGCAATATGTATATAAGATTTCTCCTCATCTTCTCACGGCCATAGTGCTCATTTGTTTTCAATACTCAGTAATATTACACTTTATGGATTTACCACCATTTATTTGTTCATCTATTGAAGGACATCTGGGTTGCTTCCAAATTTAGAAATCAAGAAAACTATTGTTCTGAGCCCGTATGTGCCAGTTTCGGCACGGGGTGAGTTGCCCTAGGAATGCAGGTGCTGATCACACGGCAAATGGTGGTCGGTATCGACGAGAAACCGCGGATCTGTATTCCAAGCTGTTCTGTCATACTGACTGCTGTCAGCCACCAATGCGTTCCTGCTGCCCCACGGTCTCACTGGCGTTTGGCGTTGTCAGTGTTCTGGGTTCTCGCAATGCTGATAGGTGTGTTGCAGCGTTGCAGACGCTGTCAGGGTCTCTGAACTGTGTGAAGGCCAGTTAAGCTTGGGGAAAAGTCAGCTAGCCACAAGTTAGCAGTCTCTGCTGCTTTCCAGTAAGCTCCGTGCGCCTGAGCCGTGCGGTGTGTTTATATACTAGCCACCTCTAAACCACAGAGCTTTTTTTTTTTCTTTTTTTGAGAGGCGTGCACTCGCCAGACAGACAGACAGAGACAAAGAGACAGAAAGTGAGAAATCACCCCCCAGGGGGGATGGCCACGCTGCAATCCCTTCTCCTCCATTCTCCTCTCGGGATCTTGGGCACACGTGCACATGCGCCCAGCGTGAGTTTTAAGCCACCGGGTCCAGGACTCGAACCACGGTCGACTACATGGGAGTCCAGCAACATAGCCATTACACCAACTACTGGTCCCTAAACCACAGAGCTTTAATCAGGCCCTGCTGCACTACAAGATGAAGGGTGTTTGTTAATTTATTTGAAGTGATCTACACTGCACAGAAATTATTGCACTTCCTTTGTGAACAACTTTTGTTCAATAGATAAATACATTGAAAAACCTTAAACTTAACACAAAGTCAAAACTACCTATAGACTCCAAGATCATTCTAAATAATCCCGTGACATGAGAAAAAATAGTTCATTTGCCCTCTAAGTTTAAAATTAACATGGTCAGGATACTCTGTGGCATGGTGGCTAAGGTGGCTGAATCCCACATGGCCAATTGTGTGGTTCGATAACTGGACCAGGTAGCTTGAAATACGTGCCAACACATGTGTGTGCATGACGAAAATCCTGAAAAGAGAAATGGAAGAGAAGGGATTGCAGCGTGAACACCCCCTTTGGGGAATACTTTCTTAATCTCCCTTCCCTACTCTGTCTACCCCTGGTACATACACACACACACACACACACACACACACATACACACACAAACATACACACACACACACATGCACACACACACTCTAGCTAAGAAAAAAATGTTAACACGATCTACTAGCAGTCTATGATTGCAAATAGTAATGGTCACTTATATCTCTAGCAATGTCATGGTAAACTTTCGTTTTAAACTCTTTCTATTCCAAGCTATTTGTAGGTTTTTACTTACCTTAAATCAAAAGAATTCTTGTTTTTGTTTATTAATAAAGCTTGTATGTATGTATCGTATGAAGCATGTCTTCAAATACATAGACATTATGAAATGGTTAAACCGAGCTGAGCTTCTGCAATGCCTCACATACTTATCTTTTGTCGTGAGAGAATTAGCTTACGGCCTAAATATCACTATTAGCTATGTCACTAATTTACGATGTTACCAATGAAAACCCAGAGTTACTATTTTGTAAATTTAGAAAGTTTGTACAAAATGGAGAACAGGAATAATTTTGAGGACTGTTAAGAAAGTGCTACCACTTTTCTTCCCATTGATCTGTTTCGCACGAGTGCATGTGCCCTATAGCAAAACTCTCTCAAAAATAAAGAAAGAGTACTAATTATAAGACCCGTATTTTAGACTTGTGTAAAAATTAAATGAATGAATATCTGTCTTAAGTTGCTTGGAGCAGTTCTTGTTGCATGGCATGCTCTGTATGTGTGTCACTCTCAAACTGCTAGAGTTGAGCAAATGTCCACTTGTCAAAGTCCTGGGAGAGCATTCTCCAATTCATTACCCAGCCCCACGCTATTCTGCGGCCCGCTGTGCGCTGGACATACGTGTCGTGCAGCCGTGATCACAAGGAGCAGGAAAGGGAAGAGGCATAGGCAGCGAGCTGGGCTGCAGTGTGCTAAGAAGCCCGTGGCCCTGAGATCAGTCCAAGTGCCGTGGGAGCAGACAGCAGGGAGAGATTAGCTCAGTTCTAAAAAGATGACTCGAATTTCTTTAGGTTTCTGTGTCTCAGACATTCGCAGCGGTCAGAATCACTTGATAGATCTGTTAACAGCTCGCTGGGCTCCACCCCAGAATGTCTGGTTCCACAGGCCTGGGATTGGGCTCTCTCTCCCACGTTCCAGGAGGACGAGGAGGATGCTGCAGAGACCACACTTTGAGGACCATATCTTTGGGGGCAGGAGGGGAAGGGAGAATGGAAAACCCTGCCGGAACAAAGTCAGAGCAGAAGTAACAAACCCCGCCACAAGCGTATCTTTATTCTATCACTTTATTATTGGAAGAATTTGGTAGAAGGGTGAGCAGCAGTTTCTGGGGCCCCTTTAGTCATACGGCAGATTAGAAAAAGGAATAATAGGGGACTAGCAGATTATGGCTGGACTCCCACCTGGCCAACCACAGTTAGAGTCCCAGACTCAGTGACTTAAAACTTAACGCTGGGCATGTGTATATGTGTACTCAAAATACCAAGAGGAGAATGGAGGAGAAAGGATTGCAGTGTGGCCATCCCCCTAGTGGGGGTGATTTCTTGCTTCCTGTCTCTCTGTCTCTCTCTTGTTTCTCTGGCAAGTGCATGTACCCTATAGTGAAAATCTCTCTAAAAAAAGAAAAAAAGAAGAAGAAGAAGAAGAAGAAGAAGAAGAAGAAGAAGAAGAAGAAGAAGAAGAAGAAGAAGAAGAAGAAGAAGAAGAAGAAGGAATGGTAGGCTGGTCGTGAAGCACATGGCTAAGTGCTATGCATTGGGAGCCAGATCCCACATGGCTGACCACAGGTTGGATTCCAGAGCCCTCTGCTCGAAAACCACACCAGCGAGTGTGTGTGCCCAGAATTCAGACAGCATGGAGAAATGAGGGAGCATGATTGTGACCTGACCATGCCCCATGGGGGGTCCTCTCGTTCTCTCAAAATAAATAAATAAAAGGTGAAGGAAGAGTACAGGGCTGGGCAGCGGTGCCACGGGAAGTGCACTGCTCTGAGCTGCAGGCCCACATGGGAAGGCTGCTGACTTGTGTGTGCAGACCTCCCGAGTCCGCCGGGCATGTGTGCACCCATGGTGCAGGCTGGCTGAGACTGGGGGGGATCGCGGCACCGAGACCCTCTCAGTGGTGATTTCTCTCTCACTCTGAGTCTCCTTCACTCATGGAATAAATAAACTTTTAAAAAGAAGGAATAATACAGAATTCCTGTTCTATCTGGGTTTAAATAAGGTGGTAAAATGTCAGATAAATTCTAATAATTGTAATATTCATTTTTTTTTGAGAGGTTTTTGCTATAGGGCACATGTGCTCACTAGACAGAGACAGACAGACAGAAAGCGAGAAATCACCCCCCCAGGGGGGATGGCCACACCGCAATCCCTTCTCCTCCATTTTCCTCTCGGGATCTTGGGCACGCACGAACACACGCCCGGTGTGAGTTTAAGCCGCCAGGTCCAGGATGTGAACCGTGGTCGACTACGTGGGAGTCCAGCGACATAGCCATTATGCTAACTGCTGGTCCCAGCGAGAAATCAGCTCCCAGGGAGGATGGCCACGCTGCAATCCCTTCTCCTCCATTCTCCTCGCAGGATCTTGGGCACGAACAGGCGATGGTATGACTTTTAAGTCACCGAGTCTGGAACTCAAACCGCAGTCAACTACATGTGAGTTCAGTGACATAGCCATTACGCTAACTGCTGGCCACAATAATTGTAATATTCTAATTGTTGTCACGACCTGGACTATGAGCGTGACATTAATCGTGTTATTAGATCTAAACTCAAAGTTTCAAGAAAGAGCATGCCTGCTTACTTTTTCCTATTTTCTCTCCTCCTCCTCTTTTCCCACCCTTCCTTGTACTTGCGTTAAGCACACAGGATACACCCAGGACATGGTGCTAGCTCAGAAAACGAGAATATTCTAACTGTTGTCACGACCTGGACTATGAGCGTGACATTAATCGTGTTATTAGATCTAAACTCAAAGTTTCAAGAAAGAGCATGCCTGCTTACTTTTTCCTATTTTCTCTCCTCCTCCTCTTTTCCCACCCTTCCTTGTACTTGCGTTAAGCACACAGGATACACCCAGGACATGGTGCTAGCTCAGAAAACGAGGGGCGAAGAGACACAGGCCTTCACAGAAAGAATGCACACATGAGCAGAGAAAGGGGAGACTACCCTTCACCCAGCAGATCTGTAGATGAGAGCGGTTATAAGATCTGACGTAGTTACTTCAGAAAGGTTTGAGGATTGAATTGAAATGTAACCTCTTCTGTGTTCAAAATCCCCGGAGGACCCCAGGAATTAACTTGGTTTAACAAAGTGGTTCTTCCGGTGTGTAAATAAAAGGCTTCTCTCCAGTTAGCCTCTTGGCGCCCATCCAAAGTCTGACGATTATCGGAAGGCTGCGTAACAGTCACTCTAAGGAGCATTAAATCTGTATACTCCACATGATTCATTTGCTCACGCAGCAAACATGTTCTCTGTGTCAGCCATGGCGATACCCACACACACAGGGATATATGCGTGCAGGGCCCAGGGGAGAGGCCAGAGAACGAAAGACAAGACCATGGCGGTGACTCTATGAGTGCTCGTTGGAACCACGGAATGAATCATGCTCTCGGGTAGAGGGTGGGAGGTGTGAAGCCTGGGTAGAGGCAGACCAGAGGCTGACACTTACAGCAAGGAGCAGACTGAGCAGAAGCATCAGGGTGGGAAGGAATGTCCAGAGAGCAGGCCAGTCCATTGCATCGTGGTAAAGGAAGCTGGACCCACATGGGGCTGTGGTTTGATAGATCCACCTCGGCACATCTGGCTCCCAATGCACAGTGTGGATCGACTGCAGTACCGGGCCAGCCTCTTTCTTCTTCTTGAAAGAAAACATTTGAATACTATTTAAATGTTGACAGAAAAAAAAAAAAAAAGAAACAAAGAAGCAAAGTAGTGGTCAAAGATTGGAGGAAAGAAGGGTAAATGGTGTAAGGTTAATGAGAGAGTGGAAGGAAAAGGCTTGGGAACCAGGATGAAGCGTCAGGCTGAGGAGGAGTGACTCCATCTTGAAACTTAGAAGCCAGGGGAGGGCCCACAGCTGTGGAAAAGTTTGTCAGGACGAACGAAGGCACATGTGTAAGTGTCTGACTCAGCATCACGACACAGCACAGGAAGGTGGCCCTGCAGCCCCAGCTCCTCAGGGGGACACCCAGGGGGAGTGTGGCCTGGCTGGCGTGTTTGCCCAGACAACAACAACAAACACACGCTCGCTCGCCAGCTGAATAGGAACGGTTTGGGTGCTTTGTGTTAACTTGGTGACTTTGTCCAATTTATTAGTACCTGAAATAATAACTGAATCGCAATTAAAAAGAGAATTTAAAGCAATAAAGTATAATCACAATATACAAAGCAATTAGAGAATTAGAAAATTATCTTCATAATACTCGGCTAGGGAATACTTGGCATTTCACTGAATCTTTAAAAAAAAAAATCAATTGGAAATAAGTTATACTTTTGAGATAACTCATCTCTAATCTCCATCACAATCCTCCTGCCTCAGCATCCCAGCTGGGCCTACAGGTATTCACCATCATACCCTGGTGGCCTGGTGGTGATGTCCTTTTAGACAGGGCTTCACTCTGTGGCCTGGCCAGCCTCAAACTTACCTCGTTCTCCCCAAATCTTCGGGATTACTAACTCATGACACTGTGTCTGGCATCTTTCTTGGACCAGAAATTAAACCTGAGTCTCCCCTATTGTCCCAGCTGTGGAGAAAGTATGCACCACTGTGGCTGGGCCTATATTATATTTTTTTAAATCTGGTAAATTAGGAGCCAAAAGTCTCCTCTAAGAGGTGTGTAAGGACTAATATTCAAAAGCAAGTACAGAGACAAAGGAAAGGACCAAACAAGTAAACAAGTAAACAGATACGAAGATGCTAAAGTAAAATTAAACGTGGTTGTGAAATAAAAGTGAACTAAGGTGGTTCATATCTCACATTTACTGAGAATAAAACCCAGCAGATCCTAGCTAAGATTTAGGAGGCGAAAAACAGAAATGCTGTTACTAAAAGCCACCATCACTTACATGCCTCTCTAGGGACAAGGTGCTTCAAGATCATAGTTGGTCGTTTTCAGGGTAACTCTTCAGTGGAAAGTGTTATATTTTCATTTTGTAGAAGATTAAATATTAGCTCAGAAATGTTTAAAGACTCGTCCTGGGCTATACACCTATGAAGTGGCAGAGTGAAACAATTCAAGACAGGGATTTTAAATTATTATTATTACAAAGTTCATGACTGTTAAAGTATATCCTTTGAACTCATGGATGGGAAGATAGAAATGTTATTTTTCTTGGGTACTGGGACCAGCAGTTAGTGTAATGGCTATGGCATTGAACTCCCATGTAGTCGACCGCAGTTCAAGTCCCGGACCCGGTGGCTTAAACTCACGCCAGGCACATGCGCATGTGAGCCCAGAATCTCAAGAGGAGAATGGAGGAGAAGGGATTGCGTGGCCATTCCCCCCAGGGGGTGATTTCTTGCTTTCTATCTCTCTGTCTCTCTGGCAAGCACATGTGCCCTATAGCAAAAACCTCTCAAAAAAGAAAGAAAGAGAGAAAGAAAGGAACAAAGGAACAAAGAAACTTTGGGTACTAGAATCAGTCGTAGGTATAGGCCAAGATGCTCGTGTGACAGATATTTGGTGACTATCGGGGAAGATAAATAAGAGCAGCACCACTGGAAAGTTGTTCCCACTGAATCTCTTTCTCATACTAGTGAGACACTTCCTGATAGCTCTTTAAAAATGGAATCATGGGTGAAGAAGCAACCCATTCACAAACACCCAAGTCTTTGTTTTATGTTTTCATATCTACTGATACCTATGTTAACATGTGTCCTGCATGTTTTCATCTATTTGAAGCCCTGATCTTCACATAAAATGATGCTTGTTACCCCCTGAGCTAATGAGGTTTCTCAAAGCCACACACGAGCAGCCTGCAGGACTGGATGTCCCAAGGACCTATACTTTCCCCAGGGCAGAGGTGAAGAGAATCTCACCACTCTCAGAAATTCATTCACGGCTCAGTCTCTGGGATGCTCTACCATAAAGAAATGGAAAATGACAAGGAGGAAAATAGAGAGGCAAGACATTACGGGACACAGAAATTGAGGATTGTCTGTTGATGATAACAGAGTGGACGGGTGTACAGTGTATTTATGCTGGAAAAACTCATTTTATAAACTGTGCTGATGTTCAGTGACTGTATAAAACAAATTTTAAAACTATATTTAAAATTTTTTTTTAAAGAAATGGAAAGTTAGATCGATTGTAATGGGAAGCGAAGAACAGGTTTAGGATGAGAGGGAAGACTCTCAGCTCCCCGTGGATGGAAAGAAGGCAACGTCACAGGAAGGGGAAGAAAAACATGACTAAGCACAAAACAAGTTGCTTCTACATCAGCTTTGCCTGGGTTAGGAAACCAGACACGTCATGCCCTGTGCATTATCTGAGATAGCACAAAACTAGCGTGTATCATAATAGGGCTTCCTTCTCTGTAGATTGCTACACTTTGATAGATTACCTTGTGATGCTGTCTCCATGTAAAACAAGCATTGTGAATTACCCTCATTAAGAAATAAATTTCTGTTGTTATTTTCAAGGATATCCTGGACCAAAAGGCCAGAAGGGGGAGAAAGGGAGTGGAAGCACACCAAGTAAGTTTATAGTTTTTTTTTTTATTTTCTGGTTGCATTTTTGTGATAAATGAGATTGCACTAGCAGTGGTCTTGGCTGGAGACAAACGTTGAGAACTGCGGCATCAGTCCAAGAGAGACGCCGTGGAAAGAGGCCACAGCCTCATGTGAGCGAAGCAGCTAATTGGAGTAAAACAAATAGATTAAATTATGCAGCCCTTTCAGTCTCATAACCAAGTTGTATTCCGTTGCTGTGATAAGCACTATTTTCTAAAAATTCCACAGAGAAGATTTTTTCCATTTTCAAATCTACTATGCACTGAAGGAAAGCCAAGTGTCTGAATAGAAATAATTACGGCCTTCTTACCGTCTCACTGAGCTAACCGAGACCGTGTATGTGGGAGTTCTGGACAGTCTCATAACCTTGGTAGACTAATTCCCTGATGCCTGGATTTGCTTTCTTGTGTTTTGTTGTTGTTGTTGTTTTGTTTTGTTTTGTGTTGCTAGAAACTTGAAAAATAGTATTCCATGTCTTAGACCTTCCCTTCCGTAGCAGAATTTGTAACAGGGGTCTTTGTCACTGGAATGCTGACTTCATGTTGCAACACAAAGTACCTAAAATTGAACCATACACACTAAATAGTAGATGTCCTCGATTTGCCAGGCCATAAGCCGATTGAATGTCTAGCCCAAATGCACTCTGACACAGGGCAAGCATTAGGAAGAGGAAGGGGGAAGCCCCCTTGACATCTCAGAGTCAAAGCGCTCCTGTCCTGTGTTTCTAGTCGATGCTGCAAGTGACTTGCATGTGTCATGGGAATAGCTGACACCAACACTGTGATCGTCATCTGTATTCCTCAGGGCCTGTCGTAGACTGATTAAGGTACTCAAATCTAGCAGATCTCTGTTATCATCACTGTTTTCAGAAATACAATATCAAGGCCAGCAGTGTCATGATGGTTGGGGTGCTGGACTCCCACAAGGCTGATTGTGGTTTGAGTCCCAGACCTGGTGACTTGATTTCTCATGTTCCTTCTCTTTTTCTCTCTGTCTTCCTCTGGTGAGTCCCCTATAGCAAATTAAAATACAATAACAATAATTAAACTAAATAAATAATTCTTTTAAAAAATACAATAACAATTTCTCTGCCTTCAGAACAATAATCATTTTAACCTAATACGCTGTATGGATCCCACTTTTACACAATTCAGAATCATGGTGAACACCACCCAATAGCGTGTAATGTAACCTCAACGCTTCCAAAGCAGAACAGAGCCTTATTTACCTTCTCAGATAGCATTAGTAGCACTTAGAGAGTACTGTTATTGATATATTAAGAGAAGGGAAACATTAGTAAGTCTTCCCTTTCTGTCCACTTAGCCTTCAGTGTGGTCACTTTGGCCTGCCGAATACATTACTCTTCTTACCCTCATCTCTGCTTTCGCTCCGTTTTTCAGGTACCGCCTCTTGAACTTTCTCGTCCCTATCTTGATATACCTTTATTTCTCTTTTGTTCTTCATCTCCTTTTTCCTGAGACTTTCACTGAGCTTCTAGACATTAACTCTAGTCAAATTTGTCAAATAAAAATGTAGTTTTTAGTTTGTGAACTGAGTTCCCATAATATTCAGTCCACAAACTAAAACGGTCTCCTTTTATCTGAGGTTATCAAAGGCCTTGAATAATTTTTTTTCAGATATGTTCAGAAATATGTTCATGGTTATTTTGGAGTTCAACTGCATCCTTTCTTTGAAAAAGCGGAAAGAGACACGTGTCTGTGTATATAAACTGTGTATGGTCTCTGGCCTTCCCTCCAGGCCCTCCCCATGGAGAGTGTGTAACAACCTCATAATGTTTCAGAAAAAGAGGAGAAAAACTCACATACATAAACCTCTAAATAGCACGTTCTGCGTTTTCCTTGCTCAAGGTAATGAGGCCCTCCCACTCCATCTGGTCTGCCTCTTTTCTCACGATGGTCACACTTACCCCATCAGGCAGCTAGACCCTGATGACCACAGCACAGTCAGTCCCCCGGCCCTGAACACTTGGAGATTTTTGTTTGCTTTGGGTTGCCTTTAATAAACACTGCTACAGTCAACATTTGCACATATCATCTTTTGGAAATAGATGTTAACAGAGAATTTGCTTGAAGTAGAATCAGGGGTCCAAAGGTTATATGTATTTTATAATTTGTGAATTCTTACAAATGGCTCTAAAATGTTAGTTCAGCTTATTCTGTATGAAAGAGCCTGATATTTCATGTCTTTAATTAATTATGGCATAGACAATTTTATAATGAATTATGTTAGTATACATTTTCAATATTTTTCAAGCATGATAATAAAAATAACCATTGATTTCCTCTTTTATCTGTGTCAGGACCAGTAGAAACTCCCTGATCGTATTAGGGCAGGGCCCTGTTAAGATCAGAGGGGTTGGGCGGGACAGTCTCTGCTACCACCTCATTAAAAGGCCCTCCTCCTGTGGACAAGTCGCCAGCAGCTACTTCCAAGATCCCTGTGGCTCCTACAAACAACCTTGGTTCCCCGTCATGCCTGGCTTCACATGGCTTCCTCTCCCTGCTGGGTGCTGTTGGGCTCATGTTTACATCTTCCCTACTCCAGGGATGACCCCACTACCACTCCCACACCCAGCAGCTGGGCCTGGACACCTCTGAACTGACTGGTGGGCTACTCCAACCAGTCCTTGACATCGGGCCGCAAGCCCTCTGCTGTCTGCATGCTTAGGTTTTTGGAGTAATCTCATAGATTCTGATCATATATGAGGTTTTTTTAACATTCAGAATATAATTCCCAGGCAGAGGTAAGGACGGCAAAGAAGAAAATAATTTGCTTATTCATTGGTTCACTTATTCAGCACATGTGTATTCTCTATCTTCTTGATCTGGACACTTAGATGTAAAGCAGAGCTGATTCTTCCTTAGAGACAGAGACAAATAGACAAATACCAGCGCTATACTGAAGAACAGGACTATATAGCTAGTCAGAGGAGATGAAGATTTTTAAAAATTTCTTTAGATATTTAAAACTTCCTTTTGATTTTTTTTAGTTTAGCTTTCTGTCTTCCGATTCTCCAAATCACATCTTTTCTTGTTTTATTTTTTGTTTGCTTTTGTTTGGTTTGGTATGGTTTGCTTTGTTTGGTTTTGTTTTAAAGTGAGGTCAAGTCGAGCTTGAACAATTTATTCAGCATATTTGAACAAGCAATAAAAATTCGTTTACTTAAGTTACCCGGCCATTTCCAATGAAAACATTTTGATCATGAAAAAATAATTTAAAAATAATGCTGATAATTTTTTTCCAAAAGTCTATCTTCATGTTATGCTTTGAATATACAATGCAGATCTTGGAGAAGCATTTAAATAGATCATTTGTGTAGGTAAAAAAAGGAAAGAAAATGAGAATAGAGAAAGGTAAGAAAGGACGGATTTTAAAAGAAGGAATCAAAAAACCCTAGGTTTCCATGTTACCTTGAATGTCTCTGAAGACTGAAGGGACACACTCTTACAATTCTCATTTCTCATTTCTTTCAAGTTCTAAGACATTGCCTTGGGTTCCCCCCGTTAGGTCATAGCAGAATGGCGCATAGTGTGTCTATGTGGGTCTCACCATTACCGTTTCTTCTGTAGAGTGGACGTGTTTACACCTACCTCACAGGGTTGTTGTGAGGGTCAAATACGATTGTGCAGGTGAAAATGCTCTGTAAAGTCCCAAAGTGCTTTGAAGACTTAGGAGTATGGCAAACAGTGGTCTCTCCGAACAGTAACTGCTGTTTCTTGCTGCCACAATGCAGACGTGTTTGTAAATTTACTTATTTCATGAGAGAGAGAGAGAGGAAGAAAGACAGGGACCCTGGATAGAGTCCTGTTGCACCATGATCCTCTCCGTAAGCCTTCCAGCCATCCAGGATCGTGGGTGCACCCGGCAAGCTTATATCGACTTGAGATCTGAACCCCGGATCTTCCCATATGTCTCCCATGTTGCCCACTGGTGCCCTACAGCCCATGCCCCCAATGCAGACACTTTAAATCTGTAATCAGTATAGAAGTGAAAGAAAAATGAAAATGCAAGAAGCTAAATAAATGTGGTGGGCAGGAAAAGAGATGCTCAAGGATAAGACTAGAGTTTGTGGCAGGCAGAGCAAGCCTGACCAGCTTGCAGCTCCGGGAGTTGGTCTGAGCTGTGTAGACAAACACTAGTTATAAAGAGTAGGACTATACGGAGCACACACTAGAAGCCAGACATTGTCAGCAGAGGTTGCAACCAAGGGTTGGGTTTGTCAAACAAGAGTCCAGATTCTGAAAGACAAAGTGTGAGCCCAAGATGCTGTTGATGAGAAAATTCCAAGAGGGGTTGAAACAAATTGAGTAACAACGGTACTCTGGGTTTGTGGTCCTGTGACTCCAAAGCCTCCAAGGAAAAGAGAGAGGAGGGGAGACCATCCAGAGATCCACATGGTTCTCACCATGAGCAAACTAGCAACACCAAGCATCCAGCGATAAGTTGGAGCTCTGTCCATGGTTTAATTTGATGGGTTTCCTATCCCACTCCTCCCTGGAGGACAGGGAGAGCATGGGAACTCTTCTTGTGCCAACGAACCTTGGCCCACACTGGCCCCAAAATGACCTTGATCTCAGGGATCCTGGGAGACGATTCCAGGGGATTCGGTTCTCGAGTCAGCTGACGTCCTTGCTTGAACACAGATTGTAAAATACTAACCCAAGCTTTCCAAACTAGGGGAGAAAGCCTTCTTGTCTCTTGAGACAAAGGTAGATACCAAATGTCCAGTTCACGTGAACAAATTGTATCACTTTTAATAATGCATAATAAAGAGAAAAGAAGTCCACCCCATCTCTAAGGCTTGTCACATAGACTGTCTGCTGTTTCCTCACCTAATTTGGAAGAGTAAGTTCCAGTCAGGCCAAGAATTCCTACGATCCACTTAAACTCTTCATACCCAAGCAGTCCAGTTGCCAGTGTGTGGTTTGTTAGTCTGTAGCGTTCTTTGTCCATGTTCAGTGAGACTATGAGCAAAATGTGGATTTCGAGAATGCATTTTATCTTGAAACGTACGCAATGATATGAAAAATCCACTTGTCTGTGATTTGATTTCTACTGAGGACTCAGCTTAATCTTAAATGAATTCTGGTCTTTATCCAAATGTTCAAATGATCAAAGGCCTTCTTCTCCAGCCACTGACTAACGACGGTAATGAACATTTATAAAATGCTTGCGTGTACCAGAGGCATATAATGCATTATCACATCTAAATCTCAGAAGAACCCCCAGCATGAGTACACAGTTATCCTCCTTTTATGGATCAGAAGCTTACTGCTAACAAGTGGTGAAGCAGAACACAAAGCCAGGCTTATCAATCTCCAAAGTTCCTGTAACTCCATTTCATATTCCCACGCTAGTTTTTATGTATTTTTACATATAAATACCACACACATATAGTGTGGAAGATATGGAGAGAAACAGAGAGAAGGAAGAAAGCTTTGTAATGAATAGTTTGGTTTTCTAGAATAGGTTGGATAATTCGAAGACCCTAAAGAGATAAAAATCCTGGGAACCAGCAGTTAGTGTAATGGCTATGTCGCTGGACTCCCACGTAGTCTGCCACGGTTTGG
>NW_006204918.1:987068-1002103 GCF_000334495.1 Tupaia belangeri chinensis
AGAGGAGAATGGAGGAGAAGGGATTGCGGCGTGACCATCCCCCCTGGGGGGTGATTTCTCGCTTTCTGTCTCTATGTCTCTCTCTGTCTGTCTGGCGAGCGCACGCGCCCTACAGTGAAAATCTCTCCAAAAAAAAAAAAGAGATAAAAATCCTTGCAGAAGATCGAATTCCAAAAGAGCATTCTCGATCTCTATGCTTAGGCTTCTACTTGCAAAACTACTCCGGCAATGGCCTTCCGTCTTTCCCCAAGTACATTACTCAGAAACATGTTCTTCCTGGAATACTCACCAAGCTTTATTAACACTAATGAGAGTTACTTATATGCACCTGGGGAAGAGCTACCTGCTAATATTCTATCTGTATTTCAATAACTGGCTCAGTTTTAACATGTCAAAGTATAATGATTGTCCTATATTTCTTTTTTAACTCCATACTAGACTTTCTCAGTAGCACTAGCTATGAGTTAGCAGAGCACAGTGAGGTGGGGATGGCGCTAGGGATCTTGGATAAATGCTGCTCATTCTTGACAGTTGTATGGTGCATAAACCTTTCTGTGATTCCACTAATTGTTGCTACAACACACAGCATTCCATTAACACTCTAGGTGTGTTCCTTGTCGTGTGTATAACTAATAGGTCTTGTAAATTAAAATCAGGATTGAAATCAGTAATGGATCCAGCAGTTTGCACTTGTCCTGTTTAATCCCAGTCCCAGGTGACAGTCATAGCCTGATTCTCATCAACGTCAAAGAGTAGTTAAAAAAAAAAAATCATAAAGTTTTGGTCAGTTCTTCTGCTTCAACCAGATTTGAAATCTGTCCAGCTGTGTGTACAAATGCAGAGGCTGTAGAGAGACTCAACACTCACTCTCATTCCTCCACATCCTCTGAGGACCACGTGACTTTCTTGTCCTTCTTCAGAGAACCGGTCCCTGGCTTCCAATCTGACAAAAACTTTAGCTTTGTGCTAATAACATCATTTCTTTGGTGCAAATTAAGGTAGCCTATTATTTGTCCTGCTCAACCTTGCATCTCTAGAAGATGCTGCTTTTATGAAGAGAACCCCAAGGCCAAATTCCCTACAACAGTTAGCTTTCTGGCACATGAAGTGCCCAAGAAATTCTCCCGTTATGACTTGACCTACAGACCTTGATCCTTTGGGGGGTTACCATAGTTATTCCCATTTCCTGCTTCCCCTAAACTCTTTAGCACATCCGGCCTGATCCACTTCAAGGTAAAATACCTGAAACCCAGTCATTTCAAGGGGGCCATTTAAAGGACTATACTGTGAATTCTTTAGAACTACACTTCTAATTATATTTAGTAGAGTTTTGAGTTATCATTTTTTTAAATGAAAAAATGGATATATCCTTTTAATTGAATACGAATACTCTGTTTATGTGCACAATATTTTCATACAAATTCCAAATGGTTTGCAGTATACCTCATCTGTCCCCTATGAAAAGATCTGTTCTTTTACAAAACATTCTCCACCTGAAATTCTCTCCTGTTACATTGTCATTTAATCTTTCCTCCTGAAATGCTATTTTCACACTAAAATAATGTGTAATATTTTAATCAGAGTAACTAAATGAATAAATTATTACTACTATATTGAAACATGTTAATGCTCTTGTAATCTTTTATTAATAATATTTTAAGCTACTTAAAGTACGTGTTTCCATGACAAAGTGATCATTTTTGGAGAGGGTATGATGTCCTCAACTAACAGTCTATCAGATATAGTGGTTAAATTCTCATCTCTAAAGAATACTTATGCATTCTCAAGTTTATATCCAATGAAGTACTCTATTTCTCCTTTTATTGCACATAATCAAAAACACGAAATATAAATGAAAGAAGAAAAAGGAAAATACGTTAGACTCCTTGAACTGCCCAAATACAATACTACAGACTGGGTGGCTTAAATAACAGAAAGTCACTCTCTCACTGTTCTGGAGGCTGGAAGTCCAAGACCAAGGTGTTTGATGGTTGGTCTCTCCTGATGCCTCTGTCCTTAGCTCACAGATGGCCTCTTCTCACTGTACCCCACACATAAGTCTCTGTGTGAGCCATGAGCTCCTGGCATCTTTTCTTCTTCTTATAGGACTCCAGTCCTGCTGAATTAGGGCTCAGCCCTTATAACCCCATTTAATCTAACTACCTCTGTAAAGGCCCTGCTTCCAAAGACAGTCACACTCAGTAAAGGACTACGCTTTAGAATATCAGCAGATGGTGAGGTGATTAAGGCTCTGGACTCCTACAGTTCAAGTTCTGGACCTGGCAGCTTGAAAATCACGCTGGTCACATGTGTGTACGTTCCCAAATTGCCAGGGGGAGAATGGAGGAGAGAGGATTGCAGCATGGTCATCCCTCACAGGGGATGATTTCTCGCTTTCCCTTTCACTCTCTCTCTGTTTCTCTCCAGCGAGTACAAGCGCCCTACTCACAAACCTAAAAGGAAAAGCATAGTCACACTAGGGGGTAGGACTTCAGCACAAGATTCAGGGAATACAATCCTCACAGCACAGGGCTGGGAGTGTTTCAGCATAAATTCAGTTTTCTTTGTCTATCTGTTGGTTCTTAAAGAGGGCATAGGTCGTACCCTAAATAAATTTGAGGCATTCTTGTATTTTTATAGCTGTGAGGACGATTTGACTTTTTCTAATTTCTTGCTAACATTTTTATTTCACATTTCAGTGATACTCTGTTACATGATGGCATTGCATGACATAAACACTACTAAGGGAATGAAATTCAAGTAGATAATAACCAATGGTGATGAGACTAGGGACAAATAGAATGACCTGAGCAAATACTTCTAATATTCTTCACCAGATAATCACCATCAGTGTAAAGATTTTAAAATAGAACATAACAGAAACTTGCTTCAAAGAATAGGAAGTATTGGTCACATATTAAGAATCGCAAGAGATGGGTCTTGCATGGCAGAATCCAGGAGGTCTCACTAATCAGTTGGACTCAGCCTCTGTATTGCTCTCTCTTTGTAAGAGAGACTTTTGACTAAAGGGAACATCCACTCACTGGAGAAACAGAGAGAGATTGAGAAAGAAAAGCAAGAAATCATCCCCCAGTGGGGGTAGGGGATGACCACACCACAATCCTTTCCTCTCCATTCTCCTCCTGGGATTTTGGGCGTGCACGCATAAGTGCCTAAGATGAGCTTCAGTCACCGGGTCTGGGACTTGAACCACAGTTGGCCATTTGGGAGGCCAGTGTCTTAGCCACCAGGCCACTTGCTGGCCCCTCGGTATCTCTCTTTGTATAGGTTACATTACCTGTCAGGTAGGTGCCGCGCAACTGACGACTCTGGAGACAGTCTTCTCTACAGCACTTCATTTCCCCAGGTTCTGAATACAGGAGCTCTCCCCTTCCTCCCCAACCCTAGGACCTTATAAAGGGCCCCTGGCCAATCGCACGTTGTCCACGTGTGCGGAAATCAGTTCTCGGGTAGGGATTGGCTGCATGTGAAGTTCCCGTGCTCTCCACGCTCCTCGCGCACCACTTCCTCGAAGTTGTTGTTTACAACTTCCAGCACTTAGTGAGCTTCCGCTAGGTGCCATCTTTAAGATGAGGCTGTAGGCGATGGGCGGGGGCGCTCCACAGGTAGGCACTTGCTGTGCTGCGCTACCTCCACATTCAGCTAAGTCTGGCGAAGAACTCACTCACCTTTTTCCTTTCACTTGACTTTGCCTCAATCTCAAGTTTTCCTCTTGACTTGATTTTGTCTAGAAAAATTAATTCCCTCCTCAACCAGATGAGGTAAGTATCAAATGGTGGATAGTACAGGACTAGACTTTAGAATATCGGGGCACAGAGGGTACTAAGAAGGTAGATCGAGCTCACTATGTTCAATGATATTCAGAAATATTCTTGCCGATTGCTTATTGGGCAACAATGTGTTAGTTCAGTTCTTCCTTACTAAATAAAGATAGTTCTCTAGGTAACCATACTACATTTTGGACTGGTCTAGATGTTATTCTCAGGCCATGAAGAACATTGGAGGGACCTCTGAGGCCTTTCTCATGTAGAAATGACCTGACTTTGAACAGAGATTTTGATTTCAGGGACTTGTGTTATGGACATGTGATTTCTAAAAGCTCTTCCTTGATGTTTTTGGGGTGTTGGCAGGGATTGGAGAGGGTTTGCCCTCTTGATGTGTGCGTGCTGAAGAGAGAAAAAAGTGAGAAATGATCCCCTGGGGAGGATGACTACACCACAGTCCCTTCTCCATTCTCCTCGTGGGATTCTGGGCACACCCACGCAGGTGCCCAGTGAGGTTCTCTAGCCACTGTGTCTAAGCCTTGAACTGTGGCGGGCCATGTGGGAATCCAGCACCTTAATCACCATGCCACCTGATGGCCTCTACTCTCCCTCGGTTTTAAGGTACAAAGTAGTTGAGAAACTTCTTTAACGTGTGATACCTTTGTCCCACCATCTCTCTTTACAATCCTTAGGCCAGACGCCTGAGATTTTAAGAAACAGTACTACTAGTTATAAAGAGTGACCCCTCCATGCCTGGCACTCTGCACAGCACTTCAGCACTTCATGTACCTGCTCGGCTCAGCATTCACAAGGGTGCCTTCGCTTCACTATTTTCCCATGAGGATTTAGAGCAGTTAAGTTACCTGTGAAAATTGCAAAACTGGGGGCCATGTGATAGGTGTGCAGGTTTCATCTTGGCTTGTGTGATTATAAATTGTATCACTTAGAGACAGCCTACTATACCGCAATCGGACTTTCCCCCTCAGACTTCTTGAAAATCCAATTACAAGAGTCCTATGAGGTAATTACAAAAGATGTCATAATACAGGAAATGCGGATAGTCACAGTGACGTGCCCAGAGTCATAATGCAAAACTGCAGCACAGTTAAATCTAGACCCCTGGTCTCCCGGCTTCTGATTTCAAGAAGCATCTGTGTCTTCCATCTGATCTACCCTTTCTCTGATGAGTAAAAGTTGTATTCCTCTCTTTAAGCAGAGTATTTAGTACCTCAACCTAAGATCCTACTTGTTGAAACACATTATTTTTACAGAGGATTATTTTTTTTGCTCTGTTTTTCTTTCTGTTATGACCCAAACAAAATATGCCATTCTATATATTTTTTCTCGTTTCTAATAAATTATCTACTTTGGTGGCTCTAAAATGGCCAAGGTTTAAGCAAATGGAAATAATGTTTTCTGGAAGTGAGAAACAGCATCTTTGTTAATTTTTTGAAGTTGTCCCTAAACACTTCTGAGCATACTTGTTGGAAATGAATTGTGGCCTCTCCTGGCAGGTACAAATGTGGGGAAAAAAAAAAACAACACTATTGTTTTCTACCATGTGCAAGAAGTCAGTCTGATCACAGCTTGCAGAGACCTGAACGGTTATGAACATAAACAATGCCAAGGAAGATGTATATTGTCTTTCGATTTACCTCCAAGTCCAATTCAAGGTACAAACATCCAGTTACTTTGGGAAAGTATTTTCTTTTCATAAAGGGTCAGAGAATTCTGTACTGAGTTGTCAGCCCTGCCAGTAAGTGGACAGATTAAACTTTAGTGAGCCAAATTTGGGTTATTTTTCTTCATAAGACCCACATCTCAAATCCCCTACCGTCTACGGTTTCAGAGCTTCCCCAGATAACTTCCAGTATAAAATATAATTAATAACCTTATTACTTCCGTTTATAAGTACTTTACAGCTTAAAATGCCTTTATTCCTATTTGAAACCTCAACCCTAAGAGGTAGGTGTCATTACTTGTAGGATATAAATGGGCAAACACAGGTTGAAAAGTTCAGCTCACTTATCAGTGTCTCAAAGGCTTATAAGGAAGGACAAAAGGACTTTGGGCCAAGGCTCACATTTTCCAAAATCAGAAAAAATGCTTATGTGATTATGCTATTTTATGATGGATGATTTCTGATGGATTTCTTTTAGATAAGCCAGGCTCAGCATCTTAATGAATGACATGATTCTTTTTATGTCCTAGAATTTTAAGTGAAGAGTAAATTTTTAAATACTCCACAAATAGATAAATAAAATTTTGTTTAGAAAGGTTTTAAAATTATTCATTCTAGAGTAATTCTAGAAATTAAGATTCAGAAATAAAACATTAAATACTAACAAGATTACTCTAACATGATAGCAAATATCCCAATACTTAAACTCTCTCTCCCAAAAACAACAATATGCTCTTTGCAATGCAGATATTTTTATTTCATAGGCAATTTCTTTTTCTTTTTAGGTTTTTGCCATAGGGTTCATGTGCTAGCTGGAGAGAGACAGAGAGAGGGAAAGTGAGAAGTCACCTTCCGGGAGGGAAGTCCACGCTGCAATCCTTTTTCTGCCATTCTCCTTTCAGGATTTTGGGCATGCACATGCACCAGGTGTGATTTTCAATTTGCCAGGCCTGGGACTTGAACCATGGTCGGCCATGTGGGAGTTCGGTGTCTTAACCACCACACTACCTGCTGTCCCCTTTCATTGGCAATTTTAAAATCCAGTGGTAGATGCTCCAAAGAGAGAACCAGCAGTTAGCATAATGGCTATGTCACTGGATTCCCACGTAGTCGACCACGGTTCGCGTCCCGGACCCGGTGGCCTAAAACTCACGCCGAACGCGTGTGCGTGCATGCCCAAGATCCCGAGAGGAGAATGGAGGAGAAGGGATTGCGGCGTGACCAACCCCCGGGGGGTGATTTCTCACTTTCTGTCTCTATGTCTCTCTCTGTCTGTCTGGCGAGCACACGCACCCTATAGCGGGGGAAAAAAAAAAATCTACACAAAGAGGGAAGTATTGTTTAAACATCAAATTCTTCTTTCATTTTAAATATTTACCACCTGTTTTAGGAAGATTATGTTAAAGGTCTGCTGGGTGTTTTACTGACAAAACTGAGAAATTAAATACGTGTTGATACGTCCCTACTCTGAACATCTGAAATCCAAAGGGCCCTCCAACTTGAAAGTTGTTGACCATCATGACGCCACATGTGGGAAATTCCACCACTGACTGACTTCGTGTGAGGAGTCACAGTCAAAACGCTGTGATACGGAAATACTGCGTGAAATTACCTCAAGCTATGTGTATAAGATGCATGTTAAACATAAGTGAATTTTATGTTTAGACAAGTTCCATCACCAAGATACTTCATTGTACATATGTAAAATGTCAAAAAATTGGAAGTCCAAAACACTTCAGCCCTCAGGTAACTCAGATAAGGGCTACCCAATCTATATGAGAAATAATAGCAGCTTCTAACTTTTTAAAATTTTTATACATTCAAGTAATTTAGTCTTATTCATAGTTTAGACTTAATAATATCATCCGAGTTGAATGCAGTTCACTTAAAGCAACACATTCTCTATATTTTGGTTGTTTAGCAGTTGAACTATGGGTATTCCATATGATCATATTTAATTTTGCTAACTGATTAATTTTCAGCATCACCAGAATATCAACTACTTAGCTATCCCATAGTCTTCACATCTTGAGGGTCATTTGTTCTTTAATGTTGAAGTAAAATTGTTTGAGCTCCAAACCCACATTTTAAGGCATTTCCAGTGCTTCCTATCTGCAATAGTTTGATGAAAATACAGAAAAATTATACTCTAATTTTTTTCTTATTTAAGTCTCTGCCGTCTTTGTGGTTATGGATTTTTAAAGTTTATATATCTATTTCTTCCATGAAGAAGAGACAAAAAGGAGGACAAAGAAATAGAAAGACAGCACCAAAACCAGGGTTCCGACCCACACTCCACCCCCAGCTTCAGCCAACGCTGGGTCTCGAGCAGGTGTATTCCTGGTGGACTCAGAGAGATCTCTAGATGTGAACTAGGGCTCTTCCCAGAGGGTTCGGCCAGCCTCACAGAACATCGCATTTACCCTGCCCTGCTCTCCAACCCCCGTAGTCATGAGTGTAAGCGTGTTTCCAAACATGAATGTCCATGTGAAACTTTACAATGTGACCTTATTTGGAAGTAGGGTTTTTGCAGATGTCCTTAAGCTAAGTGAGGCCAAGTCTGTAAGAGGAGGTGGGCACACAGCGACACAGGAGAGGGGTACGCATCAACATGGAGGCAGAGATAGATGATGCAGCTCCAAGTCAAAGAGTGCCATGAATGGCTGGGAGCTTTTGAACCCAAGAAGAGGCAAGGAGGTCCATCAGGTGGGATGGTGGTGAAGGTGCTGGACTCCATGTGGCTTACTGTGCAGTTCAAGTCTCAGACCCGGTGGCTTGGAAAACATACCAGGCATGTGTGCATGTGTTTCCAAATTCCAGAATGGAGGAGAGGGGATTGTTGCGTGCCCACCCCCTGGGGTATTCTTTCTCACTATCCCTCTTTCTGTCTCTGTCTCCACTGAGCACACACACCTGATGACGCATGAACCAATGGGAGACACGCCCACCTGGACTTTTGAGATGTCAGCATTTGCCGTATTAACTACATGTGTTTGTTTTTTAGGAAATAGAATGTCATAAATACAGTTAAAGCCTCATTATTTCCTCTGCTTTCCAGAATAAACCTTTACACTGGAGTTTAGATTTCCTTCCATGTGTGTTTTCCTATATTTACTACAATATGTATGTGTATGCACAAACAATTCATGGTGCTCTGTTGTGTGTCATTTTACATAAATACTATTATACAGTAGCTCTCATTCTGAGCTCGTTCTTCCCCTACATGTTTATGAATTTCATCTTTATTTGAGCCATAGACCCTTTGCAGCAGTAAAGAGATTAGTAAGGATGCAGTCCACCACTAATTTTAATTAAATTAACCCTCATTTTAAATATGGTATAATTAAAGAAAACTGGAAAAAGATTATACAGCTTCATCTCCACAACCTATATGTCAGCAGATTCAACTCACTGTGTTTGAAAGATACACATTTTTTAAAAAAAAATCCAATAAAAAATAATATATTGTAAGAATAAAGATAATATAAATAAAAAATACAGTATAACAACTCTCTCCATAACATCTACATTGCATTATGTACTATAAGCAATGTAGAGGTGATTTACACTTCCCTCACAGATGGGAGGATGTACATAGTTTATATATAAATACTGTACCATTTTATATGAGGGGTTCTGGTGTACATGGTCCCTCTTGTACACTGAGGAACAATTACAGATTCACTTTATGTCCCATTTTCAAAATCATTGTCAATATGTCTGAGACCTTCCTTCCAGTCTTGTTATATGGCAAAAAGTAAATCTAGTTTTTAAGTCAATATCACCACTTGTTATATTATCTTCTCTTCCCATTTTCTTTTCTTTTGCAATGCCAGAAGACGTGTGTGTGTGTGTGTGTGTGTGTGTGTGTGTGTGTGTGTGTGTGTTTGTGTGTGTGTGTGAGAGAGAGAGAGAGAGAAAGTACCCCACAATGGGTCTAGCCCTGGGGCGTTCCTCTTCCTCCAACCCTCCCTCCCGTCAGGACCTGGGCATCCATACACGTTCACCCATCCAGCATGATTTTCAAGCTGATAGGTCTGGAATTCACGTCCTTGCTGGATATGTTGGATTTGGCTCCCTGCACACAGCTAACCCGCTACGCTACAGAGCCAGGTCTTCCTCTGCACTTTCTTTCTTTTCCTTTAGAAAAAAAAAAATCAATCGGGCACATGTACTTACCAGAGAGAGACAGCATGAGAAAGAAGGGAAGCAAGAAAGCACCTTCCCTCCCATGGGAAATGGTCACACCGCAACCCCCTCTCCTCCATCTCTCCCCACTCTAGGGACTTTGGAAATGCACACACATGCACCTGGAGGGCTTCTCAAGCTACTGGATCCGGGGCTCCGACTGCACAGTTGGCCCCTGGGATCCGGCAACCTGAGCCACCACACCACTGACGGGCCCATCCTCCCCATTTTCTGCATGGCCATTTTGACAATTAGGTTTAGTGCCCTTAAAACTTTCCATTAAATGTACACATTGTAATTGAACTATTCCTCTCTTCAGAAATACTGAATATGTTTCTGCTGTATCTCCACCTTTAAAAATAAGTTTTCAAAAAACCGAAAATTATCACTGAAATTGTTAATTTTTACTCTATTTGTAGTTACTTCATCAGATTAGATTATAAAACTATTTCTTCTTGGTGTCTCATTGTCATTTATATATATATATATATATATATATATATATATGAATGAGCTAATTGTCTAATAACTAGCTTATATACATTTAAAATTTCACATATAGCTATAAAGTATAGAGACTTTACAAATGCTATATTCTTTCTTACAAATTAGGGAAATAAGGATAGTGCGATTATCTTTAGAAAGTTTTAGTACATGGGGGACCAGCAGTTGGCATAATGGCTATGTTGCTGGACTCCCATGTAGTCAACCACGGTTTGAGGCTCAGACCCGGTGGCTTAAATTCACACTGGACATGTGTGCGTGCGTGCCCAAGATCCCAAGAGGAAAATGGAGGAGAAGGGATTGTGATGTGGCCATCCCCGGTGGGGGGAGGTGATTTCTCGCTTTCTGTCTCTCTGTCTTTGTCTCTCTGGTGAGTGCATGTGCCCTAAAAAACCTCTCCAAAAAAAAAAAAAAAAGAAGAAAGTTTTACTACATGGGTAGAAGGAAAATACAATGTATCAGAGCAGGAAAAAAAAATCATCTAACCTGATTAAATGTATTTATATGTATATATGCAATATAATATCATATACACAATGTAATATCATATACACAGTATAAAGAAATATGTGTTAACCAAAGAGCACTGGCCAGTCCCAGAGGCAAAATCTCACTGAGAGGTCTCATTGTAAATTAATAAATTAATTAAACTAATAATTCACTAGTTGTAATTTGGCTTCCTGTGCAGACTGCCTATGGGAAGAAAACGGTCTTGTCAAGCAGATTCAAATATTCCAGTTTTGAGGCAATTACATTTCTCATTGTAAATTAAATTGACATTTAGTCCCAGGAGGCTATTTAACATTAGTCTGCCACTAAGAGATAGATCCTTTCTCTGAGCTGCCCAAATCAGGATTCCAAGTGTGTAAGACTCTGCCTAATCCTCCCCCCAGCCCTCTCACCTCGGGAAGATCTTAGTAGCTAGCCCTGCAGGTTTTTTCCCATAGCAGGGCTGAGGTTTGCACTCGTTAAATCAATTTTTTTCTCATGATTTCTCTTATTGTTTCTACATGTAAAAACTATATTCTCTCTAGAGACATAGGAAATATTTAATTCAATTTCTTACATTTCCTGGTATTTTTAAACTTGTGCGAATTTAATCCACTTAGGTAATGCAGCCCAGGTTTCTAAAGAGGGGCTCACCATTCATGATTCATTCATACTGCAGGCAGCTCTTCCTCCAGTGCCTCATAGGTGACAATCCGCAATTCCATCAGGGGCTAAACAGATCACCATAAGGGTCACAGTTCAGCAGAGAAAACAAATGGGTTCACAGTGTTTGCTGCTGAATAACAGAGTGCCCTGAGAGCCCAGGAAGCTTCACCTTCCAAACGCGGGGATTGAGAGCAGAGAAAGGAGAGGGGAGGAGAGGCAGAGAGGAGAAAGCAGCCCTAATGGGAACCGGAAGTGAAGGAGACCAGGCTTATGCAGAAAATGTGAGTACCAAAAGTTACATAAATGGACTAAAAAGACCGAAGGCTACAGGCCAAAAAATGTCTCCAAGGGTGAGACTGGAGATTTGAGCCGAGATTAGTCATGGCCTTTTATTCCCCAGCAGATGCTCCGAAGGAGTACTCTACTAAAATCTTGTATTCTAGTTCATTGTGTTTCTAATTACACCAGGGGTCGCCTGAATTTGTCTGTAAAAAAAACGAAATAGCAAATACTTGGTTTGCATACCACACAGTCTCCCTCTATTCAGTTCCCTTGCTGCAGGCAATACATAAACTAATGCGCATGGTTGTGGTTTTTATTTATTTATTTATTTTTTGGAGCAGCTTTTTGCTATAGGGTACATGCATTCTCCAGAGACACAGAAAGCAAGAAATCAACCCCCAGGGGGACTGGCCACACCACAATTCCTTCTCTTCCATTCTCCTCTTGGGATCTTGGGCACGCACGCACACGCATCCGGCATGAGTTTAAATCACTGGGTCCGGGACTTGAACCACAGTCGACAATATGGGTCCAGCGATGTAGCCATTCTGCCATCGGCTGGTCCCATGGTTGTGTTTAAATAAAGTTTTATTTACAAACCAGACAGCAGGTTGGAATTGGGCTAAGGGCCATAGTTTGCTCCACACTCTAGAAGAGTCCTTTTGAAATAGGAGAAAATTGTGTTTGGAAATACCGAAGTCCAATTAAATCACATCTGATGCCATGGGGCAAGTCTCTCCTACCTGCGAGGCTAGCTGTGGCTGGTTCGTAATTCCTCCCTGTGGAATAAAGGTAGGAATGTCACAGACAAATATATGTATGTCATTGCTGTCGGTACAAAATGGAAATGTCAATACTGCTGGAAATCAAAGCTGTATTTGTACAGAATTTTAAAGAATGCATTGTTTCTTCTAGCCTTCATAGTGGCCTTATGCAGGATACACGTTTTAGTTAAATTTTTCCTGCAACCAGGAAAGCACCAGGCACCAAGAAGTAGCAATGAACAGATATTTTCGTCTTGTAATAGTTGAAAAGTTTGGTCCCACGGAGATGAAATGTTTTACCAATGTTGTCTTTGCGATGTCAGAAGCAGAACTAAAAATCCAGTGTGACACTTGAATTTTTAAGACATTTTCTCCATTTATTTCTCCCAAGAGAGAGAAAGAGAATAAGCAAGCCCCGCTGGGTCAACAGCACACTCCACCCACAGCTTCAGCTGGCCCTGCCTCGTGGGCGAGCGCATGCCCAGCATATTCGGGGAGATCTCTGGACTTGCACCCTGGCCCTTTCCAGGCAGGACTGCCTCTCAGAGCATTGTGGTCTACCATTGCACAGCTATCTGGCTCCGACCTCTACATTTTTTTTTTTAATTTAGAATTTTTTTTAAATTTAACTTTATTTATTTATTTTAATTTGACCAGAGAGGACAGAGTGAGAGAGAGAGACAGAGAGAAGGCAGGCCGTCAGGTCTGGGACTTGAACCATGGTCAGCCATGTGGGAGTCCAGCTACCCTAACCACCATGCCATCTGCTGCCCCTGACCTCTAGATTTTTAGTTTCAGTTTTACTCTAGACACAAATATGAAAGGGACTAGAGAACTAAACATAATAGTATAATTAATATTTCAAAATACACAAGATTTTTTTCCCTTAAATTATTAGTGTGTGAATGTGCTCACCAGAAAGATAGAGACAGAAAAAGGGAGAAAACACCCTCCCCTCTCCCCCATAAGGAGTATTCACACTGCAATCCCTTCTCCATTTCTCCATCTTGTCAGAATTTGGGGCACGTGGGCACATACTAGGGTGATTTTCAAGCATCTTGATCGGTATTGGACTGTGCAGTTGGCCATGTGGGAGCCAGCTCCCTTAACCTCAAGGCTCCAGGGCCAGTCCAATACATGAAGATTATTAAGTATCTTTTATAAGACAGAATTACGGTCTCTGTATCCTTAGAACAAACCTTCAACAATGAAATGCCTTCCCATGCTCACTGCAGGAATTCGGTGTTCATGCAAGTGGCTGCCTGTTGTCCCAACTGTTTTGTCCACAGATGAGCATTTGTCCCAACCCAGGCCATAGACGGACTTCCCTAGATAGTTTAGAACTGTCACTGAGGAAGGGACCATAGAATGTAAACTGAGGAGCTGTTGTTAGCAGACACGCCCTACCATACGGACTGGTAGGAGCTGTTAGCAGACACGCCCTACCATACGGACTGGAGAGCAGAGACGTCCAACTTGCAGCCAAAGTGAAGAATGGTGTCACCTGCAGAGAGAGAAGCTCACAAAGGTTGGGGAGTCCTGAGTAGATTGGGGTCTTGGTCCATCTGTACCTGATTGTGATCTGATCCCTGGGTCCTATGGAACACACCCTGATTCTTAAAATGCATTATCGTTTTCATTTTGGTTAAAGTTACTTTGGTTTCTGAGACCAGGAGGTAGCATGGTGGTTAATGTGCTGGATTGTCACATAGCCAACTATGTTTGAATCCCCAACTCAGCAACTTGAAAATCATGCTGGACACATGTGCATACGTGCCCAAAACCCGAAGAGGAGAATGGAACAGAAGGGACTGCAGTGTGGTCATCCCCTCTAGGGATCGATTTCTTACTTTCCTTCTCTCTTTCTCTCTCTCTCTCTCTCTCGGTCTCTCTCTAGTGAGCACATGCACCCTATGGCAAAAATCTTAAGAAAAAATAAAAGTTACTTTGGTTTCTGCTTTTTTTTTTTATTTTTTTTTCCCAATAAAAAAACAGTAAGAGTCATTGGGTAGGTGCATAGTCAATGGTAATCTGTATTTACCTGATTTGAATCTGGCAAAAGCCTACACTAAGACAGTGAAGAGGAGAATTAAGACAGTTACCCTGAAGAAAATGCATAGACATTACTCTCTCCTACAATCTTTAAGTACAAGAGAAAAATTGCCAAATGAAAAAAATAAATTTTTGACTGAATACATTTGTTTTGGGAGAAGTTTTTGCTATAGGCTGCATGCACTGGCTAGAAAGTCAGAGAGAGACAGAGAGATAGAAAGGGAGAAATCATCCCCTGGGGGCATGGCCATGCCGCAATCCCTTCTCCTCCATGCTTTTCTCGCACACGCGCCCAGCGTGAGTTTAAACCACCGGGTCCAGGACTCGAACTGAGGTCGACTACATGGGAGTTCAGCAACATAGCCATTATGCCAGCTGCGGGTCCCTTGACTGAATACATTAACTTGATGCTAAAGCAACCAAAGACATCGTTCATATCCATAAGACAAAGAGATGACTAAATTCAGAAAAAATTCTGATCTACAATCTTACAGAAAATGCTGCAATTGTGGCTGTGTGTAGGGCTGATTGAGGCCAATGACAAAATGAACCGTTTTTTCATCACCAAAATGGGTGCATGTCGAATGGTGCACGATGCCACCTCTCTAATCAATGTATTGACCT
>NW_006204918.1:1002252-1077160 GCF_000334495.1 Tupaia belangeri chinensis
GCCCTACAGTGAAAATCTCTCCAAATAAATAAATAAATAAATAAATAAATAAATAAATAAATAAATAAAATTGAAAAATATGTCATGAACAACCGATGGCATAGTGATTAAGGTAGCTGGATCCCATGTAGCTGACAGCACAGTTCGAGTCTCTGATCCAGTGACTTGAAAAACACACCAAGTGTGTTTGTCTGTGTGTATGTTTGCCCAAAAGCCTAAGAGGAAAATGGAGAATGGATTGTGGTGTGGTCATCCTCTCTGGGCAGGGTGGGTGGGTAACGCTTTCTCACTTTCTCTCACATACACACACTCTCTCCAATGAGCCCATGAGCTCTTTTGCAAATTAAAAAAAAAAAAAAAAGAAAAGAAAGAAAAATATTTCAGGTGACAATATGCGCAGGCATAAAAGGAAAGATATGGGGCTCAGAGAGTTTGAACAGAGGGACTTACCGTCAGAATTCCAGAAACGTAAGGATTTGGGAGGAAATGTGAAGCCATTTGCTTTACCATTAAATAAAACCAAAGGGTTGTAGAAACAGCAGCAGCTGCTTCTGATATGACGTGCCTTCTCTTTTAAATACAAAACACCTTTGTTAGTGGTTTGCAAAGTGTGGTCCCTGGACCAGCAGGATCAGCATCACTTGGAAACGTGTCAAGAGTGTAAATGACCAGGACTCCCCAAAAGACCTGCTGAATGACAAACTCTGGGCGTGGGTCCAGCCTTCTGGGAGTCCGTGACATGCCAGAGTTTAAGAACCCCTGACTGAACAAGCAAGGCTCGTTTGATGACATTTAGGGAGGAAGAGGAGGTAAAGAACGCGCTGAGAAAATGCTAACATGCATTTGTTTGAGCAGTAAGATGAGCAGGCTTATATAATCCAGTGTTTCAATAGGCCTTTTTTTTCATAGCATGAATGATACATATATTAACCTTGGCTATATTTGGCTTGTGTGAAAATAAACATTTGGGCATGACCCTAATTAATACAACATGACTCTAATATTTATAGACTTCACAGAACCCATCCATCCATTCTTCGATTATGCTTTCTCATTTTCTTAGGCAATTATAGGGAATGACTGGGCCACCCAGGTATTTGACTAGGTAATTGAAAGTTTGAATACTGTAATAGCACATTATTTTCCTCTCTAAAAGTGTTTTTAACTTATGCTTATTAAGAGAGGAATGGCTTATGTGTTTGGACATGATTACATTAATTCAGTATTAAGTACTGAATTACAGTTTTGGACAAATCCAGAAAAATAACTATAATTATAATAACATAGATTAAAATGCCATCTATTCTCTTTATGTTTCTGAGTGGCTCAGCCAGTTTTGTTATAAGAAATTGTCAATTTTCTTTGCATGTTATTGGATTACTGTTTCTACAAAATTAGCTTGAATTGGGAATCCCCACATAATAAAACTATTTTCACATTAGTAAGATATTTTTGTTATGACCATTGTATCTTGAGCTTTATAATACAAAGCTCCTCGAGCTTACATTTGGAAAGATATAGTTAATAAAACTACATTTATTCATTGGCTTTTATGATTGTGACAGAGTAGTGTTATTTTTATTTAGCACTAAGTAAAATTTTAAAATGTTTTCTGTCTCTGATTTACATTCCATTCTTCAGACAAATGATTTTTTAAACAAATAGTTAACAGAATGGTATGGGCTGTTGAAAGAATTTTGATACTCCAAGTGAATTGTTTTTAATAATCCCAGTTGTACATTTTTATTTATCGGTCCCTAGGTTCAACATGTATATCTTGGTTTCTAAAAGTATGAATCATTTCATATTTATGTATCAAGATTCTATCAAAGTTTATCATATATGTGACAATTTTGATTAGACATTACAGGATAAAATTACCTTTAGATTATCAACATAGTGTAGTTCTTTGTAAAGTTTACTCCTTTAGTCATTTTGCAAAACACACAATACTTGTCTAGTTTTTTTGATCACATTAATTCTTTTTCAAACAGAAGAAAAACACGAAAATGTGAGACAAAATCTAAAGTTTTTGTAACGAGGACTATCCTAGCTTTTCTAAATGACGACACCACTAGAGTTACCTCGTTTCTCTTACTAGGAAGAACTAGATTTTTGTTTCTGGCATTATACAAGGTCTACTTCTTGGTCTATACCACTGAAAGTAAGTCACTAGAGAATGTATCGAGTTTCTGCGTTAGTGTGACAATAAAATAATACCTTTGTGGGGCCAGCAGGTGGTGTAGTGGGTAAAGCACTGGACTCTCATGTGATCAGCCATGGGTCAAGTCCCAGATCAAGCATCTTTTGAAACTCATGTCTGGTGCATGTGGGTGCATGCCCAAAATATCAAGAGGAAAATGGAGGAGAAGGGATTGCAGTGTGGCCATCCCTCCTGGGAGGTGATGTCTCACTTTCTGTCTGTCTGTCTCTGTCTCTGGAGAGTGCATGTGCCCTATAGGAAAATCTCTCAAAATAATAATAACAGCTTTGTGGTACATTTTTCTAAATAATTTAAGAAATCTGTATAACATTAATAAATGTATAGCTATCAAATTTTTAAAGTCATTGAAACATGATCTTTGACATAAAAAATAGATATATATACATATATATATATATAAACTTACAGAAATGTTAAAAATAGGAAGAATTTTTGCTCTTCAGTTTTTATAAATGAAATATTGACAGTTAAACTCTGTACCAATAGGTGGTGCTAGAAAGTTCAATATTTATTTCAATATTGAACTCTTAGTAAAAGTGTCCTAAAACGATTTAAAAAAAAAAAGCATTATAAAACATACGTGCATAATTAACCTCTGTTTTTCAGCATCTGAAGCTAAGACCGTTCGCCTGGTGGGTGGCAGCGGCCCTCACCAGGGAAGAGTGGAGGTGTTCCACGGCGGCCGGTGGGGCACGATTTGTGACGACCGCTGGGAAATACGCACCGGACTGGTCGTCTGCAGGAGCCTGGGGTACCAAGGTGTCCAAAGTGTGCACAGTCGAGCTTATTTTGGAGAAGGTAACTTTTTCCTTTTACTTACCTACGACATTTATTTCATGTTGAATTTCTTCCAATGCGGTGCGTTTTTTGTTGTTTTTTCTCCTGCAGTATCTCTTTCTTCTATGCAGCCTCCTCTTCTGGTGTAGGTACGGTTTGCTCTCTTTCAGTGAGGAACATATCGATGTGGCAGAGAGCTCCTTTATGGGTTAATTGAGCTACGAGTTCTTTCTGCGTACCTCGTTTTCCTGAATGTGCTCAATGACCAGAGGATCTACTTCTAAACCCCTCAGTGCAGCACAACTCTTCGTTTTTTAGGATGTGCTGCAAATATTCAGCACACATTTGGACCCGCCAACCCTGTGTCCAGCCCCACGGTCGGTCTGGGCACGTCTGCCTACTGTTGCGAACAGAATGGCACACACTGCTTCTGCAAAGTGACATCCTGCTGATACTTGGTGACATTTCATATATGCATACCCTTGATGACCTGGGCAGTTTCCCAGATGTCCTTATAGTAAACAACAAAATTTGAACTTCTTGATTTGCATGATTTTGTGTGATTTTCTGGGTCAAGTGAATTGTGAACCACTTTCAGAACGCCTCAGGTTGCTTCCAAGAAGAGCTATCTTATCTTTTTTTTAATGAATTGTAGACATTCTCTAAAGATATAGAACCAAGTAGGTCCAGGAACCATAAGACAGGAGGAAGGAATTCAGTGTAAGATTTTGTCAAAATGGCCTGTAGAAAGTAGAAACAAAAAGGAGGAGATATAATAAACAATTCACATCTTCTCTGAGACAAGTTGTGATTTTTTTTTTTTAAAAGAGAAATGTTTGCTACAGAGCACATGCGCTCGCTGGGCAGAGAGAGATGGAGAGACAGAAAGCGAGAAATCACCCCTGAGGGGATGGCCATGCTGCAATCCCTTCTCCTCCATTCTCCTCTCGGATCTAGGGCATGCACGCACACGCACCCCATGTGAGTTTAAGCCACCAGGTCCAGACTCGAACTGTGGTCAGCTACGTGGGAGTCCAGTGACCAAATCATTATGCCAACTGCTGGTCCCTGGTTTAGCTTTTTTGAAAGGGCATGCCAGGAAATAAGAGAAAAGACGAGACACACAAGCTTCAATTTCAAATTGATGAACCGTTAACTGATTTTTGGATGTATATGCATTTGTGTGTTTTCATTTTCACTATGAACTACCCAGAGGGTTAGGGAGAGAATCTGCAAGGCATAAAATATTTTAACACATGCCCAATATTATTACTATCTCAATTTGTTTTACATTGGTAGGATTTAGCCTTCTTGATTTCCTAAGTGGTGTTGTTTTAGATAAACGTGGGCCAGTTGGTAAAATGAAGAGGAAATTATATGTAAAATTATGGTGGTTACAGAAATTACAGCAGCACATCCGATAATCTTATCTATAGTGAAAAATAGGGGAGGATGTCAAACTATCACATTGGAAAACTGGAAAAAGATAAGATAGGCTTCTTAAATGCTAGAAGATATTGTTAAGTGATATTAGGCGATAATTTTTTAAATAATAACTGTATGCAAGTCATTAGGCTAAATATAGGAGTAGTATTGATAATAGGCCACAATTATATCCTTTTTATTTTATTTATTTATATTTTTTTAGAGGTTTTTGCTATAGGGCGCGTGCACTCGCCAGACAGACAAAGAGAGAGAAACAGAAAGTGAGAAATCATCCCCCAGGGGGGATGGCCACGCTGCAATCCCTTCTCCTCCTTTCTCCTCTCAGGATCTTGGGCACGCATGCACATGCGCCCGGCATGAGTTTTAAGCCACCGGGTCCGGGACACGAACCACGGTCGACTACGTGGGAGTCCAGTGACATAATCATTACACTAACTGCTGATCCTATATATCCTTTTTATTTATTTTTTTTTAGAGGGTTTTGCTATAGGGCGCGTGCACTCGCCAGACAGACAAAGAGAGAGAAACAGAAAGTGAGAAATCATCCCCCAGGGGGGATGGCCACGCTGCAATCCCTTCTCCTCCTTTCTCCTCTCAGGATCTTGGGCACGCATGCACATGCGCCCGGCATGAGTTTTAAGCCACCGGGTCCGGGACACGAACCACGGTCGACTACGTGGGAGTCCAGTGACATAATCATTACACTAACTGCTGATCCTATATATCCTTTTTATTTATTTTTTTTTAGAGGGTTTTGCTATAGGGCGCGTGCACTCGCCAGACAGACAAAGAGAGAGAAACAGAAAGTGAGAAATCATCCCCCAGGGGGGATGGCCACGCTGCAATCCCTTCTCCTCCTTTCTCCTCTCAGGATCTTGGGCACGCATGCACATGCGCCCGGCATGAGTTTTAAGCCACCGGGTCCGGGACACGAACCACGGTCGACTACGTGGGAGTCCAGTGACATAATCATTACACTAACTGCTGATCCTATATATCCTTTTTATTTATTTTTTTTTAGAGGGTTTTGCTATAGGGCGCGTGCACTCGCCAGACAGACAAAGAGAGAGAAACAGAAAGTGAGAAATCATCCCCCAGGGGGGATGGCCACGCTGCAATCCCTTCTCCTCCTTTCTCCTCTCAGGATCTTGGGCACGCATGCACATGCGCCCGGCATGAGTTTTAAGCCACCGGGTCCGGGACACGAACCACGGTCGACTACGTGGGAGTCCAGTGACATAATCATTACACTAACTGCTGATCCTATATATCCTTTTTATTTATTTTTTTTTAGAGGGTTTTGCTATAGGGCGCGTGCACTCGCCAGACAGACAAAGAGAGAGAAACAGAAAGTGAGAAATCATCCCCCAGGGGGGATGGCCACGCTGCAATCCCTTCTCCTCCTTTCTCCTCTCAGGATCTTGGGCACGCATGCACATGCGCCCGGCATGAGTTTTAAGCCACCGGGTCCGGGACACGAACCACGGTCGACTACGTGGGAGTCCAGTGACATAATCATTACACTAACTGCTGATCCTATATATCCTTTTTATTTATTTTTTTTTAGAGGGTTTTGCTATAGGGCGCGTGCACTCGCCAGACAGACAAAGAGAGAGAAACAGAAAGTGAGAAATCATCCCCCAGGGGGGATGGCCACGCTGCAATCCCTTCTCCTCCTTTCTCCTCTCAGGATCTTGGGCACGCATGCACATGCGCCCGGCATGAGTTTTAAGCCACCGGGTCCGGGACACGAACCACGGTCGACTACGTGGGAGTCCAGTGACATAATCATTACACTAACTGCTGATCCTATATATCCTTTTTATTTATTTTTTTTTAGAGGGTTTTGCTATAGGGCGCGTGCACTCGCCAGACAGACAAAGAGAGAGAAACAGAAAGTGAGAAATCATCCCCCAGGGGGGATGGCCACGCTGCAATCCCTTCTCCTCCTTTCTCCTCTCAGGATCTTGGGCACGCATGCACATGCGCCCGGCATGAGTTTTAAGCCACCGGGTCCGGGACACGAACCACGGTCGACTACGTGGGAGTCCAGTGACATAATCATTACACTAACTGCTGATCCTATATATCCTTTTTATTTATTTTTTTTTAGAGGGTTTTGCTATAGGGCGCGTGCACTCGCCAGACAGACAAAGAGAGAGAAACAGAAAGTGAGAAATCATCCCCCAGGGGGGATGGCCACGCTGCAATCCCTTCTCCTCCTTTCTCCTCTCAGGATCTTGGGCACGCATGCACATGCGCCCGGCATGAGTTTTAAGCCACCGGGTCCGGGACACGAACCACGGTCGACTACGTGGGAGTCCAGTGACATAATCATTACACTAACTGCTGATCCTATATATCCTTTTTATTTATTTTTTTTTAGAGGGTTTTGCTATAGGGCGCGTGCACTCGCCAGACAGACAAAGAGAGAGAAACAGAAAGTGAGAAATCATCCCCCAGGGGGGATGGCCACGCTGCAATCCCTTCTCCTCCTTTCTCCTCTCAGGATCTTGGGCACGCATGCACATGCGCCCGGCATGAGTTTTAAGCCACCGGGTCCGGGACACGAACCACGGTCGACTACGTGGGAGTCCAGTGACATAATCATTACACTAACTGCTGGTCCTATATATCCTTTTTATTTATTTTTTTTACCAAAATGAATTTTCATCTCAGATTTAAAGATGAATTTAAGCTGGAATTCAGATTCTAATGTCTTCAGAGACCAGAATGATAATTTAATGAAGAAAGTAACCCTGAAACAGTAGAATGATACTATGCAGAATTTATGTACCCAGATTCAACCTGGCCACCAATTTTTAACATGTGCTTTAAAGGTCTGATAGAAGAAACAAAAGGTCTTTGGCATTTTTAAACTATCCTTACCACATCTTCAGAACTTTTTCCCCATGTTGAGAAGTATAGGCTTACATCATTCTTGCACCTGTTCAATTTACTTCCTCTAGGAAACTATTTTCAATGGCAATAAGCTAGATTATTGTTTTTCTTTTTTAGAGAGAGAAAAATGTAAAAATACACCCCCCAACTCTTGTTCTAGAGAATCAAATGGTGCAGTCAGCAAGTCTAAGTTGGCAATTTGACTTTCCACGAGGTTGAATATGGAGAGACTGCCTATGACTGTCTATGGCAACTACCGTCCACATAATGATAGGCTATTGATTTTAAATATAGCATTATATAAAACATTTCAGATAACTCTTAGCATCAATGAAGTGGATAGCTGCAGTTATAGTAAAAAATATATTCAATTCTCAAATATGGACTTGCTCACCAATGAAATGACTAAACATTCTTCAGTTTCAGAAATAATATGTGTAAGGACCAGCAGATGGGTGTAATGGCTATGTTGCTGAACTCCCACATAGTCAACTGTGGTTCGAATCCTAGACCTGGCTGCTTAAAAACCACACCAGGTGCATGTGCCTGTGTGCCCAGGATCCCAATAGGAAAATTGAAGAGAAGGGATTGTGGTGTGGCCATCTTCCCAGGGGGTGATTTCTTGCTTTCTGTTCCTCCATCTCTCTCTCAAGTGAGCACAGGCACCCTGTAGCAAAAATCTCTCTCAAAACTATTTTAAAAAGAAAAAAGAAAGAAAGAAAATGCGTGAATAATGCAGAGTCTCAGGATTCGCCTTTGTTGACAAGATGAAATAAATAGTTCTCAGTTGTTGAGGTAATGTAATCGATGTAGACTAGCTCATTGCAAAGAAGAAAAATACTCTCAAGTACTCTCAATCAAGATGAGTGCTGCTGTAGCTTACATAATCCATTACACTGACAGCTCTGCATTTAGCCTTTATTTTTTTTTTCAAGAAATAAATCCAGTGGGATAGCTCATTAACCTCCCATGTCCTGAAGTAAAGTTTTAATGCATTACAAAGAGAAAATCAAATTCAGAGCCACAATAGTAGAATATGTATTTTAATTCCAAGGAAATCAATAAGCCTTGGCCAATAGGACCTGTGGTGTGAAAATGAACAGGACCTTGTATGCTGGCTTCGTTTATTCCTTGAGCATAAGCCCTGCCATGGGCTGCAGAGATGCTTTTCCACTGGAGTCCCCAACGTAAGTGAAACCCACGCAACTGGAGACCATTGTCTTAAAATTGCATCAACTTTAAAGCCTAATCTTACAAGTAAAATATGATTCCCTCAAGCTTTCATTCATTTTTACTCATATTTCAAAGGATTTCTGACCTAAAGCACTGGTAAGAAATAAAGGAAATATGTATGCCAAGACACTGGCAAGAAAATGTTTTCTATTTAAATAAGGAATGAAACAATAGAGTATAGTCTTATGTGACATTATTTACTTGATTCTATGGGAACAAATCTCTTAGGCTTTCTTGATCGAACTACATCTCTAGTGTGTCTGTTAACTACATGTAATTTTTTCTTGATGTATTTTTAATTAATTAATCTACCGTCATTCACTGAGCATTGTCACAGCATACAAAATGTGATTTCCCATGCAGAACAGAATATACTGCATAGTGGTTTAATTATACATGTTATCATCAATAATTTTCCATTTCTAGTTTCTCATGTATATATATTTTCTCCCCTATTTCTCACCCTATGCCATTTCCCACCCTCCTCCCACACTATCTCAGGTGTCCACAGTTGTTTTCCATTCCTTCCCCCCACACACATTTTATTGATTCACAAAATTTCTTAAATAATCCTAAGGTTTAGTATTTATTTCTTCCATGAGCAAGAGAGACAGAGAGAGACAGGCAGCACCTCCAAACAGGGTCTTGATACTACGATGTACTTCCAACCTTTGGCCAGCCCTATGTTATAGGCATATGCATGCCCAGCACACTCACGAAGATGTCTAGATTCCCTCCTGGAGCCTTCCCATTGAGACTGCCTCACAGAGCATTGCATTGTACTCCTGCACCACTGATGTCTTCTTCTTCATTTTTGCTTCTTTCTTTTATTTTATAATTCCTTATTTACATTTACTGATGTCTATTTTTAATGAGGTTGTGTGTTTACAATAGTGGGTAATTCCATACATTGTCCCAGAGTTTTAAACTAAAGCTGTTAGAATTTTGGTTTCTCTTTCACATTTTCAAGTACCTAGTGAAACTAATTGGGAAGACTAAGAGTTTTGTAGCTGAGAACATAGGAGTTGAAACCTTAGCCCTGGTCCTTATGTCTCAGAGTTTCAACTCTCTCGCCAATAAAATGAGAATAATAACCAACCCAGCAGATTTGTTTTGAACCTTAAGTGAGTTAACATATGGAAACACCCACTCTGCAGCCCACTCACAGTGCCGCTCGGTGCTGAAGGGACAACTGCTAGCAGCAACATGAGCTGTAGAATTCCAAGCTTATTTGCCATTCTCTCTGAAAGACAGGAGCGTCTGATCAGGACTATATTCTGCACTGACATCGGTGATGTTTCAAGGGTCAAAACGTTAAAAGTGATTCTCCATTGTACAAAGATGTGTCTGGGGAAATATCTTGTGTAGGAACCGTTCTGATAACCTCCTGACTACCTTCTGCGGACCTAGCTCTCATTTCAGCTCTTTGCTGAGAGTTTACTACTAAACCACTGAAGATAATTATCAGAAGTTTAAAATAATAAAGTAAGATGAACTGGAAGAATGAAATAATAGAACTGAGAATATTTGTTCTAAAGATAAACCTTTTGAAAAATAAATTTCATGATCTGCTTCACTGGACATTGTATTTTAAGAGACAAGCTTACATTGTGACCTGATTTGGGATTAGACATGCCAATTTTTTTTTTTTTATGGAAAACTGTTTAAAATCCTCTTTATTTGTCCACTTGTCCACCTTAAATTTACAGTTTCACTTGGGTTGAAAAGAGAAAAACAATTCGGAATGTAAAATAGAGACAGGACAAAAGCTTAGACATATGAGTGGGTAGGGAGGGGAGTGAAAGAGAAGCGTGCATTCAGGTTTTAATTATTTAAGGAAGTAAGAAGAATCCAATTAATAGTATATTGTACATGATTACCAAAGTTGAAACCAAAGGAAAAAAATTTAAATTAATCCCTTTTGTATAATTTCCCCATTATAGAAAGAATATAATTTTCTAGACAAAGTCTCCCCACTTTTTATTTTTTTCCCTGATTTTAAAATAGCAAACCTGGCTTACCAGAGATAATCCATGTTAGCTTTAAAGAACAATTCATTTTGTAGCTGCCAGCAACATGATTTACGGGCATGAAGCTTAAAGCACACTCCTTGAAGTAGGTTCTTTCACGTAGACGCACCTTTTGCATCAAGTGGAATGTTCTTTCTTTTTTCTGAATAGACAAAACAAGTGAAATGCAGGAGGCACTGAGAGGCTTCCGGTGCTTGTCATTGCATGAGGCTGGGAAGGAGAGCGAGTCACTTCTGTCCTACACAGACTTCCCGCAGCTGGTCCCAGTGGTCTCCCAGAGCAAATGCGGATGAGTTCTAGGGACCCTGCCACTATCTCCATTCTAGGTGTGTCTGAGCTGCTTAGATGCTGACAGGAAAACTAAAAACTGGCCTTAGAGTAGTTACTTCACCTTCTCCTAAGTCCATAGTACAGAAGCTCCAAACTTGAAAATGAAAACAAAATTCTAAACGAAAATGCTGTCTTTTAATTATTCTTAGCTGACTACTACACTTTCAGACAATAATAATTTTTCTAAGTGAAATGTTCAAAACATGCAACAATTGGGACCAGCAGTTGGCATAATGGCTATGTCACTGGACTCTTATGTCGTCGACCATGATTCAAGTCCTGGATCCCGTGGCTTAAACTATCACCAGGCACGTGAGCATGCGTGCCCAAGATCCCGAGAGGAGAATGGAGGAGAAGGGATTGTGGCATGGCCATTCCCCCCTGGGGGGTGATTTCTCACTTTCTGTCTGTCTCTCTCTGTCTTTCTAGCAAGTACATGCACCCTTTAGCAAAAACCTCTCAAAAAATGCAATAATAAACAGGGGCAGTAAAAAATACAACTCTAATATATATTTCACAATTGCTGAGGGTAAATTTCAGTGTGTTCCCAATAAGGTTACATATTTGATATGATGAATACATTTAACAAGTTTAATTATTTCACATTATACTTGTAACTTATCAGATCAACCCATGCCCATAAATCTATGCCATTATAAAATGTCAATTTGCAGTTTTAAAAGTATAACTCTACACTTCCAAATTTTCCTTTTGCAAATGAAGTAAAATAATCCGAAAGGTAAATAGAATAAATCAATATAACAGCACTCCAATTTGGCTTATTTATTTCTTGAGCAAGAAATAGGGCAGTAGAGAGGTATCCTGGACAAGGCCTCACATTGTAACTTTCCCAGCCTCTCAGTAAGTCAGGGTTGTGGGTTTGTGGGTGCACTTGATGTGCTCAGGTTAACCCACATCCACACCCCGCCCTTTCCCTAAGAATCCGGTATCTCCCAGTGGCACCCGACTACCTGATTCACCATGGCTGGACCAGAACTCAATTTTTTACCAAGCCCTCCCTGGGTATTAAAGGTTTAGAGACATCAATGGATGTTGGATATTATAGAAGGGAAGGAAGAGCCTACAGAGTTCAGAGCATTGCTGTTCTGTAACTTGACCAAAAACAGAGACAACACTAAGTATGGTATACTATTGCTTATCATGATCTCACATAGTGCCATGGCACCTATGTGAAATCGATATAATAGCTCCAGTTTTTCATAGAGAAGTAAGTAAGGTTAACGGAGATCACAAAGCTTGCCCAAATTTGCATAGCTATTTTGGCAGTGGTTGTGGGGCTATGTGTGCATCAAGATCCATGCCTTAACCTGGCTCTAGTTATCACACTCCCACCCCTAGACAGAACGTCCTTCTAAATTCTTCATCCTCAAGAACTTCGCTTCTAAAGAGTTTGCTCTTTCAGAATCTTAGCAGACCCTGTAACACAACCAAGTAAACCCTGTGCCAGGGAACTGGATCCAATATAACCAACAACTGTTCAAATCTTGGCTCTGGTCACTTGAGAACACACTAGGCATTTGTGCATGCCCCAAATCCATATTGGAAAATGGAAGAAAGGAGATTGTGGGGTTACCACGTCCCCATTGGGGGGGCGATGCTTTCTCTCTTTCTCTCTCCCAACCCTGTATGCCCTCTGGCAATAAAAAGTGTTAATTTTTTTAAAAGAATCATAGAATGTTAAATATCAAAGCTATTTTAGTCCTATCCCTTTAATTCTGTGTGTGGTACAACTGAAGAAGAATAAGCAATTTCTCCAAAACCGCATACCAGGATCCACTGCAGTCTCTGCTTACCCTTTCTTCTCTATCACTGGGATTTTCAACTTTGATCTAAGACACAATCTCTTACTCAAGCAAGAAGATGTTTATAAAGCACTTTCCACCCATTAAAAGTAACAGAAATTCATATCGCCTGACCATGTCTAGATATAGTTAAAATACATTAAGATGCTTTCAGCCATTAACTAATTTCAAATTTCATCACCATACTATGTATCTGTCTACTGTATAAAATCTGGTTACCTACTTTTTTGCCATAAAATTGGTGCTAATATGAATATCAGATTACCGATACTCAAATCACCCAAAGAAATGGCAATATCTGTCTTTTCTTGGAAGAAGATAAGAGGACATAGATAACCTGTAAAGTATACATATGCTCAAGGATCACAAACCAAACTCATAAAGCTCCAGAAGTCTTAGACAACACTTACATTGTTGCCTGGTCTTTGTTTTTGTTTCTAAAAAAAAATGTTAGGGGGTGGGTGCACTTGCCAGAGAGAGAGAGAGAGAGAGAGAGGCATGGATAACGAAGCTAGCACACCCACTCCCAATGGGGTGTGGGCATGCAACAATCCTTTCTCCTCTGTTTCTACATTTTTGTCAGTTTTTTGAGGCATGCACACACACACACACACACACACACACACACACACAGTGTGATTTTTAAGTCACCAGGGCCAGGATTCAAACTATAGTTGGCTATGTGAAATCTGGTTCCCTCAACCACAAGATTATGGGTCCAGCCCACTGCCTACTCTTAGAAGCGCAAAATGAGTTAATAATTTGTTCTCCTTACAGTCCTAAAATTGTGAAGAACATTATAGATGTGTAGAATCACAGGCAGATAGATGAGAGAAAAAGAGAAAGGATTGATTAAAGAATAAATACGTATCTAAAATACATATGGCAGACCAGCTGTGGTGCACAGTTGTTGCACAGTGGTCTGCAATGCTGAAGCCACGTGGAAGGATGGGATTGAGTTCCTGGGCTGACCGACACATGCTGTGTGCCTGTGATCCTGGCTGGCTGGTAAAGGGGGTGGGGGTGGGGGTTTGGGTGGAGAATTAGGGCATAGACTCTGGTGAGGGTGTCTCTCTCTCTCTTGCTCTCTCTTTCTTTCATGAAATAAATAAATAGACTTTTAAAATGATTTTTAAAATACCATGTCAATTTTGCCTAAGTTTCCACTGAGTAGAATAGTTCAGGCTAAAAGAAAAAAAAATAATCAACAACAACAGCAACAACAAAAATCCTTGAGTAACTTGTTATTATCGAAAGAAAGAAAAACAAATACGCTTTTCATCTATTGGTTTTACATGAAGATAAAATTTTGTGAATTCTATGTTACCTTTTCATTATTTTTTAATGCAGAAAACAATTTGGGATGAGATGGGGAGTATGTATTAAATACATTTTTCCCTTGGGCTTAGTAATCTTGAATATATTAATATAAAAACAAAACAACAGATTTTTGGAAATTATTTCTATAACTCTATTGGGTTTTTATGTATCCAGGGAGTATTACCCAGTTTTAAATGCCATCTTTCTCTGCTGCTTGGCTTTGTTATCTGTTGTTTAGAAAAAAGTTACACACCCTTTCTGAGTCTCGGTTTATTTATCTTGAAAGTGGAGATAATTGTCATTATTTTACAAGGTTATTATGAGAAGGTAATTTAGAATAAGTGGAAAGACCTTCCATGTGAATGCACAAGCATTCAACACATGTGTGACGTATCTGAATCTTTTTCACCAAACAAAAAAATGAGTTTACTGAGTGGCACAATATGCGGGAACTTCAAAAATGTCGTGGAAACCTGACATTAAAGCATGACTGTATTCTAATGTGAAACGATTTTAAAATCAATGTATAGTTTTTTTTCTTTTTAATCATATGTATGTTCCATGGCTTTTTTGGAGATCTTTTCCTAATGTGTATGTGTCACATCGTGTCCCCAGTGGAAAAAAGAACTGGAATGAAAATCGGAGATTCTAGATCTAAGTATCAACACTGTCACTAATTGCGGGGGACCTCGGACATTTCATCCATCTAGAATGTAAGGGCTCACTGCAAACGAATATGGATTTTGGTTTTGCTCATCCATGGAGACACTCTGAACAGATTTGCTGAGTGACTAAATGTAATAACGCAGAGGAGTGCAGTAAATTATTGACTAAAGGCACTGGCTTGGGATAGGCGTACTTGGGCTAAATTTCTAATTCTCTCTGATTTTCAGTTTCCTCAACAGTAAAACAGAACAATGACAGCAATTACTTTTTCAAGGTTGTTTGAAGATTCAATGAGATAATAGATCAAAAGTACTCTGAGTGTTTCCTGCCGCAGTAAATTCTTAAGCAAGTAGACTTAATGTTCATTATTATTATCACAGCATTGGTATTCTAACATTCATGAATTCCTTTCTTGCAGTTTCTTAAAACATATGTTCATTGTCAACACATTAATTGAGTGAATAATTTCTTTCCTGTGCTGTTCAGTTGAGATGGCCCTCCTGGTGCTGCCGGAATTCTCTCTCAGAGCTCTCCTCTCCAGGAATGGAAAAATTCTGCAGCGCTCAGATCAGAATCTAGTAGATTTACCAAAAATACATACATACATACATACATACATACATACATACATACATACATACATAAAACATCATGACAGCCTAGACACAGGGGCTGGGCAGCCTCACCGTTCTCATGCCCAACATGGTGACAAAGCCATGACTGTCACCTTAGCTTCTCTTCTGTTAATACATTTATAAGTGTTCATAAACATAATATATAGAATATATAAATGTCCCACTGCTTTGTCTTCCACATCGACGTGGGAGTAGTTGTGCTATTTGTGTAATTATTTGCCTGTTTATGAGGAGTCCTGGGAGGCGTTTGGAAGATGTGTATAGGCATTATATCCTAGGAGGAGACACACATACACGAGCACGCCCACGCTATAGACAACTCACCACGGAGAAAGGGAACGTGGCTTACCACGGAGAGAGGTGTAGGAGTCCAGCAGTGTTCCCGGCCAGGTGTCTTGATGTCGCGATCACATTTTCTTCTTCTGTTTCTTTCTGTCTGCCTTAAAATTTCAAGTCAGGGACCGGCAGGTGGCGTGGTGCTTAAGGATTCTCACAGGGTCAACTGCAGTTTGAGTCCCAGACCCAGCAGCTTGCTTTCTCACTTTCTCTCTCTAACTCTTTCTCTCTCTCACTCTGTGTATGTCTGGTCAAATTTTTAAAATAAGTAAATAAAAGCTAAGTAAAGTAATTTTTAAAAATTTCAAGTCTGAATAAATAATAAATATAAATACTGTGATAAGTATTTCAAAAACTGCTTGCCCTCTCGAGCTTTCTTTTAGTACCCTTATCATTGACCAGCTTAGAAAAACCTCTGATGTTTTTGGACCAGAAATATTGTTTGAATTACAATCATTTAATTCCTATTATGATAAATAAAAAATATAATTTTAATAATTGGCTTGCTGATGTAAACTAAAATACAATTTTGTCTCATGTTTGGATCTTTTTGGTGGAGATATAAATTATTCAAAAAAATAAATGAATATACTAATTTATGTGTAAAAAATTATTTTTATAAGACCAAAAAAAACATAAGTCTTAAGGGCCAGCAGGTGGTGTAATGGTTAAGGTGCTAGACTTCCACCTGGTTGACCACAGTTCAAGTCCTGGAACTGACAGCTTGCCTTCTCACTCTCTTTCTTTCTCTTACTCTCTCTCTCTTCTGAGTACATTTAAAAATAGTAACAATAATAAATAAATATATAATTCTTTTAATAAAATGAGTCTTCAAAGAAAATGATCATATAGACATCCTATTAACTGTCCTTTGGGCTATGTCTTGCTTTTGAATACAACTTCCCTGCTTCTGTCAGAAGTACAATTCTAAAATGAAGATCTTACAGCATTTATTTTGGGGACTGCGACTATAAAATTCAAGAATTTTAGAACATGACCTCGGTTTCTTATTTATTTTATAATTGTCTGATGGTGTGTGTGTTCACCAGGCAAGAGAGAAAGGGAAAGGAAGAAAGCAAACCTCCCCTCCGCGCATAGGGAAAGGCCACCCTGAAATCTCTTCTCTATTGCTCCAGAGCACTGGGCTTTGGGGCACACATGCACAGTCACCTGGAACATTTTTCAAGCCAAGGTCGGACTTAAAACCAGGCTTGGCCACGTGGATCTAGCTTTCTTGACCACGGGCCTCACTTTTTAATCTTCTCAATGACTCTTTCTTCTCTCCTTAATTTACGTTGTGTTCTTGGTGCCAGAGCGCTGGTAACTGTCCTCATACATCATGCATTTCCATGCTGCCCCTAAAATAGGGAACCCCTTTTTGCACACACAGAAAGCTTCTATCCATTTTTTGAGATGGGCTCTTATGTTACCCACCAAAATCACCAGTAGCTGCAAATTAATTTATTTATGTATGCACGTACATATATTCTTTGGGTGTTTTTGTTTATATATGTGTGTGTGTGTGTGTGTATTTAGGGTCTTTTTTGCTATAGGGTACATGCACTTGCTGGAGACACAGAGAAACAGAGAGAGAGAGAAAGTGAGAAATCGCTCCCCAGGGGAGAGGGCCATGCCACACACTCTCCTCCTTCATCTGTCTCTTGTGATTCTGGACATGCACACATATGTGCCTGGAGTGAGTTTCAAGCCACTGGGTCCAGGACTTGAACCATGGTCAACCATGTGAGAGTCCAGCACTATTCCACCTCCAGGTCCCACTCATGTATTCATTACAATTAGGCACACAATTAACCATGCACAAATTGTTGTATTTCATTTATTAGGCTCACAGAATATTTGAAAAATCCGTGCGTCATGTCATTAAACATGTCTCTTTGAAAAGCAAGTCTTCATTTCACACTGAATGTATAGCTATATAGTAGTCTGTTTCTAAGTTGAAGATACTTCCAAATATGTACCTTTTAAATGATAGTGCACGTGTGCTCACGTGAAAGAGAAGGAGAGGCAGCCTTGACGGGGTCCCATCACCCCGCCATTCCTTTCTTCCGACTCTGGTTCCTCAGGACCCTGGGCACTGCCTTTGCACCCAGCATGTTTTTGTGCTGACCTGGGGACCTGAACCTTTTGGGGGCTGTATGGTTGCCAGCCTTGGGAGACTCTTGAATTACTGCTGCATGACAGTGACTGGGCCCTGCAGGTGTTCTCGATAGCTGCTGTGACTGAAGGAGAAACTTTCACCTTCATACTGATCGGACAGAAGCAAAGGCACTAATGATGCTTACAGTATGAAGATACTCACTTACCAGCCACCAGTTTGAAAAAGTGTTTGCTAAAACTTCGCTGCTAAATCATAGGTTTTTTTGATAGCACGAAACTTGTTTTTTTTTTTTTTAATTCATTAGGTGTGCGATTATATTTTAACAAAACCTGATGAAACCATATACTTAGAGGTTTTCCTAAGGTTCTATTTTCAAATGTCTGAAGTGGACAAGTAACAACTGTGAGAGCTGTGGACTGACAAAGCCATTAGAGGAAATTAGTAAAACCCTTCCAAACGCCTGTTCTCAGAAACAGCTTTGCAGGGAACCAGCAGTTAGCATAATGGCTGTGTTACTGGACTCCCACATAGTCGACCGCGGTTCGCATCCTGGACCCAGTGGCTTAAAACTCACGCCGGGCGCGTGTGCATGCGTGCCCAAGATCCCGAGAGGAAAATGGAGGAGAAGGGATTGCAGCGTGACCATCCCCCCTGGGGGGTGATTTCTCGCTTTCTGTCTCTCTGTCTGTCTGGCGAGCGCACGCGCCCTATAGCGAAAACCTCTCTCAAAAAAAAAAAACAAAAACAAAAACAAAAACAGCTTTGCAGATGAGTCTCTTTCCAAAATAGTCATTTTCTTCTTCATTGATAAAATGGCATCCGTACCTGGAAAGTGCACTTCAGTTTGTTTACGTAGTTAGTTAAATGTGTGCTCAGTGTCCGATTGCTGATGTCAGTGTTTTTCTTGTCAAAGGAAGAGTGCAAACAAAGAGAGTAAGTGTCAGCTTCGTTGTTTTCTTGTTTCCTTGTGCTGAAGTTAATAATATTCTCAAACCTCCCATAAAGACAGCAAGCCCTCGACTGACTGGGTTACTGCTAGTTGAATGAAAACTAAATAATGTATTTGATCAACTAGGCACATGAAAATTGAAATACACTGGCACCAGCAGATGGCGGAATGGTTACATCACTGGACTTCCACAGAGTTGACTGCTGTTGAAGTCCCAAGTCCAGCAGCTTAAAACTCATGCCAAGTCGGGCCAGCAGGTGGTGTGGTGGTTAACACACTCCCACATGGCCAACCATGGTTTGAGTCCTGGACCTAGCAGCTTGCTTTCTCACTTTCTCTCTCTGTTTCTCTGGTCAAATTAAAAAATTAAAAATTAAATTAAATGAACAACTTTTAAAAACAAACAAACGCTCATGCCAGGCATATTTATGTGTGTGCCCCCAAATCCTGAGAGGAGAATGGAGAAGAGATGGCAGCATGGCTATATCCTTGGGGAGAAATTTCTCGCTGTCTGTCTCTCTGTCTTTGGCAAGCACATGCACTCTATAGCAAAAAATCTCTCTCAAAAAAAAGAATAAAAAATAAAATTAAAATACACTAGAAGTTTAAGATGGGGATAAAGATCTGCTGTGGAGGCCTCTTTCCTGCAGTGGATCTTTCATTCCAGGGACACTCAAGACCCTCTGAAGTACAGGTACATCTAGTCCTCCGGTTGTTACCTACATCGGTTATTATTAAAGCTTATTTCTCTTCTTCTTTTTTAATTAATAAAGCTGATTTGTTAAATCCTTAAAATAAAATCCATCATTTTTCATCTGTGCTTTCATAGAACGTGTATGCGCCTTCGCCACAGCTCTCATTACTTCGTGGTTTAGCCGTGTACGTGGTGACCGAGTACACAGGCTGCCGAAGCAGGGGACTCAGTTTTGAATCCTAATGGAGGACGTAGAACTTGTGTGCAGATAATGCTCAGCACTTTTTGGCTTAAAGAATGATTAAATAAATGACTTTGGCCCACTCCAACACAAGCACTAACTTCCACTTGCTGATGCTGTTGTTTCTGATTATGGCAGGTACTGGCCCCATCTGGCTGAAAGACGTGTTTTGCTTTGGGAGAGAATCCTCCATCGAAGAGTGTAAGATCAAAGAGTGGGGCGTGAGAGCCTGCTCGCACTCGGAAGACGCTGGCGTCACATGTGCTTTGTAACCAATCGTTTTTCATCCACGTTCATGAAATCACTGTCACAAAATAATTTTATTATCCTGTTCAACTTAAAGCAATTTAATAAATATTTAAGAGATTAAGAATACTGTCCAGGGCCGGATGGTGGCACAGTGGTAAACTCACACTCGGTGATGCGGAAACCCCGGGGGAAGGTCCCAGGGCTGTGTCTCGGGTCTTCCTGTACACGCCTGGCGTGGCCACGTGTGCGAGACCTGGGTTGGCTTAGCTGGGAATGGATCGCAGCATGCGGATTTTATTGGTGGCGTCTCCCTTTCTCCCTTTCTTAGGGAATAAATGAATAAATAATTTTTTTAGAACTTTACTAGAGAATATTTTCTGAAGAAATTAACATTTTAAGTGACTGAATAAAGATGTTGAGCACTTTTATATCTACGATACGTCTTTATTTATACCACTTCAATTTCTCTTGGTTTTTAAATGGCATTTTCTAATAACGTATGTATTGAATTGAATATACTGAAGTTGTAAGGCTTCTAGACCACAGAAAGCAACTAATAATGGAAGACACATGAAGCATTGACTCCAATTTATCTCTTCATCGCAACGTTATACTTGTTACTGTTCCTCTCTTTTTCATAATCTATGTAGTTGATTTCAATTACTTGCTAAATAATGAGAAGGATAGGTTTCTTTTGCGCCACACTTGCACAGTCTCCAGTTCATACACAGGTTCCTGATATTGAAGAGTCAGAGATCTGACCCCTCGGTAGCAATGTGAATGACCTGCTTTGGCCTTCCACAGGGGGTGGAGGTTAAGGCCCTGGATCCCGCGTGGCAAACGGAACAGTCTGAGCCCACGCCCAGTTTGTCCATGCGTGCCTAAAATCCTAAGAGGAAACAGGAAGAAAAGGAATTGCAATGTGGCCATCCTCCATGGGGGGTAATTTCTCTCTTTCCTTCTCTTTCTCTCTCTGTGTCTCTCTAGTGAGCATACATGCCTTATAGCAAGAGCAAAACAAAACAAAAAAATGGTATGTCTTGGCCTTCGTGCAGCAGAGAATTTATTTAACATGGTCATGTTCTGACAGTGGTTTTACTGAAGCATCAAGTCAGCTGAGAGCAGGAAATGTGAATAAACCTACCATCACTATTTGTGTCCAGTTAATTGATGCTTCAAAATGTCACTTGTCAACATAGAGCTTAGTTTGTCATACATTTTAAATGAAGGTGAATAATTAGCTAATTGCAATTCTAGGACACTGTGTTTAAAAAGCAAATAAATCAATTTTAGCTAATAATACAAATGTCTTAAGGAGAAGAGAAGTTTTAATTTCCCCTCTTTAGAGTTGTTCATGAGGTTGGTCAACATTTATAACTAGAAAGAAAGAGGCATCTTCAGCTCTAAAGAAAAATAACTCTGAGCATGTCAAAGAAAACCCCTTTCCATAGCTGCAGTCAGCCCATCCTGAGCCAGCTCCTAGAGTGTGAAATCACCCGGAGATGGGGGACTTTATCCTGAAAGTGCCTGCCTACAAGTGAAGACAGAATGAACGGCAGTTCCTACTGAAGACCCGCCGACTCTATTTCCAGCCCTAGAAACACAATTTTCAAGTTTCCTAGGCCCCTCTCAACAGCACTGTTTGGAATTGCTCTGCTGTTCTCTCTCTGGTAGTGATGAGCAAAAGCACAGGCTTCCAGGACTTCTTCATGTCCTGACGTCTCACTTCACAGTCACCCAGTAGTCGACTCACCAGCCCTTCACCTGAAAAGGCAGACATGTAATCTTGGAATTGGAAATATGGAAAATAGCCTGCTGAAAATGCATCTTTATCACGCTACCCTCTGCTGCTTGTCGAGTGGAGGTGGTTTTCTCAGGAAGTCTAATTTCGTGGTTAAGAGAATGGATTCTGAATCTAGACTGACTTCCGCAAACCCTGCCTCTACCGTCAGCTACCTATTAATTCTCTGTGCTCAGTTCTGTTCTCTAGATATTTCCTTCATTAGGTAAATAAGGTGGTTTTAAAGAGTCTGACACTATGAGACTGCATGAGGTGTCAGATCAGTGTCGTGTGTTGGGACTGGTTTACTGCTATAGTGTATACGGACACTGATTTAACATGAATGTGCGTATACTTGTTTCTTTAATAAGTAACCTAAAAACTCTTCTTGTAATTGAGATCACCTACTGAATTCAATCCAATCTAAAAAAAGAATTTAATAGTGTCAATACAGTGGAAGGAAGGGTATTTTGAAATGGTGAGTTGTATTAACTCCTCCAAAAAGCAAAAATTTGTGATTTTTTGTTTAAAGGCAGCTGGCCAGGGTCAAGGTATTTTACTTGTGGAATATCTAGTATTAAAACAAATGCAAAATGTATATTTTAAAAAGAAGAAGAAACAGAGACAAAGGATACAGAAAATGAAAAAGTGAACATTTGAAGACCTAGAATATTTTACCACAGTGACCTGAGAAAATAGTTTCAAATCAAAAGTCAGATCTTTCAGATTTTATGAACCCTGGTAAAGGGTGAGCTTGAAGTATAAGCCCATTACAAATCACGTAGTAATATTTGGTATTAAGAGGAACGTTTGGTGTCCCGGTAATTTACGTGTGATCGAGATAACGGTAATACTCACCCAGACTAATTACAGTGAGGAGATAAGGCCTTACCATCACTGGGTGACAACCGTATTATTTACTCTCCAGGGCTGAGCACTTCAAGCCTGTGAAACCCAATGTTAACTAAATAAAACCAAGGTTCTGGCCGAGAGAGGGAAGAAGTAAACATCCATCAGACAAATAACAATATCTGCTTAAAAAGTACAATTAGAAGATGGTTATGTTGAGTTTTTTTAATTCATTCAAATCAAACACAGGGATTTTTTGAACACCCTTTTGGCCGTAGATACAGCTTTGGATCAAGCATGTATAGCCACGGTAGAACCTAATTTTTACAAATACGGTTTCTTTCCACTTTTCCTTTAGTTAAGTAATAGATGTTTAAGTGCTTTTTTCTTCAAGCTAGTCAGTCTTCCAGGAACATCGCTAAATGGAAAACTGTACATTGATATGTATCAGCTATTTAGTTTTACAGAGTAGTTTATATTTGGAGCTTTATTATGCCACTCAGAATGTATTTTTATCCTCTTACGATATCAACAAAGGACTTATTGCAAGTAGAGGTTATTTTTTTTTATTTTTAGTAGAGGTTATTTTTAATCCACTGACTTGAATGGGCAAGCAAAGAAATAGTGAGCATATTAGCAAAATGGTGGAGTAGGCAGCTCCATGCTCCAAAAAGAAAAAGCAGCAGCAAAAGCAGTCCATCATAATGAGGTTAAGTTAGCTTCTCGCAGAGCTAAGACTTATGGCGCAGGGAGAATGAAGGGAAGCAGCAGGACTCCTGACTCCTGACTGCAGGGAGGGTCTAGGCTTTAGTAAACGAATAGGTTCTGGGACCTCATCGCTCCATCTGGCCAGTTCTTGAAATAAGACTGAAAACTTAGAAGCCCCATTCCCACCAAGCAAGAGCAATCCAAAATCACTAGTGCATCCACGATCCTGGTGTTGCCCCACTTCCCGAGTCCTGAGGATCGAGTACGCCAGATGCCACCTTCCCCATGCTCCTCCTACAATGACTGGCTGATTACTGGTATCTGCCTCGGTGCCTGGCTATCAGAGGGGATCCCTCACAACCTGGGGGACTTCTCAGGACACCACCCAGCCTGCTGGGGTATTAGGATCCTATTTAGTTCATGCCCCCCTCCATCCAATCCCCACCCCCACTTCCGCCATTGGACCAGGCTGGTCCTCGGGTTCAGTAAGCTTTAAGTGTATCCCTGTTCATCTCAAGAGAGACCTTGGAAACTACACCTTCTTCCATCTTGATTTCTGGTCACGGATGATTTGGGCCCAACTAAAATAGTAATCCTTTTTCTGTACTTCATTCAGTATTCAGAAAAGACAGAGCTCTCTCTCCCCATTCCCTACCCTTCGTATGCACCAGACTGATTGACTCTGCAGTATCTCTCCAGCTATCACTTACAATAGTTCAGCTCTGTTGTCACTTTATTCTGGTGGTAATGTAATACCTAATTTTACAGTCCAGTGCTTCTTAACAATGCTTCATTTAGAAGATAATGTGAATCACTACCAGTTCAAGCATAGAATTGTTAATAGTCCACAAAAAGGTATTCGTTCATACAAAGTATCATTTATTGCTTTCCTATCATATGTACCCTTTATCTAAGCACTATGTTGATATCTCTGTGCAGTAATAATTTCATTTTTGAACTTTAAAATAAGCCTTGAAATGATTTAAGCATCTGTTTAGCCAAGGAGGCATAACCTTTCCTGAATGTTGGTGCCAAAGTATATTAACTGAGCTCCCTCCACATTTTCTAACTTTTTTACAGCCCATTTTAATAAATGAAAGCTAACGTAAAACAATTTATAATTTAAATAGCAGACAGTTTGAAAATATAATAAATTAGTTATGAAACTTTTTCTATAGTTGAGTGTTCGCTCCAGTGAAAGTAGTGAAGTCTCAGAATCAGTAGTTTTTATACCATGGAAATAGTAGAAAGAACTAGCAATAAGAAGAACAGGTGTGCAGAATGGGGGGAAATAAAAACAGATTTCTCAGCACTTATCCAATAATTCTTCAGGATGGCCAAGTGGTAGGAAGAAAACCTCAAACCAGAGTAGAACAGAACACAGAATGGGCCAAGAGTGGGTTGAGAGATTTGTCAAAGTTCAATCACACACTTTGCACTGAGACTCCTGAAACTGTACAGTAAGACTGTCCAGACTGTGGGTTGCCCACAGAAGTGGGAAATTTAAGTGCATACCACAGTACTGAAAAGCACCATGGGCAGGACACAGGATCTGTGGTCCAGGACACAGCACTTCCATCCTGACTCTGTACTTTGCTTCTTCCCTAGTTGATTACCTTTAGACAAACTATTTACCCTTCATTAAGCTCACTGATCTTATCTATAACACTAATGTCATGTTAATTATTATGAAGAACCATGAGAATTTGGGGGCCTTGATCCTTGGAAGCCAGAAGACCAGGCGTTGACCAATGTCCAGGCATGTTCTCGTAAGTAGCAGGTTGAGACTTTCTAACCAAAGGGACCCAGATGGGGCTCACAAGAGAATAGAATCTGTTCAACACTCAAATTGGTGTTAAAAATGGAACCAAAATGGAAGACTCTGAGCCACATAGGAGCCTGCAGAGGGAAAGCTAAATGACTCTAAGTGGGGTGAGCAACTCAGCACGGGACATGAAAGAGCTGCTGAGCTCTGTAAGAAGGAGGACCATGAGCATGGCACCACATGGGAGCCCAGAGCTGGCATGCCTCTGGGGCCAGCTGAACCTAACAGAGGCAGCAACCGAGGTGGAGAGATTGTCCCACTCTCTGCCTCGATATTGCTCCAGAACATCCTTCCTCAAGGTCGGATTGGTACTCAAACAAAAGGCTGTTTTGTTAACAAGAGGACAATATTCATAGATTTGTGAGTAAACTCATTGAATAGTTATCTGAGAATCTACCCCCCAAAAAAAAGGTCTTTGTTTCTTAAGAGCTAACAGTTAAGAGGTTTCTCCTAGGTTTTAGTAATGTGTTTTTTCAGCTAAGGCATCCGGGTCTCACTGAAGCAATGCCTCCAAAATCTCAGATCTGTGTCACTAAGGTGAAATCCCAAAACAGAAGCCAGTGTTGTGAGAGACCCAGAGCCTGGTCCTGGAAGTCAAATTTTTCATTCCCAGTTCTGGACTAAGTTTGCATGGAATCCCAAAGCTCACCTGCTGTGTGATTCTATTGAACTCGATCCCTGGACCCTTTCTGCAGTCAGGAGTCGATCATCCTGCTAAATTTCCTTCATTCTCCCTGTGCCCTAAGTCTTAGCTCTGCGAGAAGCTAACTTAGCCTCGTTATGATGGACTGGTTTTGCTGCTTCTTTTTCTTTTTTGGTAAATTTTAAATTTTAAAGTAAAACCAAGAAAAGATCACTTATCATGAAAACAGCTTAGGTTGTTTTACATAAATAGATTTTTCCGTGATTTTATTTGAAAGCAAAATTTCGCAGCACTTTTGTTTTGTTTCACTAGGGGACTAGAAGATATGCTGGTTCTTGTGTTCAGTCTCTGTGCTCTACTGGTAGTCAGGAGGGATGATGGTCTAACCTGAGATATTTGTAAAAAAAAGTGACAAAAGTAAGTTTTGAATAAAATTATAAAACTCTTGAAAAACATTGTATTTGGGTTCTGAAGATGTAGTTAGAAATGCAATGGACTTGTCAGGGGAAACATGTGAAGGATAAAGGGATGAATAAAGTCAGAGAACTCTAGGCTACCACGCAGGTCTGATGCTTGTGAAAGAAAGGGAGAAGGAAGGAGTGAGCTCAGAACACAGGCTGCTCTAGGGGAATTTCTACCAGGCCAGTGGGAGATGCCTGAGCCAGAATCGTCTGTGTTCAGGAAGTAGACTGTGTTCATGCTCCACTGTGCTCAGTCTTCAGCTGGGAGTGTCCTGGGGGAAATGAGCATCAGCAACCTGAACATGGTGACAGACCAGAAGGACAGCGACGGGTCCTCCTCAATCAACTGTGCCCTCCATAGCAGGAGAGCTGGGAAGGGCATTCATGTTGCCACCATGTTAAGAAAGCTACAGACAAAGAACAAGAGATTTCATGTCCATAAATAGACTGGATTTCATAACGAATTCCTGATTCTTCTCAAATCGATCTAGAATCAATGATATTCCAATTAAAATGCCAACAGGGGGGACCAGAAGTTAGTGTAATGGCTATGTCGCTGGACTCCAATGTAGTCAACCGCGGTTCGAGTCCCAGACCCAGTGGCTTAAACTCATGCCAGGCATGTGTGTGCTCAAGATCCCAAGAGGAAAATGGAGGAGAAAGGGATTACGGCATGGCCATCCTCCCTGGGGGGTGTGGGGGGTGATTTCTCACTTTCTGCCTCTCTGTCTCTCTTTGTCTCTCTGGCAAGTGCACACACACTATAGCAAAAATCTTTCCAAAAATAAATAAATAGATAATAAATAAATAAATTGTCAACAGGATTTTAAAATTTGTCATTTGTTTTTGTTTGTTTGTTTGTTTGTTTGTTTAGCAGACCTTGACAGGCTGCCTCCAAAATTATATTGAAAAAGAAAAGAAAAACAAACAAAAACATAGAACACCCTTAGAGAATAAGAAACTGGATGGGGAATTTACTTCACCATGTGTCAAAATATCATCACGCTCAGGACCAGAGGTTAGTGTAATGCTATGTCGCTGGACTCCCATGTAGTCAACTATGGTTCAAGTTCTGGGCCCAGTGGCTTAAACTCACGCCGGGCGCATGTGCGTGCATGCCCAAGATCCAAGAGGAGAATGGAGGAGAAAGGATTGTGGCGTGGCCGTGCCCCCGGGGGGTGATTTCTCGCTTTCTGTCTTTCTGTCTCTCTCTCTCTCTCTCTCTCTCTCTCTCTCTCTCTCTCTCTCTCTCTCTCTCTCTCTCTCTGTCTTTCTGGCGAGTGCACATGCCCTATAGAAAAAAAAAAAAAAAAACTCTCCAAAGAAAAAGAAAAAAGAAAACATATATATCATCATGCTCAACGTCCTTGTCAGGGTTCTGAGAGGCAAAACCCAGGATCCCTCTGTCTGTATCTATATTGAGAGTAGATCCTCCCTACTTGGTTCACTAACCACACCCAAGTCTCCTCTGGAAACACCATCATGGGACCCAGTGGAAGTATTGCTTTCCCCGTTCTTCAGGTATTTCTTAATCTCCTCACAATGACACCTAGAATTAACTGTCACACTAATTAAAACAGACAGCGTTGGTTCTAAAATAGTCAGCAAAGCAATGCAGTAGAATGTAGAGCCTAGTGCAGAACGACACACACGGAGACTTGATACATGATAGAAACTTGGGAAAGATAGTCGCAATTATTAGGCTGAGAAAACAAATCATCCATTTGTAGAAAGAAATGAAACTGGTTCCAGATTTACCTCATGCACAAAAATAAATTTCTAGTCAATTAAAGATCTAAATATTTAGCACCAACCTATAAAAATAGGCAAAAAAAAACAAAACATAGGAGTATACCTGTATAACTGCCTTATAAAGAAATATTTCTTGACCAGGACCAAAAACAACATCCAACTATAATGAAAAGATCAATACATTTTGCATTTTAAAAAAATCTCCATAGAAATTCAAATACACAAAAAAGAGAGAAAAAAATACAAGCCAAAGATTGAGATATTTGTAATAGATATAATCAGAAATATTGGTTTCCGTAAAGCTATAGAACAGCAAAAATCACTATGGAAAAAGAAAATTACTCTGTGAAAATGTGGACAAAAGATATAAGCAGGCAGTTGACAGCAAACTAAATAGTAACTTTATTGATCAGCAGATGGCATAATGGTTACATTATTGGACTCCCAAGTAGTCAACCCTGATTCAGATCTGGTGGCTTAAAACTCACACTAGGCATGTGTGCATGTATACCCAAACCCCGAAGAGGAGAATGAAGGAGAAAAGATTGAGGCAGGGCCATCCCCCCAAGGGGGTGATTTCTCGCTTTCTGCCTCTGTCTCTCTGTCCCTCTGTCTCTCTGGTGAGTGCACCCATCCTCTGTCTCTCTGGTGAGTGCACATGGCCTATAGCAGAAATCCCTCTAAAAAAATACAGTCACTTATAAAACATATCAAATTACAGTAAGAGATCATTTAACTTTGGGGGAAATTATGGATGTTTAACAATTACGAGAACTAGCAAGGATGTGGAAAGAAGAGAAAATCATTTTAGAGAAAATGGTGATAAAGAAAATTTCCTCAGTTCCTATGGAAATTTCTTCTATCAGCATGAGAAGGCTGAGGTGAAGTGAAATAAACAAATACGAATTTACTTAGACCAAAATGAAGACAATCACCCAGACACAGAGCATCCAGGTTACCCTGACTGACATATACTGAGGCCTTACAGGGTATAGTATAGTTTTTTGTTTGTTTGTTTGTTTTTTGTTTTTTTGTTTTTTGGGTTTTTTTTTGGGGGGGGGTTATAGTATTATTTTAAAGGCAAAAAGTCAAAAGTGGGGAAGCGAAGCTATTAGAAGTCTCAAACTGATCAGGCCAGCCAGATGATGTGATGGTAACACGGCCAACTGCTCAGTTCGCGTCTTGGACCTGGTGGCTTGAAAAATATGCTGGGCATGTATGTACGCATGTTCAAAACCCCAAGAGGAAAATGGAGCAGAAGGAACTGGCATGGTCGTTCCTCCTTAGATCGTGGGGGAGGAGGAGATGAAGGCTTTCTTGCTTTCTCTCTCTTTCTCCCCCTCCACCTCACCTCTGGCAAATGCAGCACCCTATAGGAAATTTAAAAAGAAAAGTCTTGCCATAGCAAGGAGTCTTGTATAGAAGTAATCAGCTAAATCTCTGATAAGGGCAGGGGGGTACTTTCACAGTCATTCTGGGGTCAGCACAAGATTAATATTGTAAACTCGTTTAAAGATATCAAAGGGTTTGATGCTCAGGCAGGGGTGAGTAAATAATTCTCTTTGATATCAGGATTAGCTTGGGAGACAGATAATAGTTCGTGACATGCTTTGCCCAGGTGTGCTGACTCTTTCCGCCTTAAACCTCGAGGAGGAGCTGGACACAATTGCTTTGGACCTCGCCAGTTTTGGTCTACGAGCTGATAAATTCTATGCTGAAATCCTTCCCCATGTATTGGGAAGGAAAGGAACGCAAGGCAGGGATGCATGCCAAGACCGCTCACTGCTCACCTTCAGCGTGCCTGGACCTAGTCTCTTACGCTACGTCTTGGCCGTATTTTGGAAGAAATGGGCTCTTTGATATTTTATTTCACAGTTATAATAACTTTCTCTTACAGCGTATTTTCATTCTGTAGAACATTTTAAGATGCATATTCCTTATAATCATCTATATACTTTTTTAGCATTCTATCTTATAAAATGATATTGCAGAGTTGCTTGTAATAGCATTGTAAACCATCAGTAGACAACATAGATATTTTAAAAAAGAGTTGTGATAAATAAAAAAAGAAAAAAATAGTTGTGAGAATTTCAACATGATTTTGTTGCCTTATATTAAACACCCAAACTCTTTCGTCCAAGTCTCAATTTAAAATCGCCCAGCCTAGACCCCTAAACTTTATAGATAAATCCTCTCTTTACCTCTATCTAAAATACTTTTTTAACTATTTCAGTATTTTGTTCTCCTTTACTGCAGTTAAATCTCATAAACTTTACTTGATAAAGTTTTCAGGTAGATATTTAAACAATCAATATTGTTTAATAAAAAGAAATCTAGAGCTATGGATACCAGTAGGAATAAATCACATAAACATAATGGCTAGAGTTGACATCTATCCGCAGGTTCTACATCCAAGGATTCAACCAACAATGGCTTGAAACTATTTTAAAATAGACTATTAAAAAATTAACAACAAAAAGTAACACAAGTAACAAAACACAGCATAGCAACTATTTATATAGCATTTACCAGGTATTAGGTATTATAAGTAACCTACGAATAATTTAAAATCTACAGAAGGATGAATGTTAGTTATACACAAATACTACACCTTTTACATGAGGCTTTTGGGCGTACGTGGATTCTGGTATTCGTAAAGGGTTCCTAGAACCAGTTCCCACAGATACCAAGAGATAACGTTTTGATTTCAAACAATAAAAACAAAACAAAAGTTTCTATAGAGATGTAGTTTCGCTTCACTTATGTAAAACTTAGATAGGAACAAGAGTATAAGTTACTGAAAGATGCATACAATTATGATAAAGTTGAGAAAATAAAGGTAAATACATACATTTCTAAGGGACCAGCCATGTGGCTTGGTGGCTGAATCCCACATGGCCAACTATACTGTTTGAGTCCTAGACCCAGCAGCTTGAAATACATACTATGTGTGTGTGTGTGCCAAAAAAATTTTTTGAGAGTTTTTTTTTGTAGGGCACATGCGCTCGCCAGAAAGACAGAGAGAGAGAGACAGAAAGCGAGAAATCACCTCCCGGGGGGTTGGCCATGCCACAATCCCTTCTGCGCCATTCTCCTTTCGGGATCTTGGGCACGCACACACACGCGCATGGCGTGAGTTTAAGCCACTGGGTCTGGGACTTGAACTGCAGTGGACTACATGGGAGTCCAGTGACATCGCCATTATGCCAACTGCTGGTCCCTGCCAAAAATCTTCAGAGAATGGAGGAGAAAGGATTGTGCCATGGGCATCCCTTGAGAGAGATGATTTTTCACTTTCTTTCTCTCTGTCTCTAACAAGTTTGTGCACCCTAGAGCAAACAGAATATGTGCGTGTTATATGGACTGTATAAATATAATTATATAGGTATATAATACACACACACACACACACACGTATTCCTGAATCTTGTGAAGCTGAGATGAAGAACTAAGGGAATGAGGAGTGAGAAAGATCCCAGCAGAGAGATGAACAGGAAGTTGAGCTGACCTTGTAGCATGCTTATTCTCAAGGTTTGTGGTGCCCTCTTAGATATTCATCATACTGTTATTCGAACTGTTTCCAAATGAGAGGCCCTTAATGTCCTAGGCTAGAGACACAAAGCAGGTCCAACCCTTAGCTGCTCAATAAAACACGGAAACACAAAGTTGTTGGTGAGAAAGGACAAGAGTATTTATTACAGCATGACCACACTGAAAAGACGTGAAAAAAACACCTTCTACCAACTTACAGATGTTTCCATAGGGGAAGAAAGAAGCTAGGAGCTGGTGACTAGGTACAGAAAATCACAAGTCAGGCTGATTTTTAGTTGGGTTTAGCCAAGGGTACAATCAGGCTTCAGAACAGGAGGTTTGGTGCCTGGGGCTGAACAGTCCTCATCGTTCTGGGTTTCAGGATGACCTCCGGTGACATTCTTTCTATGGAATTAAGAGAGATCTCAAACAAAGGGTATCAAGTTGAGGAGAAGGAGAAAAATTGATTAACAAGATATAATCAGTCTGGCTAACGCAGGCCTCTATTATAAACCCTTTCACAATTATAATTATTCAAAAGAGAAGTTTTTAAAGAAAAAAGGATTGTGGGGATATATTTGAAAGTGATTGTTTCCAGAAGAGAATGTGGTACGTGTTGAGTGCTCCAGAGATTCAAATAGAAGAAATAGAGGCACCCTTTGACTTTTGGGCCTAGTGTGTCCTTCTTGACTTGGTGGCAGTAAGCTAGAGGGGTGGCCGGAATGGAGGTTGAGCAGGGATTGGAAGTTGTGATAGAGACAAGGAGTGTAGACAACACCCAGGAGAGACGTGTCTGCTCCAACTGACCGCTGTTGTAGGCTGGCCTGGGCATGGTGCAAAAACAGACATAGGATGGAGGAGTGTGTCAGCCACACTTTCTTCTGTGTGTACTCAGGTCACACTTTAAGCCAACAGGCATCCTCATCAGTTGCTCCCCAGGGAAACAGCAAGGGCACAGTACAGTACGCATGTGTAGTCACAGGCTTTGCATTTTTCGTACCCTTGATTGCTTTGACTGTAGACCACTTTTCCTAGATGAGAAGCAGCTGACCAAGGTCAACGGGGTACCTGGTGCCCTGGGGCAAATTTACCTAAGAAGACCTGCAGGGAAGGAGAGTTTCCAGTTGTTGACTCAGCTCAATAAAATCTGAAGAAAATGATGGGTGGAAAGGAACAGGCTCAAGGGCCAGGAAGATGTAAGAGGCAAACAGGAGAACTAAAACAGGAAAACAGAAGATAGTATGAGAAGTGAGGATTAGGAAAAGCCTTCCTCAATTTTCAATTCCAACCCACGAGAACACATTTAATACTTGCATTGTCTTCAATAAATACATTCACAATTAAAAATGCATTATCTGTGCATAACACATGGTAAAACTCTGTGTTCTCTCCTGGAAGCAGCCAAGCTTGAGTATTTAACTAAATGCTTACAAAAATGTTAATCCTGTGGCAACAATGTCCAGAAAACTCTGTGTACCAAGCGAAGTCAGAAATAAATGATCTCAGTGAAGGTTAAATCTGAACATCATACTAAAACAAAAAGATGGGAGATGAAAACTTAAGGGTAGTAACCTAAATGAGATTTATCAATAATCTGCTTTCAAATTTAGCAAATAACACCATAGGATGGCCACTTACGTCTGAATATAAAATAAGCAACACATAATGTTTTATAATATAAGCATGTTTCAAGCAATATTTAGGGCATACTTATATTAAAATCGGAATCAGATTTTTACATAAACTTTTATTTTTAAAAAAGTTTGTTTATGGGGCCAGCAGATGTTACAACAGTTACGTCACTGGACTCCCACATGACTGACTGCGGTTTGAGTCCTGGACCCAGCGGCTCGAAACTCATGCTGGGGCCATCTGGGTGCATGCCCAAAATCCTGAAAGGAGAATGGAGAAAAACAGATTGGGGCATGCCCATCTCCCATGGGGTAGAGGGGTGATTTCTCACTTTCCCTCTCTCTGTCTTTGTTTCTCTCTCTCTCTCTCTCTGGCAAGTACACTTCACCTAAGGCAAAAACTCCTTAAAATTTTTATTTATTTCATGAGACAGTGAGGGAGAGAAAAAGGGAGGAATGAAGAGTAGCCAGGCATCCCTGCGAGGGTGTAGTCATGCCACAATGCCTCCTAGCCTTCTAGCCAGCCATAATCAGGGGTGTACCCAGGACCTGAACCCCAGGCCTTCTCACATGGCTTCAGCCTCATACAGTAGCACCCTACGATTTGCATCCACTGTTCAGCTTGGCCTGATCTTTCATTGTAACTGAGTGTTATATATTTTCTCTGATAATCCTAGTTCTTATGCAATCCTCTGGTCTTTCATTCCAAGGTAAACATTTATATTCAGTTTTTTAGTCAATTACATTTTAACTTTTTCTGTCACATTTTTCTTTTTCCTACATTATACATCTTTCAGAGATGTAACAAACCAAGTGAGATATCATTTTTCTGAGAAGAACTTATGTTTAAAACAGCTGCTTTACTTACAACCTTCTTTGAATGATCTAATCAAGGTTTATTTGATATCTTTGTCCCATTACTCCTCACAATTAATTTTGCTCAGAAGGCCTAGTCCTTGAGAGGATGTCTTCGCATTTTGTTTTTTTTTCAGTAAACTTGGTCAAAAAACACTGTGCAGTTAGACTGTTGGCAGAGTGGGTTCTTAGAACAAGCCATCTGAGCTAGTTCTAAAGGAGGAAGCCTCACAAGCTGCCTAAGTTTGTTTCACAGGGAGTGAGAGCACAAGAGTAGCCAGGAGCCCCTACCACCCAAACTGCTGCAGCTGGAAGAGAGCAAGAGGGAACAGGACTTCAAACTTGGATGGACTTTAACTCATTATAATTGATTTTGTGTAGTCTATCAGACTGACTCCTCCAAGTGAATGGATCTTGTTTTGAGTAACTTATGATGCCACCATTCTGTACATTAAAGAAGCAAGAAATTTCCTGGGACCAGCAGTTAGCATAATGGCTATGTCGCTGGACTCCCACGTAGTCGACCGCGGTTTATGTCCTGGACCCGGTGGCTTAAAACTCACTCCGGGCACGTGTGTGTGCGTGACCAAGATCCCAAGAGGAGAACAGAGGAGAAGGGATTGTGGCATGGCCATCCCCCCTGGGGGGGTGATTTCTTGCTTTCTGTCTCTCTGTCTCTGTCTGCCTGTCTGGCGAGCGCACGCGCCCTATAGCAAAAACCTCTCCAAAAAAAACAAAAGAAGCAAGAAATTTCCAAAAACTGATGAGTGTGTTGAAAACTGTAGCACATGTATACTATGGCCATTAGAAACAATGAGACCCTATCATTTGATTTGAAATGTATGAATACAAAGGACTCAATGTTGAGTGAAGTGAGCCAGACTTTGAAAGATACACACTGTATATCCCCACTCAAAATATACCGAATGTCTGTGCTCTATGGCAGAAATGTAAAGATCCAAAGATATAGTAGTAGAGAGGGTAAGTGCAGATATCAGAGATGTGAAGGAGAGGAGTGGGTGGTAGACAGTGGGTGGAAGAGGTGGGATGTGAGTTGCAAAGGAAAGAAACATTTAACAGACAAAAAATATAAAGTTCTGTGTTTGTCAGCATCTGCCCCGGGCTTGGCTTGAGCTGAATCATGATCAGGGGCTCATGGTGAGGTAGAGAAAGATTAAGAGAAAGAGGAAGCCCTTCATCTTGAGAGGACCAGGTAATCAGAAAAAATGAGACAAAGAGACAGAGTAACAGCGGACATAGGCAGCCTGAGCCTAGTTAGCCCTAGCAACTTGTGCCACCACTTGTGTCACCCAAACTGGGCGTCTTTATTTATAGTGCAAGGAGACACTACGTATGCATATTTTGCATTTCATAGATACATTGCCAGGTTATAGACAATAAGAAGCAGGTAACAAATCTATAAGGGTTAAGACATACTGAGCCAGGTGTATCCCTTGGTGATAATCCCATCAAGATAAACTCCTATTATCTTCTTTTCTAATGAAGAGAAGTCTAGCTGCAGGTGTGGGGAAGAAACATGAGGCTAAAGAATCTCTCCATAAGGTGGGCACCACCACACCCACAGAAGGCTAAAGAATCTTACAGAGGCAGAGCAGGGATTGCACTTTGCTAATTGAGGTCAAGATGTTTCCTGAATGCCATCTGATGTGTCTGTTGGAAGCCCCTAGCAATTTCCACCCCTTGCTCTGCCTGCACTGAGGTTCAAGGAGAGGACAAGCTGCAAGTTTCTGCCAAAACCCAAAGGGACAGGTGGTGTTTGCTCAGAGCATGTCCCCACATCTCACTCAGGGCCTCTCTCCAAATATGTCCCTACATTTGTTGAAAAAAAAAATACATATATATTACGATGAGGACTTTATATAAAATATGAAATTACTCCAAAAATAGTTGTGACTTAATTATGTTCAGGTGATAGATTAAAAAAAAAAAGAAGAGTATGAAGCAAGAAATTTCCAAAAACTGATGAGTGTGTTGAAAACTGTAGCACATGTATACTATGGCCATTAGAAACAATGAGACCCTATCATTTGATTTGAAATGTATGAATACAAAGGACTCAATGTTGAGTGAAGTGAGCCAGACTTTGAAAGATACACACTGTATATCCCCACTCAAAATATACCGAATGTCTGTGCTCTATGGCAGAAATGTAAAGATCCAAAGATATAGTAGTAGAGAGGGTAAGTGCAGATATCAGAGATGTGAAGGAGAGGAGTGGGTGGTAGACAGTGGGTGGAAGAGGTGGGATGTGAGTTGCAAAGGAAAGAAACATTTAACAGACAAAAAATATAAAGTTCTGTGTTTGTCAGCATCTGCCCCGGGCTTGGCTTGAGCTGAATCATGATCAGGGGCTCATGGTGAGGTAGAGAAAGATTAAGAGAAAGAGGAAGCCCTTCATCTTGAGAGGACCAGGTAATCAGAAAAAATGAGACAAAGAGACAGAGTAACAGCGGACATAGGCAGCCTGAGCCTAGTTAGCCCTAGCAACTTGTGCCACCACTTGTGTCACCCAAACTGGGCGTCTTTATTTATAGTGCAAGGAGACACTACGTATGCATATTTTGCATTTCATAGATACATTGCCAGGTTATAGACAATAAGAAGCAGGTAACAAATCTATAAGGGTTAAGACATACTGAGCCAGGTGTATCCCTTGGTGATAATCCCATCAAGATAAACTCCTATTATCTTCTTTTCTAATGAAGAGAAGTCTAGCTGCAGGTGTGGGGAAGAAACATGAGGCTAAAGAATCTCTCCATAAGGTGGGCACCACCACGCCCACAGAAGGCTTTAGAATCTTACAGAGGCAGAGCAGGGATTGCACTTTGCTAATTGAGGTCAAGATGTTTCCTGAATGCCATCTCTTTCCTGACTGCCAGTCGATGTGGCTTTTGGAAGCCCCTAGCAATTTCCACCCCTTGCTCTGCCTGCACTGAGGTTCAAGGAGAGGACAAGCTGCAAGTTTCTGCCAAAACCCAAAGGGACAGGTGGTGTTTGCTCAGAGCATGTCCCCACATCTCACTCAGGGCCTCTCTCCAAATATGTCCCTACATTTGTTGAAAAAAAAAATATATATATATTACGATGAGGACTTTATATAAAATATGAAATTACTCCAAAAATAGTTGTGACTTAATTATGTTCAGGTGATAGATTAAAAAAAAAAAGAAGAGTATGAAAGATAAATGTCTACATTATTAAATATTAATTTAAAAAAACAGAAGCACGGAATGCTATCATCTTACTTGTAAACAACAGATTTTCTCCTTGACCAAAATCTATCCAGGCTCTAACAAACTCTCTTCTTAACTAGGCCCTAACTTTTATGCTCATAACTGCACTGACCAATTTTAACAATAATCCTGCTAAATCCATTTATTTTATTTTAATTTTTTTTAATTTTGCTAAAGGGTGTGTGCACACACTAGAGATACAAAGAGTGTGAAAGAGAGTGGGAAAGAGAGAAAGCATGCCCCATGGGGAATGGACATGCAACAAACCCTTCTCTCCCATTCTTCTTTCTGGATTTTGAGCACACACACACACACACACACACACACACACACATACACGCGTGTGCGCAACCAGAAGGTTTTCCAAACTGCTGGTTCTGGGAGGTAGAGAAAGCTTGAACTACATGGTCGGCCATGTGGTATCCATCCATCTTAACTACCATGCCACTGACTGGCCCCTGCTAAGTCCCTTTAGCTAGAATTCCTTACCCTTTTATATCTGATAGTCTTCCATACCTAATCAGGTTCCTTGTCCTCCCCCATCCCCCAGATGATGTCTATCACTCAGACCTACATCCAAAAGGAATTTTATTAGGTCAGTAGATTCAGAATCCTCGCTTATCTCTATTGTTTCCTCTCAGTAGTTTTCCATCTGCTGACCCCAATCTCCATCTTGACACTGTTCCTTGCCTGTAAACTCCCACTTATTGTTGAATTAGTCCCTGTTCCTTATTGCAAAACCACATCATAGTATTCTCCATCAAAGTCTTCCTTACAGTCTTTGGTGACTATCATGAAAAATTGGTTCTTTAACACAGAAACAAGAAATGTTTAAAAATGGAAAGAATTATTCTGAAATTTGTCCTGTGATTGATATAGCTGAATTTATTAGTAAAGATTAATTTTTAATGTGGTTCATATAAAGCTATGTATCAACTCTACCAACTCCTCATCTTCATCATCTAAGATGTAGTAAAAACAAGAGTCAAGATATGCATTTAAGAAAATTATTCCTGCAAATCTAATATAAATTTTGCCATGTAACATTGTCTTGATTAAAAATATCATGATAAAGCAATGTATTTCTCTTGGTAAGTTTTAAGTACATAAGTTTTTTGTTGTCATATTAAAAAGGCATTTAAGAGGCCAGCAGGTAGTGTAATACTTAAGGTGTTAGACTCAGGTTCCAGCCTCAGAGGCTTGAAATTCACACTGGACATGTGTGAGCATGCCCAAAATCCTGAGAGGAAGACGGAGAAGGGATTACAGTATGGCCATGTCCCCTGGGGAGTGATTTTTCATTTTCTCTCTTTCTGTGTCCCCAGCAAGTGCATGTACCCTATAGCAAAAGTCTCTCTCTCTTAAAAAAAAAAAGGCACTTAAATAAAATTTTCCTTAAAATTTCTTGGTTTTGTTCTTGAATTCCAATTCATCTTCTTATTTTCATAGAACTTACCCATGTAAATAAACTATTTGTAAGTTGATTCTTACTGAACATAATCTATTAGCATTTTCAAGCTTATTTCTTAAGGTAAATGGCTTTCTGAAGGTAAATATCATTACATTTCTTTCTAACCAGGTCTATATATTATTGATTATACTGAAGTATGGTAGTTCACCGTTCCTCATCTCACTAGAAGTACAAAGCTTGGCAGTGAAAATAGCAGGTGTCTTAGTCCAGTTTCTACTGGTTTCTGCTGTAAAATATTGCATAAGCCATTTAAACTCTGAACTTCTATTTTCAGTTTGGTAAGAGTGATCTAATTGTAAGTACATCATAAGGTTGTTATGGAAGTTAGAAACACTAATGCAAGCAAAGCATTGCCAAGATTTGCATCATCCAGAGGTTCACAGCAGCACGTATTAGTGGAATCCCTTAAATGGGATCATTTTTCTCCATCAAGGAAGCATGGACTTTTATCATATAGATGTTTACAATCATTCGGGACTCTTACACGTTTCTTTAAAGGAGAAGACATAACAAAGTAGGAACAAGATACCGTCAGGAAGCTTTCCAGTGCCTTTCCAGTCCATCCTTGGCATTTTGTCATCTTCCTCTGTCCCAGATGTTTCACACTGTTATGTTGTTCCCCCTCAGAACAGGAGGAGGAAGAGAAGTGAAAGTTTCCTAGTAGACTATCATCACTTCATGAGATCTACAGAATTTGCATCTTCAGATTTCTTGCACATCCCACTTCAAATGATATATATAATACATTATTTAGAACTGTAGTATGAATAGCATATTAGATGTTGCTTATCTTTCCCTTTGTGGCAAAGAGAAAGATTGGCATTTGCCAAACCTGTTTGCCTTACTCCTAGACTTGCAACTGCTTAATGGTATGGCCATGCTACCAAGTTCTGACTAAAGGAATGTGGGAAGAAATTATATATACCACTCATAATTCTTGTCCATGGAAATTTCCTTCTGAATCTCTGTCTCTCTTTCTCCATCTGTAATCTGGATGACTCCACCACAGAAGCAAGATTGACTAAGAATTAGAAATTGTGTCCTTGCTGAAAGCTGGTGCCCCACCACCCATGGTTCATATGCTGAAACCCTAACCTCCAGTGTAACACTATTGGGAGGTGAGAGGTGGGGCTACTGGAGATAAATAGACCATGAGCATGGAGCCCTTATTAATGAGACTGATGCTCTTATAAGAAGAAGCACGAGAGAGATGATTTCTCTCTTGTCCATGGAACCACAGTTGGCCGTGTGGGAGTCGAGCACCTTAACCATCACACCACCTGCTGACTCCAAAAGACAACCATTTTTCAATCAGGAAGAGGACCTTCAACAAGAAGTTAATCATTCTGGGAACCTGATCTGGAACCAAATTCCAGCTTCTGGGATTGTGAGAAGTTTAAGTATTGTCTAATTTGCCCAGTTTATGATGTTTCGTTATACCGACATCAACTGAGTAAGACAGAAATTGGTGCTCGGAAGGGTTTATAACAGTTGCTGTTATAACAAATATGTAAAAACATGGAAGCAGCTTTGGAATTGGCAAAAAGTAAAGGCCATAAGAGTTTTAAGGTGCATGCTAGAAGAACCCAATATAGCCATTAAGGGACTTATAAGTGGTGTGATAGTTAAGGTGCTCGACTCCCACGTTAAGGGACTTATAAATGGTGTGATAGTTAAGGTGCTCGATCCCACACGGCCAATTGTGGTTCAAGTTCTTGACCTGGTGTCTTGCTTTTTCACTTCCCCCTCTCTTTCTCTTATAAATGTGATTCTGTTGAAAGCCCAGGAAAAAAATAAATAAAAGAGAGATGGAGAGAAAGTTTCCATCTTCTTAGAGAATCTGTAACCATTTTAAGAATGTGAGTAGGGATATGAATTTAAAAGGTGATTCTGGGGGCCGGCAGTTAGCGTAATGGCTATGTCGCTGGACTCCCACGTAGTCAACTGCGGTTCGAGTCCCAGACCCGGTGGCTTAAACTCATGCCGTGCGTGTGCGTGCGTGCCCAGGATCCTGAGAGGAGAATGGAGGAGAAGGGCTTGCAGCGTGGCCATCCCCCCTGGGGGGTGATTTCTCGCTTTCTGTCTCTCTGTCTCTCTCTGTCTGTCTGGCGAGGGCACGTGCCCTATAGCAAAAACCTCTCCAAAAAAAAAAAAAAAAAGAGAAGAAAAAAAATAAAAATAAAAATAAAAATAAAAGGTGATTCTGGGCTAGTCCTGTGACTTAGTCCCAGCTGCATCCTGCATGGCTGACTGCATGGTTTAGTTGCGGGATGGCTTCTGCAACGATATAAGGTTCTTAGTGTTTAGGGTAAAGAAGTGAATGAAACATGCAAATAGTGAAAGGAAAAGGTAGTTTGTTAAGTTAAGCATAAGTACGCACCTGAGAGCTAAAAGTAGACCAGAGTGGGCCTGAGTAGAGACAGAGAGTGGCTTAAGGGCTCTAGTAGTTACATTTTGTCAAGTTTATAATTTTTTAATCTAGGTCATGCCAGTTAATCATTGCCTGGGCCCACTCATAGCTCTAATTTCATTGGCTCTATCAATTGTGGCTAGGCCTATTGATTTATCTCATTGGTTATATCAAATGTAGCTAGACCCATCAATTTAGCTCATTGGTTATATCAAATGTAGCCTACTCAACTAGACAGACCTCATAGGAATCACCTGCTGACCTGGGGCAGGAAATTTTCGGCCCTGATCAGTATTTCTACCTACCTGCTCTAGTCCACTTCCATTTTCTAGCTTTCTACTACCTCAGTTTGAATCCTGGCTCCAGGTTTATAAAACACTCCAGCTATGTGTCATGCATGTCCCAAATTCCAACAGGAGAAACGGAAGAAAAGAGATTATGATATAACCACACCCTACTTGTGGTGCTTCCTCCCACTCTCTATCTGTCTCTGGTGTGCTACCTTCCAATTAGAGGGAAGAAACATGCCAATGATTGTTTGGATTACCACACCATGGGTGTGATATTTGCCACCCCAAGGAGCCCAGAAGGCAAAGCATCAAATCAAAGAGAATTATTCTTAAGCCTGTAGCTCTCCTAGAGTTAGGGCTGCTAAGTTCTGGACGTACTTTGGACCCAGCATCCTCTTTTCTTTTTTTCCTATGTCCTCCTTTTAGAATGGGGATACTTAGCTTCCACCTGTTCCACACTGTTTTTTAGAAGAAAATGACCGTAGTCACTGCACTTACCAAGTAGAAAATTATATGATACACTACTGTGAGTTACAATGTAGAATTGCATTTTTTCCTAAAGAAACCTAAACACAATAAAACCATAGATACAGACTCATTGCAAAGATCATATTGAATGAGGAAAAGCTGAAAGCTTTTCAACTAAAACACGGGAAGAAGACAAAGCTACTCATTTTACTCCACTTGTTTTTAACATGGTGCTGTAAGTCCTAGCCAATGCAATCAGACAAGAGAGCAAAATAAAACATGTTCAGAAAGGAAAAGAAGACACTAAACTGTCCCTGTTTGCAAATGAAATGATCATATACATAGAGAAACCCAAAGGACTCCATGAAAAACATCATGGAAGTGATAAATTCAGAAAAGTAGCAGAACATAAAGTCAATAAACAAAAATTAAATAATTTTTATACACCGACAATGAACAGACCAAGACAACTGAATAAACAAAGCTATAAGATAAATAAAATACCTAGGAATACACCTAACCAAAGAAATGAAATACCTTTATGGGACAAACTATAAAGAGCCCCCCAAATAAGTTGAGTATGATACAAAAAAATGGAAGAACAACCCAAACTCTTGGATGTTCTTGAATAAACATGAATGAATCAATAGAATCAAAATGATAATCCTATCCAAATTAATTTGCATATTTAATATGATTCCAAATTAATTACTTATGGCATTCTTCACAGAAATAGAAAATACAATTATAAAATATGTCTAGAATTATAAAAGGTCCCATACTGGACCCAGCAAAATCAGTCATAAGAAGGAAGTTTCTAACAAGTAGCCCACACAAGAAAAAAGAAGGAAAGGTGCCAAATGGACAATGAAACATCATGCTTCAGAAAACTGCAAAAGCAATAGCAACAGCAACAACAAAAATGCATAAGAAAAGAAATAATAAAGATTTGAGCAGAAATAAATGAAATAGAAAATAAATGAACTATACAGAAAATAAATGAGACCAAAAGTTGGTTCTTTGAAAAAGATAAACAAAATTGACACACCATTAACTAGAATAGTTAAGAAGAAGATAGAAAAGAACCAGATAAATCATTTGCAATGAAACAGGGAATATTACTACAGACATGATCGAAACATAAAATGTCATTAGAGGATATTATGAGCAACTATATGCCAACAAACAAGAAAACCTGGATGAGACGAACAAACTGCTGGACACATTAGAAAGGCATAGTATCCCTAAATAGACCCATAACAAGCAATGAGATTGAATCAGTAATAAACAAACTCACAAAAAAGAAAATTCCAGATCCTGATGGCTTCACTTCTGAATTCTACAAAACTTAAATAAGAGTTAACCCCCGTTTCACTCAAGTCATTTTTAAAGATGCAGAAGGAAAGAACCCTTCGAAATTTATGAAGCCTCTATCACTCTCATCCTCAAAACAGGTAAGGACACGACAAAAAAGGAAAACTATAGACCTATATCTCTGATGAAAATAGATGCAAAAATTCTCAACAAGATATTAGCAAATGATATCCAACAACATATAAAAATATTATTTATTATGACCAGGTAGGCTTTATTCTAGGTATGCAAGTGTGGCTCAACATAAGCAAAATCATAAAGAGACACCATATTAACAGACAGAAAGACAAAAATCATATGGTTATATAAATTGATGCAGAAAAGTGTTTGATAAAATACAACATCCACTCACGATTAAGATTCTCAGGAAAATCAGCATAGAAGGGTCATTTCTCAACACAACAAAAGTCATCTATGAAAAACCCATAGCTAACATCATACTAAGTGGGGAAAAGCTGAAAATTTTCCCATTAAAAACTGGTATAAGAAAAGGCTGCCTATTTTCTCCACTCCTTTTCAACATAGTCCTAGTCAATGCAATCAAGAAAGAGAATAAAATAAAAAACATTCAAACAGATAAAGAAATTAAAATTATCCCTATTTGAGTTGACGTAATTGTATATATAGAAGGCCTAAAAGTATCCATAAAAAATAAAAATAGAAAATTAAAAAAAAAATCCTGGAAGCGATAAATGAATACAGTAAAGTGGCAGGATACAAAATCAACATACAAAAATTTATAGCATTTCCATATATAAAAAACAAGCAAACAGAGGTAGAAATGAAACAAGTAATCCTTTTTACTATAACCACTAAAAGTATTTGATACCTATGAACAAATCTAACCAAAGAAGTCAAAGATCTCAACAAAGCAAACTGAAAATCTAAAAAAAGAAATCAAAAATGACACAATAATGTGGAAAGATATCCATGTTCCTGGATTTGAAGAATTAATATAATCAAAATGGCAATTCTATCCAAATTCATCTACATATTTAATGTAATCAAAATTAAATTATCAGAGATATTCTTCACAGATCTAGAAAAGACAATCATAGAGTTTGTCTGGAATTATACAAAGTTCCTATTGCCAAAGAAATCCTGTGAAAGAAGAGTGGAAAGTTCTTATTGCCAAAGAAATCCCGTGAAAAAAGAGTGGGGTAGGAGGCATCTCCCTCTATGACCCCAAACTATATTACAAAGCTGTGATAATCAAAACAGTACAGTATTGGCACAAAACAGACATATATACCAATGGAATAGAATAGAGACCCCCAGAAATAAACCTCAAAATGCACAGCCAATTGATCTTTTTTTATTAAAGATTCATTTAATTTTATTTATTCATTCATTTATTATTAAAGATTCATTTAATTTTATTCATTCATTCATTTATTTTAACTTTGCCAGAGAGAGACACCCAGAGAGAGAGGGAGAAAGTGAGAAAGCAAGCCACCAGATCTGGGACTAGAACCATGGTTGGCCATGTGGGAATGTCCAGCACCTTAACCACCATGCCACCTGCTGGCCCCACAGCCAACTGATCTTTGACAAATGGCATGAGTCAATCCAGTGGGAAAAAGAAAGCATCTTTAGCAAATGGTGCTGGAAAAACTGGATATCCACCTCCAGAAAGATGAATCTGGACCCCTAGCTCTCACCATTACCAAATTTCAACACAAAGTGGATCAAAGATCTAAACCTAAGACCTCACACTCTAAAACTATTGGCAAAAAATATTCAGAAAACTCCAGGAGACCTTGTAGTAGGCAAAGACTTCTTAAATAAGACTCTCAAAGCACAGGCAATAATCTCAAAATAGACAAGTAAGATTACATCAGATTAAGAAATTTCTGCACAGCAAAAGACACAGTATTTAGTGTGAACCAGCAACACTCAGAATGAGAGAATGTCTTTGTAAACTATACTTCACATAAGGGACTGCTAACCACAATACAAAGGGAACTCAAGCAGCTTACCTGAAAAATAAAATGATCAACCCAATTAAAAGATGGGAAAATGAGCTGAACAAACAATTCTCTAAGGGAAACATATGAACACCCAAAAAGCATATAAAAATGAGATGCATATAAGAGAGATGCAAATCAAAACCACAAAGAGATACCACCCAAACTCACTGAGAATGAAGATTTAAAAAAACGAAAACTGGTAAGTGTTGGCAAGGCTGTGTTGAAAAAGGAACTCTCCTGCATTGTTGGTGGGAATGCAAATTAGTCCAACTACTGTGGAGAAAAATATGGAGGTTCCTCAAAATCTACAACTAGAACTATCATATGATCCAGCAATTCCACTGCTGGGGATCTACTCAAAGGAGAACATTCAGTTGGAAAGGTGTTACACATCTATGTTTATTGCAGCATTTCTTCAGAATTGCTAAGACAGGAAACCAATCCAAATGTCCACAAACAGATGAGAGAATTGAAAAAGTATGGCACATATACCCTATGGAACATTACTCAGTCATAAAAAACATCAAGACCCTGGTATTTGATAGAAAGTGGATCAATATACAAGGTTTACTATGGGGTGAAGTAAACCAGGCTAAGAAAGAGAGACATTGTATGTCTCCACTTAATATATACTGAGTGCACACTGGGGTGGAAACTGAAAGGTTAGGATATATAGAAACATGAAAAATTATTGTGGATACTGGCGATGGTGTGGGAAGTGGGTAAGAGAAGGGGAAGAGTGGGAAAAAGGGAATCAAGGAGAAAAATAGAGAGGCAAGGCATCTATAGGACACAGAAATGGATGATTATCTACTGATAACGTGTATGGTACCTCCAACTGGACCAGTGTGAAGTGCATTCATACTGGGTAAATTCATTTTACAAGTTGTGGTAATTTTACAAATGTGTAAAATAAATTTTAAAAATAAAATAAAATAAATAAAGTCACAAAGGAAACAAACAAATAAATAAATAAAAATAAAAGTCTCATATTGCCAAGGTAATTCTGTGCCAAAAGAATAAAATAAGAGAAATCTCACTACCCGAATTCAAAATATATTACAACACAGTTGTGATCAAGACAGCCTGGTTCTGGCAAAGAAATAGACACGTATATGAATGGAGCATGATAGAGAATTTAGAAATAAAGCCAAACTCGTACGGCCAACTGATCTTTGACAATGGTTATAAGACAATGTAGTAAAGAAAAGAAAATCATTTCAGCAAATGTGATAAAAGAACTGGATATCCACCTGCAGGAAAATATAACTGAACTCCTATCTCTCACCATTAACAGAATCAACGCAAAATGGATCAAATATTTAAATATAAATGCTCAAACTACAAAACTGTTAGTAGAAAACAGGGGAGACTTGTCTTCGCGCTAGAGTAGGCAAAGATCTCTTAATGAACAAATGTTCAAAGTCTCTTGTCATAAGGAAAATGCATATTAAAATCACAATGAGATAGCATTTAATCCCAGTTAGAATGACTAGGATAAAAATGAATGAATAAATGAATAAATAAATAAAGCAAAAAATGCTTGTGAGGCTGTGGTGAAAAGAAAATTGTCTTATTATGTTGGTGGGAATGTAAATTAGTACAACCTTGGGACTAGAAGTTGGCATAATGGCTATGTCGCTGGACTCCCATGTAGTCTACCACGGATCGAGTCCCAGACCCGGTGGCTTAAACTCATGCCAGGCACATATGCGTGCATGCCCAAGATCCTGAGAGGAGAATGGAGGAGAAGGGATTGCAGCATGGCCATCCCCACTTGCGGGTGATTTCTCGCTTTCTGTCTCTGTCTCTGTCTTTTTGGTGAGTGCATGCACCCTATAGCAAAAGCCTCTCAAAAAAAAAAAAAATTAGACAACCTCTGTGGAAAAAAATATGGAAGTTCCTCAAAAACCTACTACTAGAACTACTATACAATCCAGTAATTCCACTCATTGGGTATTTACCCAAAGGATAGGAAAACGCAATCAGAAAGACACTTGCCTATACACATTTAATGTAACATTATTCACAATTACTAATATTAAACCAACTTAAGTGTCCAAAAACTGTGTTAAAAAAAGAGGCTCATATGTACTAGGAACTATTATCCAGCTATAAGAAATAATAAGATCCTATCAATTGACTCAAAGTAGATAAGTATAGAAGACTTAGTGTCTTAGTGTGGAGCAAAGTAAGTGACATATTGAAAGAGACACATTGTACATCCTCACTCCATTTTTACTGTGTGTCTACAGTCTATGACAGGTTGAAGATGTGATGATAGAAAAGATGGGTGTAGATGCTAGTGATGGTAAGGGGGGAGAGTGGATGCTAGACAGTGATTGATGAAGGGTGGGTGTGAGGTGCAAGAGGAGGAAACATTTGACAGATGCAAAAATGTAAAGTTCCCTGTTGGGGAACCAGCAGTTAGTGTAATGGCTATGTCGCTGGACTCCCACGTGGTCTACCGCGGTTCGCGTCCGGACCTGGTGGCTTAAAAAACTCATGCTAGGCATGTGTGCGGGCGTGCCCAAGATCCCGAGAGGATAATGGAGGAGAAGGAATTGCGGCATGACCAACCCCTCTGGGGGTGATTTCTCGCTTTCTGTCTCTATGTCTCTCTCTGTCTGCCTGGTGAGCGCACATGCCCTATAGCGAAAACCTCTCCAAAAAAAAAGCAAAGAATATTTATATATATAGTCTATATCATGATGAGGACTTTATGTAAAATATGAAATTAATTAAAATACATAAATAAATAAAATAGAGAATATTTAACTAGGACTGGCTCCATGGTGCAGTAGTAATAAGCTTCTTAAGAGAAGCCAGGTCCCACATTTCATTTGAATCCTCAGACTGGTGACCCCAAAATATTCCAGGGACTGTGTGGGTGCCCGAGATCTGAAGGCCTGGAGAACTGGAGGAAAAGGCTTGTGTAACCATACCCTGTGGAAGGCGCTCACTCGCTCTCTCTCTCTCTCTCTCTCTCTCTCACGTGCACGCACACTGACTCTGCCAAGTGACTTCCACAGACAGCACTGAATAGAAAAAAAAGTAAAAAAAAAACCACACATACAGAATCTTAAACTAATATACTTGTATTTCTAGGTATATAAGAGCTAAATGTCATAGAAAATTAGAAAGAGTCAAAGTAATTGAACTACTAGAGCTACTGAAATGAAAAGAAGCAAACACAATCACACTTGAACAGATTTCTGAAAGAGTCAAGGATTTCAGATGAAAGAATTTTCCAGGTAGTAGAAAAGTACACAGGCTTGGCTTTAATCCAGGATAACATTTACAGGGATCAAGGCACTCAAAATGATTACAGGAGGATGTAGGGGAGAAACAGTAACTTCTCTCAGTCTTCAGGCATTTATAACTGGTATAAATTCTGTAACAAAAGGCAGATTAACAAGAAAATATAAAAATATAATCAACTTTATTAACTTGTGCAGTGTACATCGCATGGGAGGAAAGTAGCTCAAAATCAGAGGTTTAAGGTCCATCTTAAACATCATCTTCCTCAAAAAAGAATAAAGGGGTCAGACAACTGCAAGGTAGTCCCACATGGGAAGATTTTCCATTCAAGTCTGGAGACCTCTCTGAGTGTTAGACGCAGACACTTGTCCATAATCCAGGGCTGGCTGAAGATTGGGGTGAGTTGTGGTATCAAGACCTAGAAGGGGTGCCGTTTCTCTCTCTCTCGCTCGCTTAAAGGGGGACGGGGTGGATAAATACACTTAGAAACCCAAACAATAAATTATGGAGAAATAACAGAACAAAGAGGGGGAAAAAAGGCTGTAGCGGGCACTGCATACGGAAGCCATCTTGAGCTATCCGCCATCTTGGAAACCATTAGGTTTCACTTCCTCACTGAGCAAACTGTTTCTCAGAAATCATGTGACCAATCATTCTCCCCCGGGAGCTGGAGCAGTTGGGTTTCTAGGCAACAGGAGAGATCCACCCATACCAATGATTGGTTCATGCCGTTCCATCTCATTTGCATTTCGGGCAACCAATCAGTGCCCACCAGCCTGTATATAACTTGACATTCTTCCTCAATAAACAGGAAACTTGATCAGCACCTGGTATTGGCTCCACTCTGTGTGTCTGTGTGTATTTGTCCCATCTCTCACTCCCTCCCCCAGGAACCTGTTCGACAGTCCCGCAGGCCGGGACAAAAGGCAATCCCGGACTCCTAGTTTCATAAAAATGTAGTTTAAGGGAATGTTAAGGTCCTCTCGCAGATCTGGGCAGGAAAATGATAACTTTTCTACATTTGTTTTATAATTGCTTTTAGTTCAAAAATCTCTCATATTTGGGGAGATAATTCCAGTTTCTTTCAGGGACCCAAAACAAGAACACAATAACTACTGAAACTAGAGAGTATGAAGCGGTTACTGAGGGAAATCTTCATACCTACTTACTCAGGTGACTTAGGACCTAAAAACAATTCAGAGACCATTCTGGAATGTGTAGACAGAAGTAAAAATGGTCAAAGATGCCATGTCCTTATTCCCATAAACTAAGAATGTGTCACTATGTGGCAAAGGGGAATTAGGTTATAGATGAAATTAATTTAATCAACTGACCTTAAAATATAGTAATATGGTGGATTATCCTTGTGAGCCCAATACAGTCACAAGCATCCTTCAGAGGAGAAGAGCTGGACAGTGATGTTGTGGTTTGCATCTGGAGACCTCCCGGAATGTGCTGGAAATGTACATGCCCGTGATCTGGGGCTGGCTGAAGATGGGGGTGGGTCAAAACCCTAATGAAGGTGCCTGTCCCTCTGCCTCTTGTTCTCATGCCCTCCCTTTCTCTCTTGTTCTTGGGAGAAATAAATACATCAACTAGAAGAGGGCGGCAGAAGGGTAGGTGAGAGTGACGTGACCTGAGAAGGACTTAGCTGCCGTTCCCGGCTTTGTAGATGGAGCAAGGGAGCCTCAGCCAAGGAGTGGAGGCAGCATCTAGAAACTGACAAGGACAAGGAAATAAATGCTCCACGAGAATCTCCTGAAAGGAAAGCAGCCCAGCTGACGCCGTGATTTCGGCCCGTGAGACCAACGTCAGGTTTCTGACATATTTGTGTTGCTTTAAACCACTCATCTGTGCTAATTCCCGCTTCAGACAGCGGCAGCATTCCTTGACTTGAGGCTGCCTCATTCCCGTCTCTTCCTTCATGGTCACATGGCATCCTCCCTCTTCGTTTTGTGTCAAATCTTTATAACAGTAGGACCAGGACTGGCCCTGTAGCCTAGTGGTAAAAAGAACTGGATCCCCCATGGCTGACCACCTTTGAATCCTGGCCCCAGCAGCTTGAAAAACATACCAAGCATGTGTGCATACATGTCCAAAGTCCCTGCAGGGTGGAGGAATGGAGAAGGGATTACCATGTGACCAGGCCTCATTGTGGGGTGCTTTCTGCCACCACACCCTGCCTGCTGCCCTTCTCTGGAGAGTGTGCATACCTTCTATCAATTAAAAAAAAAGGTAATACCAACTTTTTGGATATCACATAGAATATAAATTTGAAAAACTTACTAATTTATTCAAAAAGTTATAGCATTGGGGAGAGGAGAGGAGAGCAAGCTGCACAATATAATCGTCGAGGGAAATCATTCCTCTCTCTAATCTAAAGGATTATTTTGTTTCTTTCAAGAATGTTACTTTTAGCCAGCAGATGGTGTGGTGATTAGAGCACTGGACTCCCACATGGCCGACCGTGGTTCGAGTCCTGGCCTGCTGGCTTGCTTTCTCAGGTGCCCTTTTTCTCTCCCTCTCTGTCTCTCTCTGTTGAGCACATGGTGTCCTCTAGCAAACTGAAAATAATAAGAAAAACAAAATTAAATAAATAATTCTTCAAAAATAAAATAGTTACTTTTTCTCATACTTGAGAGAGAAATCACAGTTGTTTACATTACATTTTTTTTTTAATTGATGTGACAGATACCAATGAAGACTTTCAGTGGAGGTTTTCAGTCCGACGATTTGGTAAAAGTGTGTTTTATTCTCTCTATGTTACAGAGAAAAAGCAGTAAAGCTCAGCATCTGTTAAACTCTCACAGGCCACAGAACTAAAACTTAGACGAAGGCAACTGACTGCAGGTCAAGACCGTTCTGTATTATACCACATTGATTTTCACAAATTTCACACACATTTAACACAGTTATTACAAAGATGAGAGTTTTCTCATTTCCATAATATTAAAAATAAGCACACGACTGTGCTGGGCCGTGTTGAGCTCCTCTGTAATAGATCTTGTGATTCCTGTCTCCAAGAACCCAGCCACTTCCAGCTGCCTCATCTACAATGGAATCTTCCTGGGTTAAGTTTCCAGGAGAGCTTTAGGTCCAGGCAGGTATCGCTGCTGCACTGACCCAGGTCTTGTCATCGGCAAGCCTGCCAGGGCCAGCTAGGTGGCATTGAGGTTAAGGCAGCTGAATCCCACATGCCTGACAATGCAGGTCAAGTCCTGGACCTGGGCTTGAAAAACACTGGGTATGTGTGCATGCATGCCCATAATCCTAAAAGGAGAATGGAGGAGAAGGGGTTGCCATAGAGCCGCCTCCCCTCCCCCTCCCCACAAGGAGTGATTTTTCATTTTTCCCCTTTCTCTCTTTCTCTCTCTCTCTTCAGAGAGTGCACATGCCCTATAGCAAATAATAAAAAAAGGAAAAGTTTCCAGTGATGCACCCGTATAACTAGATTAGGGTAAAGATGTAAAGTTTTAGATATTAGCTTATTAGTGTTTTTAATGATTTTTTATTACGCTATTTCCACGTCAGTAATGTGATTACTCAAAGAGAACTCGAAGCCGTCTAATCTGAAATACGGAAACAGAAGTCTCATCAATTCTCCTCTCAGTTCTTCCTCTCCGGATCCTGCTGGCATTCTGGTGTCCACAGTCGACCCCAGACCCAGTCTGTCTTCCTCTCTGAAGGACCACAATCCCTTCATTTATGGTTGAAATGCCATAATTATTTTATCTTGGATTAGGTACATTCTGTTCTTTCCAGCCATCCCCTTCCTATTCTGTTTGTCCAAAAGAGCAAATGTCCCTATGCTTTTCAAACTCTGGTCCCACACATCCCACCCTCCTGTTCTACACGTGCTATTCGCACTGTCTCTGCCCCCAGTTAGGTGTTCTGTGAGGCCCAGCCGCTGTGGTGCGAGGAGCAGGCACCACTGCGCAAGCCCCGGGTCACCGGGAGGCCGGAGAGGCAGGTCCCAGACCAACCTACGCAGGTCAGAGGCGGCCCTGCATGTCTGTGATGCGGCTACTTGGAGGCTGGAGCGGAGGATTGCAGCAGCAAGACCCTGTCAAGCAAGACCCGCGTACCCTCCTCTTCTTCCTCCTCTCTCTCTCTCCCTCTCTCTTCTTCTCTCTCTCAAAACCAAAACAAAACAAAAAATGTTCTGTAAAACTTTAAAGTATATATTTTTTGCAAATGAAAATTACAAGGTAAAAAAAAAAATTAGACCCAATTATTTTACACACAAGCAGGTTTAAGTACAAATGTATGAATTATTTGCAAGGCCTTTATCTCTACATGTTTTTAACTTTTTATTGCATTTGTATATTAATTCTAACCATGACTCATTGTATAAAACTAGATAACAGAAGAAAGGTCCAAAGTGTTTCAAGTGGCTGAGTCTTTCTTTGGAATGAATTTAAAGAAGGCTAAAATCAAGAACTTTATAAAGCCTATAAATCACCAAATCACTGATTTTTGCATGTTTTTGCCTTTAAACATCTCTTTTTCCAATTTTGTTTTATTTCTGCTTCTCTGAGGACTTGTTCCTTTATGCACAGTACCATACTGTGGTCTTGAAAGACCACACAGTGAGTGAGTAAAAGTCTTATTTTTCTGCCTTCCTAATGAGCTATTGTTATGTGCAATTTTACCTACGTCTCACTGAACCACTGATATCACAGATCTTTTCAGATAATAAACTCTTTTCTCCAACAGTCCTCTACATAGAAATTATACATTTTTCTTTCATTGACTGTGTTAATATTATCTTTGTTTTCAAAAATCTGTCTTGATTCATTTATGAAACTTTTGGTTGCCTAATTTTTAATCACTTTGGTTTTCTTTAGAACTATATTTCACATTAAAGAGCAATTCAATTAAAAAAGTAAAATTCTCAAGTAAAAAGCTAAAAACATCCAATTGTCTATGTACAGAGAATAAGTTTTTCTCTGTAAAGTGTCTAAGAATGCTCTAATGAATAAGTGTGGCCAGACAGTGGGACAAACAGGCTGCCTGGGAAGGTTCTGGGTCTGTGTCTCAAGACCTCTCTGAACATGTCAGGTGTGCATGTCTCCATCATATGAAGATGGTTGAATCTGGGGGTGGAGTGTGGTGTGAAGACCCTCTTAGGAATTCTTCTCACTCTCTGTCCTTCTCATTCATGAAAGACTTTTTAAAAAATAAAAAGATAGGAACAGCAGATGGCATAGCAGTTACATGGCTGGACTCTCACATGGCCAACTGCAGTTGGAGTTCCAGACAGGTGGCTTGAAACTCATCCCAGGCATGTGTGTGTGTGCATGCCTAAGATCCCAGGAGGAGAATAAAGGAGAAAGAATTATGGCATAGCCATCCTCTTGCGGGGGGGGGGGGGGGGCGGTGATTTCTCACCTTCCCTCCTCTGTCTCTGTCTCTCTCTCTCTCTCCGGGAAACACATGTACCCTAAGTTGAAAACATCTAGAAAAAGAAAAAAAGATGTAAAATGGTTTATAGATAACATTAGGGATAAAAATATTTTTAAGAAGCAGAACTACATATAATACTGTTAGAACCATTTATCGTAGCCTGGGCTCTGAGTACTAAGTAGATGAGTAAGAATGCACCCACAAGAGACTGGGAGGTACATACAGTCAGACAGCTGGGACGGATGGGCCAGGGGTCATTTCATCTCTTAGAACTGCCTTTAAATGAATGGCTAGAACTTTAATCAGACCACTGAGAACAAAGCAGCTATTTCCACCTGAGTATTTCCTGAGGAGACCGCATACCATTGCTCATCTGCTTGCAAGTCAGAAAATGCTTGACCCCAGACGGCTGTCCAGTTGGAGGTACATATTTGTCAACCAAGAGTAAAGAGAAAGCATTTGTTCTCCCTCTTCAGCCACCATTCTACTTTGCCTGTTCCTTCTCTCTGGGACAAAATTGGTAGAAAGATAGAGAATAGATAGTATCTTCGTAGGAGTCCTCTGCCTCCCTTTGAGGATATTTCAGGAAAATGTTAGCACAAAATGATCTATTCCAATAGCAAATTTCATAGAGGATTGGAAAATCAAACTTAGGACAAAGGTCAACCCAAATCAAGGACATTTTACTGCAGAACTGTGTTTTTCCAAAAGCTGTACAATACGAAGTCTAGACTATGTACTAGCAAACATGGTGAACTATGAAGCATGATTAAGAAGCACTGTCTCTGCAGACTGTATATGATGGGTGGATGGATGGAACCGCCCCGAAAATTGCCTCCCCGGTACTTACTACTCTCAGGAAGGCAGCTGAGTAGAGTGGGTTCTGCAGAAGGGCTGTTAATGGAGCTGACTCTGCTTGAGAGAGTGGGAATAGGAACATTTGTTAAATAGCTCAGAGACCTCTCTCAAGAGGAAGAGAGCAACCATACTGTTTGACGGAAAGTACAGAAAGAACAGTAATTTGAAATTGCTAGCCTTGAGATTTTCTTTCAAAATGTAGTTTATGGTCAGAGACTTGGAAATTGTTGATGCTGCCATTGGACTCTTCTCCATAGACTATATTTTTAATTAAGAAATTATTCTCTCTGCAGGTGCAAAATCTGCTAGACAGAATAGTCTTTTTTTTTGAATTAATGTGTCTAAGTATTTCAACTAAAAAGTTTTTAAAAATATTATTTTTTGCCTTCTTTCAGAATACCTTTCCTCTATAAACATTTTTGCAAAACAAAGATAATTCATTTCTATTTACGGTGCTTTTGAATGTTCTGTGAAATTTAAATGCTGACAAATCATAGGCCTTCTTGTTTCTTTCCAGTGCAGAACTGAATGTAAATGTATTCAGTTATGAAAAGAAATAACATTCAAAGAGTCTTTCCACTTGTTGAGATATTCCAAAGTATGCACATAATTTCAAAATTATACTCTTTCCTCTGCACTCTCATCAATTAATTGGCTCACTGTGTCCTTATTTTTGCTGGGGTAACTTTCAACATCTTCCTATTTGCAGCTATTGTTTTCAAAGAAGTTTTGATATTTGTTGGTATTCTTACCTGGTTTTTAAAATACCATTCACAAGGCTGTTGACTACTTCATCTTTGACAAGACAAGTGCTGAGTGAGTGGCATAAATGGCTATGAGAAGTATACCTCGAGAATGCACGGCCATTCAAAATGGTGAGAAAACAGTTTAAACGCATCTGTAAAAACTTCGCAATGATTAAAAAGAGGAAAAGTATTTCCTTTGCACTTGTTTTCCATATCAATTTAACATGAGTACAAGAGGGACCAGCAGATGAAGTTATGTGTATGTCGTTGGACTCCCACATAGTAGACTGCAGTTCAAATCCCAGACCAAGTGACTTGAAACTCATGCCAGGTACATGTGAGTGCATGCCTAAAATCCTGAGAGGAGAATGGAGGAGAAGGGATTGCAGTGTGGCCATCCCCTCTGGGGTGTGATTTCTTGTTTTCTGTCTCTCTGTCTCTTCACAAGCACATGTCCTCTATAGCAAAAATCTCTCAAAAATAAAATAAATAAAATAAAATGAGTACAAGATAGAATTACTGACTTGCCCACAAATATTCACAGCCATCTACCACATACCAGTTGATTGTTTGACTCTCAACCCCTACAGTAGAAGAGAATGATTCTAACAGCTCTGGTTACCAGGAAGTTCAGTCTCCTATTACAAACTTTGAGCAAAAGCAGAAACAAATGTGGGTATGGATTTTTTTTCTCTTTTAGTTGTTTTTTTATTTTTGCTTTTGTTTTCTTTTTTCTTTCTCTTTCTTTCTTTCTTTCTTTCTTTCTTTCTTTCTTTCTTTCTTTCTTTCTTTCTTTCTTTTCCATAGGGAGCATGTGCTAGCCAGTGGAGAGAGGGGAAGAGAGAGAAGTGAGAAATCACCTCACGGGGGGTTGGCCACACCAAAATCCCTTCTCTTCTGCTTTCCTCCTTGGATTTGGCCACACACAAGCCTGGCATGTTTTCAACCCTCCAGATCCTGGATTCGAACCACAGTCAGTCCTGTGGGAGTCCAGCACCTTAACCACCATGCTGCCTGCTGGCCCTGGGTATGGATTTTTAATAGGAAAATGTCTGTAGATACATCCTTCAAAGACACTGGATGGGGAAATTTTTGTTCTTAGGAACCCACGCAAATGGACTCTTGAAGGGCAATAGTGGACTCTTGAAAGGCAATGAGATTCATAACAATAGATTCTTAAAAATAGATTGATGATAGAGGATATGAGTAGATATAAACTAAGAAAAATAAAAAAGAAATACTGGGTGTACATGGATTTAGTCCCAAGTATTTGCTATAAGTCAGATAGAAGAATAAATACTAGGCATGAAGTAGACATTCTACGTAGTCATAATCCATTGCCCATGTTCAGAGATCCCTTTTGGCCAGAGAGTTCCTTGGGAACAATGCTGTGTCAAACATTCTATCAAATTCCTGTCAGTACCAAGGGAGAATCAGGATCAATGTCAGCCAAACTAGAAAGATCTCTAGCCACCACCCTACTTTTATTTTTTTTAATTTTTATTTTTTTGGAGATGTTTTCGCTATAGTATTTTTATTTTTTTGGAAATGTTTTCGCTATAGGGTGTGAGTGCTCGCCAAAAAGACAGAGAGAGACAGAGAGACAGAAAGCGAGAAATCACCCCCAAGGGTGGCAGCCAGGCCACAATCTCTTCTTCTCCATTCTCCTTTCGGGATCTTGAGCACGTATGCACATGCGCCCAGCGTGAGTTTAAGCCACCAGGTCCGGGACTCGAACCGTGGTTGACTACATGAGAGTCCAGCAACATAGCCATTACACCAACTGCTGGTCCCGACCACTACCCTACTCTTGATACCCTAGTTGTCTGGGATTATCTCTAGGGACAATACAAACAATATTTCCTCATTATTTGGGAAAAATATTAAACTCCAGAGTTTCAAAGAGATCTTTTGACAGTATTATATTTCCACACTCCCTCTACATCTAAATCAATGAATGACAATATTGTCTGCTGCTCCAGAAGCAAACAAGGATGGTGGGGCCCAGTATTTGGTTTCTAGGGAGTCCTGCCGACTTACACGTTTCTTTGTCCATTTAGCACGTGGGTCTTTCTCATCATAAGGACTCAATAGATGTTTGGCAAATAAATGAAAAACATAAGTGCAAATTAGTTGTGGAATTCGATTGTTTGCACAGTATTTATGAGTGTACAAGCTGTGGATAAGAATTGGGCATCTTGGTTTGTCTGCAGTTTCTTAAATTTTGGAAGTCTGTGGTTTCCCTAAACTCAATTTATTCTAGAAGAATTTCATTTTTCTTCCCTTTAAGTGTGCTAATATTTTATCTGAGAGTAAGTTCCAGAGCAATGAGCCATGTTCTGCTAGTTTTATGAAGTTTGAGAATATTGCCTTTTTCTCTAAAGCAGCTATTGAAAGAGCTGAAGTTGACGTGACTGGTTTAAATGATATCGAATCACCTTCTTTCTTCTATATATTGGAAAACGTGGGGATTTTTTTTTTTCCATTCCACAGTTGAAAATATTGCCATTATTTAGAAATTTTATGTAGTATATATTACATGTAATGTATACAAAACGTGATTCTCCTCAGGAACTCCATCTGCTTATCTGTCTATTTCCTGGCGTGTATGTTTTCTTACTTCTCTTGTATCTTAGACAGACTTATAAGGTTTTTATTTATAATTTATAAGTTGTATTTTTTAGTTCTAGGGTTAAGGAGATGATTTCTTCTTACTATGATGCCTTCCTTCAGAGAGAACATTTGTGTTGTCGTCTACCCTCTTTATGACCATAGCTTACTTTTAGATTTCCTGTCATTGGCTCTGAACTTTCTCCTTGTCTATAAAAGTCAGTCTTTGAAGATTCAAATGTCATGCCAGGATGAACTGTTTTCCTACTGTCTCCTTTCTTCTACCCAAGTTTTTTTTTTTTTTTTTTTTTTTGAGAGGTTTTTGCTATAGGGTGCGTGCACTCGCCAGAAAGACAGAGAGAGACAGAAAGCAAGAAATCACCCTCCAGGGGGAATGACCACTCCACAATCCCTTCTCCTCCATTCTCCTCTCGGGATCTTGGGCACGCATTCACATGTGCCTGGCGTGAGTTTAAGTCACTGGGCCCAGGACTCGAACTGCAGTCAGCTACATGGGAGTTCAGCGACATAGCCATTACGCTAACTGCTGGTCCCCTACCCAAGTTTTAATATTAGAATTTTTATTCTCTATTATCTGTGTCTCTCCTAGCTTTTCTTTATTTCATTTAAGTGACTATTAAACATATATGTTGTAGACTTATCTGTGGGTCAGACCATCACCCTTTATATATTTTAAACTATAATTTGATTCAAATTTACTTTATCATTGTTGGAAAAAGTGCTTTGACTCCTCATCTTACACAAAATTGAGAAGCCTACTAGGTAACCATTTTCTGAATTTAAGAATTCTGGGGGCCTGCAGGTGATGTGGAGGTTAAGTCAGCTAGATCCCACATGACCTACCATGCAGCTTGAGTCCCAGAATGGATGGCTTAGAAAACACTCCAGGTACATGCACATGTGTGCCCAGAGTCCCAATAGGGGAATGAAGAAGGGATTGTGGCACGGCCATTCCCCCTGGGGGGGCAAGGGTGATTTCTCACTTTCTTCTCTCTCTCTCTTTCTCTCTCTCAATCTCTGTCTCTGGCAAGTGCACACACCTTATAACAAAATAGATAGAAAGGAAATAAACAGATGAGTATAAACAATGTTAGAAAAATCTCCTCTCCTGAGTGGTATAATAAATCTATTAAAGAAGTAGATGCAACTGTCTCCCTACTTAATTCCCAGGGATCTATGTCTTTCAGTTCATCTGGTTTATCATAGAGAGCCTGTGTGTTTGAGAGAGGGAGAGGGAGAAAGAGAAGGCAAACACTGAACAAAGGCTTTTCATGCAGCAATCACCATCCCCCAGCTATCAGGCTCACCAGGATCTCAGACATCCCATGCATGTTTCAGACACATTCCAGATTACAAGGGAGATGAACCCGTGGTTGGCCTTGTGGTTTCCAGCACTACAGGTTAGCAAACTACTGCCTGCCTCACTGGGGCTGGTCCCGAAGGGAGTATGTATGGTTTCGGGAGCTGGAAAAGAGTGGTCTGCAGTTTATGCTTTCTGGGAACTTACAGCTTACTTGTGGTGAGAAAATCTACTGCACAAATAATTATTCAAGAAAATAAGAGGTACTATAAGGTTATATTTGATTGAAAGGCAACTAAGTGCAATACACCATCACAAGTCTAAGTTTAAAGAGGAGGACAAAGGGACCAGCAGGTGATTACGGTGCTGGACTCCCACATGGCGGACCACTTGAAACTCACACTGGGCACCTGTGCATGCACGTCCAAAATCTCAAGAGGAGAATAAAGGAGAACAGATTGTTGTATGGCCATCCCTCCAGGGAGGGTGTGAGTTCTCACTTTCCTTCTCTGTCTCTCTGGTGAGTACATGCACCTTATGGAAAAAAAAAAAAAACATTTTAAAAAAAGGAGAGACCAGCAGTTAGCATAATGGCTATGTCGCTGGACTCCTACGTAGTCAACCGCGGTTTGAGTCCCGAACCAGGTGGCTTAAAACTCACAATGGGCGCATGTGCATGCATGCCCAAGATCCCGAGAGGAGAATGGAGGAGAAGGGATTGTGGCATGCCCATCCCCCCTGGGGAATGATTTCTCGCTTTCTGTTTCTCTGTCTCTGTCCATCTCTCTGGCAAGCACATGCGCCCTATAGCAAAAACCTCTCCAAAAAAAAAAGGAGAATTTTATCACTGAGACTAATCTCTTGATCCTAATGCATTATTTTAAAACAGCTCCCTATTAAATAATAAACACATTTTCTATGTCTTTTTTTCATGTCTCATATATAATTTTTGAAGCTAATGGAGTTGGCCCCTTAACCAAATGTTTAAGGGAACTGGATCCCACATGAACAGCCACACAGTTTGATGAATTCAGGCCCCAGCAGCTTGAAAACCACACTGACCATGTATACATGCATGCCCAAATCCCCGCAGGGTGGAGGTGTGGAGGGGGGGATGTGACTACATTCCAGTGGGGAGTGCTTTTCCCTCTGTCCTCTCTATCTCTCCATCTCTCTCTGGAGAATGTATGTGCCCTCTGGCAAATAAAAATATTCATAATTTTTGAAACCGATAGATTGTTGATTATTGGAAATCAATATAGTTATTAAAAATGAGTTTTAAATATCTGCAGCAAAATTTTTTTAAATGTTTGCAATTTCACTGAAGACGGAATAATCACAAAATATATGCACAAAATGGCAGTCTTTAATAAGCGGTCACCACCATTCAGAGCCATCAACCTGACTATGTACCTGCCCCGGTGTTTCCTAACTAGGAATGAGTAAATGCTCGCCACTGGGATGCCAGGTGCACAGGGCAAGCACTCTTAGCCCGAGGCACAAAATGGAAAGAGAAATTTAAGTGAAGAACTAAAATCACAGATTACATTAAAGAAATAGTAAAATAGCAGGGTTTGAGAGAGAGGTTGCCAGTGACTATAAACCATTTTAACTATATCTTTTCATTTTACAATTTTCTGCAATTTTCCACTTTTTCTGTTTAAAGCTATCAGAAAAGATTACCGCAATTTTATATAAGATGTTCTTCGATTTTACCATGGCCTTGATTAAAACTCACTAGCAAATATTTTGAGCTGCCCCCACACCTACTTGAAAATGGATCATAATCACACCAAATAACTGAAATCTTCCCTAAGAGGCAACGTGCTACTGTTAGGCACTTTGGAGTGAAAGAGAGGATGCGCCAAATGAATGCCTTTGTTTAATGTGTATATGTGGATATATTTGTGTGTGTGTGCGTGTATTTAAATTTTTGCCTTGAAGTGTGCGTACTCACCAGAGACAGAGAGAGAGAAAGTGAGAAATTACCCCTCGGAGGGATGGCCACTCCAGTCTCTTCTCCTCCATTCACCTCTTGGGATTTGGGGCACACACATGCACACCTGGCATGATTTACAAGCTGCTGGACCTGGGACTCGAACTACACTCGGCTATGTGGGAATCCAGAGCCTTAACCACCATGCTACCTGCTGTTCTACTATTATTTTGGACCTCTTTTCTTCAGCCAGTTTAGATTTTGATCATATAGATTGAATGCACTCAGACTATATGCTGAAGGGTTTGACTGGATTTGAGTTTTGATATACTCCTGGATTGAGGCTCTGGACAGCTGTGAGCCCCCACAGGCTGTGGATCTCCCCCTTACACAGTGCTGGACACGCGTAGTCTGACTAGTGAGGTGTGAAAGGAGTGGTGTGTTAGTGTGCTCAGCACTCCCCTGGCAAGAGATGCTCTGAGAATATAGTATCAGGCCACTTGCTCATAAAATTATTTCAGATAATAAATAGAAAGGCTTTTGTTTGTTTATAAATTTCCTTAGAAAGTCTTTAACCAACTTATATTAAAAATGGTTTTCTTTTTTGGAGACCAGCAGGTGGCATGGTGGTTAAGGCACTGGACACTCCCACATGGCCGACCACGGTTCAAATACCAGACCAGGTGGCTTGCTTTTTCACTTTCCATCTCTCTCCCTGTGTATCTCTCTCTGGTCAAATTAAAATAAATGAATGAATAAATAAAATTAAATAAATAATTATTTTTCAAAAATGGTTTTCTTTCTAATAGAATAGGTCATTCTCTTGAAGTAGAAAGGTGCCTACAAGACAAAATACACAATGCCTACCATGAACGGAAGACCCTTTACATCTTCCCCATACTTAATGCTCCCTGTTCAAACCCCACCACTTCCTCTCATGCTTGTGTTTAACCTGGCTACTTAAGACTCTACAAACACCTTGTGCATTTTCATCTCTCTCTACATGTGCTTTGTATTTCCCTCTGCTTACATTTTCTTCTTCATTTCTCTGGTATACTCCTAAAAAAGTAAGAATTAAAAACTTCTCCAATTTTTCCATTCTACCCAAGACCTCTCCCATTTTAAAAACAGCCCATTCCCGCCCCCACCCCCCGCCATGGTACCTTTTACATATTTTATTTTTTTAATTTTTTAAGTAATTATTTATTAAACTTTATTTGCTATTATTATTATTATTTCTTAATTTAACCAGAGAGAAACACAGAGTATGAGAGAGAAAGAGGGAGAGAGAGAGAAAGTGAGAAAGCAAGCCATCAGGTCTGGGACTCAAACCATGGTCAGCCATGTGGGAGTCCAGTATCTTAACCACCATGCCACCTGCTGGTCCCTACATATTTGATTTTGTTTTATGGTATTAATATTATTTTAATTTCATTGCCTCCAGTGCAGGAATTGTTCTTGTATCAACAGAACCAATCATAGTGACTAGCACATAGTAGAAACTTGTCAAATGTTTATAGAAAGAAACAATCAACAAGAAAGGAGTATTAGGGATGGTAAAGAGAGGAGAGAAGAAACAGAGAAATGGGGAAATAAGGAGGAAAAAAGAAAGGGATTTAGAGAGAAGGGGAAAGGAAAGGAAAGGAGAAATTGCATAATCAGAAAATAAATATCCAACAATTGCTATAAAATAAATATGTCAATATAAACTAAAAGCAAAAAAATCAAAATGTGCTAATTTTTTTAAAAGAATGATTTTATTTAACTTAATTTATATTTTTAAAATTTGACTGGAGAAAGACCGAGTGAGAGAAAGAGGGAAAATGAGAAAGCAAACCACCAGATCTGGGACTCAAACCACAGTTGGTTATGTGAAAGTCCAGCACCCTTAACCACCACGCCACCTGCTGGCACCTAAAATGTGCTAAGTTTTAAAATACAGAAATCAGAAAGTATTTGGTAAATAGCTATAATAAATATCAGGCTACACAACACCAATTAATAAATATGAGAATGACAACTATGAAACTTCCTTCTAGAGTCATGATGTTAAAGCAACTTATTAGGTAATCCTCTGTCAACCTTGATATATTTTTATTAGAATCAAAAATGAAAATCAAGCAGTTGTCATCATCTAGAGGCAAAGATAAAAACATCAATTTCTGATCTTGAAATGAATTTTTTTGAGAAAAATCCTAACAGTATGTACCACTGGCCACCATGGGGTACATAGGACCGATGATACTTATCCTAAGCCAGTTATCCTTCAGAATGTACTACCAAAAGTAGACTGATGGTGATGGAAACAATGAGATCTGGAAAAGGAAAGGGAAAATGAAAAAGCAAAGACATGAGGAATCTCCAAAAAGTTTATGGAAAACTTGTTATAAAAAATCTCTGCTTGGGGAACCAGCAGTTAGCGTAATGGCTATGTCGCTGGACTCCCACGTAGTCGACCGCGGTTCATGTCCTGGACCCGGTGGCTTAAAACACGCCGGGCGCGTGTGCGTGCGTGCCCAAGATCCCGAGAGGAGAATGGAGGAGAAGGGATTGCGGCGTGACCATCCCCCCTGGGGGGTGATTTCTCGCTTTCTGTCTCTATGTCTCTCTCTGGAACGCACTCGCCCTACAGTGAAAATCTCTCCAAAAAAAAAAAAAAAATCTCTGCTTGGATTTCAGAAACATGTTCAACAAAATAAATCATACTTTAATTATATTTTCAATGGACTTTCTGAAATACCCTTGTACTTTATGGCAATGTGTGGACATCTTTAAGTTAAGCATATTTAAAATATTTTATCAAACCTGTATTGCCCAGATCAGGAATGAAAATTGTCAGTTCGAACTCAAACTGTGAGATGCACACAATCGGGGTTGCTGTGATAGGTCTTGTATATTAGTAGCTTTTGCCTTGGGCATGGGACTTCATTATGTCTGATTAATGTAAGAAATCTATTTTATTCTATCAATATACATGGTCACTTCTGGATGAATTTTGTAAATGGGCTTTCATTTTTATTATTTCTTTTAATCTCTCTCTAACCTTCAGCTTCTTTCTCAGTATTTGTCTACTTTATCCAGGTGATATACTTCGTGGAGTTTGACTGTCCAGTGAATGCACATCGACATTTCCCTCTGTCCGTTATTAATGAGGCATCTGTCCAGCTCACTGTAATGGCTCTGCCTTGTTCAATCATAACTGTACTTAATAGGGGAAAAGAAACTCAAAGAAGTAATACACTTATTTTCCCCCATTGTTCCTCCTTTTTTTTCAGTCATTCAGTGGGTTGGTTTGAGAATAAGAAAGGCTGAACCATCTGGGGAAAAAAGTAGGTAGAAGCTTGGCAGACAATTTAAATTATAGGAAGAAAATACTTCTAAAACACCTTGCTGCAATTTTCTACCTGGCCAACATGAACTATTTAGAAGCATATTTAGGGACTCATGTTTTCTGTCCAACATTAGCAAATAGCTGCCTTCTTCTTTTAAATAATCAAGTGAAGAAGATTGACTCTTCCATGGGAGCTGAGAACTATCTTTCTGTCTTTCTGTCTCTGTCTTTTCATTTTCTTTTCTTTTTTCTTTTTTTAAATTAAGGTAAAGTGTTTTCTTGGCCCTCAGATCCTCCTTTATCTCGCTAATAATCCTCATATCCTCCATACCACTTAGAAGAGACGAAAAAGTAGGCCTTCAGAAGAAGACTGAGTCCTCCATTGGAGCTGAGAATTAGTGCTCTCATAAGATGTGCACCACCCAGTTTTTGTTTTTTGCTTTAAAAAAAGTAAAAATAAAAATTTTCTTTCTTTTCTTTTTTTCTCTTTTTTCTCTCTCTCTTCCTCTTTTTCTCTGTTTTCTTTTCCTTCTTCATTTACCTCCATCACTTTGCTGCTCAGCCTCCACGTACTGAGCATCTAGACAGGTTGAAGTGAACCATGGCCAAACATCTGTATACTATTAGTGTCAACATATTCCTCAATTACCAATGAATCTTCTGAATGAAGGGATAAAAATGTAATGACAAAGACATTGCAGACCACCTCTTTATGCACACTTCTGAATGCTCAGATTGAATTTATAGAAATTAGGAAGAAACATATAACCAATTAGATTACTAGAAATCACTGCAGATGCACAAGAAATATTAGAAACCAAGAAAATACCTCTTCCCTAAGGTAAAAGAATAGCTTCTCTTCATCCACAGGCAGTACAATGGAACACGCAGAGATTCTGATCAAGAATTTAGAATATTTATAGTGACAAAGCTAACAGAGATGCAAGAGAAGAAAGACAATGAACTCTACTAGAGGCAGGAGAAAAGAGCCAATGAGTTTCAGGAGGAGAGGAAGTTTTTGCAAGATCTGAAAGAGAAAATACTCGCCATAAAAAAGAATCAAATGGAACTGTTAGAGATGAAGGCTGTAACTCAGGAGATCAAAACCTCCTTTGAAAGTATTAAAAGTAGACTAGATTATATAGAAAATTGAATTTCAGTTGTAGAAGACAGTATCACTGGCCTAGAAAAATCAACCACAAAGACTGAGAAAATAGCCCCCAAATGAGAATAGTATAAGAGAAATACTAGATACCATTAAACATCCAAATATCCAGATAATCAGTATCCCAGAAGGTGATGAGTCTAATAAGGGAATTGATAATCTATTCCATGAAACCCTGGAAGAAAACTTTCCTAACCTAGAGAGGCATTCAAAAATCCAGACTCAAGAGATACAAAGGACCCCAAATAGAATCAATTCAAGAAGATCTTCTCCAAGACTCATTATAACCAGATTGACCAAACCACAGACAAAGAAAAGATACTAAGATTGGCAAGAAATAAATGTCAAGTTACGTACAAAGAATATTCCATCAGGCTAACAGCGGATGTCTCATCAGAAACAATGTGAGCAAGAAAATAATGGGAAAACATATTCAAAGTGTTGAGTGAAAAACTTATTTCAACCAAGAATATTATACCCAGCAAGATTATCTTTCATATGAGAAGAGAAGACAAGAACAGGAACATTCTCAGATAAATAAAGCTTGAAAGAATTTACCAACACCAGACCAGCTCTCCAAGAAGTTCTGAAGGGAGTGCTATATCTGAAAAACTAAAGTCAGACACGCAGAAATAAGAGTTCAAAAACAACTAAGAAAATGGCCAGCTTAATGATAGGGACAAGTCCAGAGCTGAATATTATCTTCCAGAATTTAAACTGAAAGATCAAATCACAACAGAGGATAAAGTACATGAGACCAAACCAGTGAAATAGAATTTTATGACTTTTGACTAAAACTTCACTGATCTTCTATGCTTTTTTTTTTTCCAGAGTTAAGAATTTTTGTCTTCTCTTGAGTTATCATCATGTCTATATACCTACTATTTGAACAGAATCCTCACCTGTTTTCTGGTTTTAAGTCTTGAGCAAAGTTGTCTTAACATTTTTTATTTTGATTTATTAAAGCTAAAATTGCCTTTCTTGAAATTAAAAAATATATTAAAAATATCTGTTTAATGATCACATTAAGTAATATAGCCTCAGCTAGGTGCTACTTTGTAGTATATTAATTCTAACTCACAGTTTCATGCCTCCAATTAAACATGTGTTCACAGATATGTATATACCAGCTGAACTTGTTATTGAAAGTAGATTAATTAAGATAGGAATCAATAAAATGGGGGGAGGGGAATAGAAAGCAACTGCAGATACCAGAGACAGTGTGAGAGGAGGGTGGGAAATGGCAGAAGGTGAGAAATAGGGGGGAAAATTGTGTGTGTATACACACACACACACACACACACACACACACATATATATAACAAGAAAGAGAAAATTATTTGTTGATGTTAACATGTATGATTAAGATTCTATACCGTGTATTCTGGATGGGAAATCACATTTTGTATGCTGTGATGATGTTCAGTGAATAAATGTAAAATAATTTTTTAAAAAATCAAGTAGTTAACCACTAGTTATAATCACCATTATAGTTTATGTTTGTCACTGGAATCTATTACTATTGCAGCATTGATGGAAGGTTTCAGACAATTTCTAGTTACCAAGCACAATGTTGCCTTAAATATTTTTTATATAGCTTTTGTGGATGTCTAAATTCAATATGTTATTCATTATAACAGAGATTCTCAAGCAATTTTATCAAAGTATACTAAGCCAGATGGCATAGTGGTAAAATGCAGCTCTGGAAGGGCATCCCACATGAGAAGGTTGCCTTTTCAAGTCCAGAGCTCCCTGAGTAACCAGTTGTATGTGAATCTATGATTCAGGACTAGTTGAAGGCTGGGGTATATCATGGTACAGAGACCCTATCGGGGTTCCTGTTTTTCTCTCCCTTTCTCTCTGTCTCTCTCACGTATGGAAGAAATAAAGAACCTTTACAAATATACACACACAAAATAAACTATGAGAAACGTATTCTACACAGGAAAGCTCTCCCTGGGAATTAATTTTATTTCAGGAGCAAACTCATTACAAGAGTTGTGGCCTTGAGGGCTAGCATGTGCATGGAGGTTAAGGCATCTGGATCCCACGTGGCTGAATGAGCCATTCGAGTCCCAGATCATGTGGCTTAGAAAACATACCAAGTGTGTGTGCCTGCATGCCCAAAATCCTAAGAGGAGAATGGAGGAGAAGGGATTGAGTGTGGCCATCCACTATGGGGAGGGGATGATTTCTCACTTTCCCTCTCTCTCTTTCTCTGTCTCTTCAGAGAGCTCACACGTCCTGTAGCAAACAAACAAAGGTCTGTTGTAGAACAAACTTATAGACTCTTCCACTGGAAGGCAGTTTTAAGCAGTGTGCATTTGAAATTGTTTTCTTACAGTTTGACTTAGTCCTTTCTTTATGGAAAAATAATCTAGTCATCCTATCCTTAAAATACTTTCTGTGTTCTTGCCTATTTTAAATGTAGGTTACTATACCTCCTCAGATTAGCACAGGTCCGTCATTTCCAAAATATCTGCTTCATACCATTCACTTCCCCTGTTAATGTAAAGCAAAGTGAGCAAATAGCCACACAATGACTTTAACAACAACAACAACAACAACGATTACAATTTTTAATATAAAGGAATAGAAAAATATAAGCTCCGAGGCAAATCATCATGTGCCTATGAGGAATTGCGACTTCATTATCTCTCAGGTAGGGGAGAGTTAGAATGAGAATGGTGGTGCCAGCAGCCCGTGAAATGGTCTTAACGAATGTGTGGGTGGGGCTGGAAGAGGGGTGGAATCAAACCACAAGGCTAGATAGGGAGACCCTGAATAAAGGAGCTTCGGGCCTCCCCAGAACCTGGAAAACCCCTGGTGTTGACTGTAATGCTTCTACTGCACGATTCTTCTTCTGTTTGGATATAGCATTAGCAGAAAGAGGCAGGATTGCGACGGCGAGCTACATATAGCCCTTGCATAGCTGGTGCTGAGTTCTCAGGCACTCAGTACAGAGTAGCAGATGGATTAATTGTGCCTGAGGCAGAGGGCAGGAGTCAGAACTTCGATCCCTGCACAACCTCTTGTTTGCTGTGTGAATGTACACATGCCATTTCATCTATTTGAGTGTCAGTAAAAGCAAAACATACAGGAAACAAGAAATAGAAAATTATTTGTTCACAATAATTTGTATGTTGATGTTCTTGATTGAGACAATATACAGTGTACTCTGGATGGAAAATCTTATTTTGTATGCTGTAATGATGTACAGTGAATAAATGTAAATAAATAAATTTAATTTTTTTTAAAAAAAAAAGCACAAATCCAATCACTTCTAAAAAAAAAAAAATACCAGAAATGTGAATTCTGGCTATCTGATAGTTGTTCTGAGCTGCACATGAGATAAATATAAAGTAACTTTAAAATCTACCCATATTAGAATGAAAACAAAAAATGGACATACCTTTTCTCAAGACCACGCTTTATGCGCACTCTTTTCTTAAAGGTCCTTTCGTCTAACTTGAGGAAGTCTGTCAGCCAGCCTGCATGAGTCTGGTCCTCAGTGGAACCATATTAAAACTCTGGCAAAGCAACTTTGGTACATCTTTACCTGCTCCTAATTCGTACATGGGTCTATTAAAAATCGTCTGATGTTGGGACCAGCAGTTGACGTAATGGCTATGTTGCTGGACTCCCATGTAGTCGACCGCGGTTCGAGTCCTAGACCCGGTGGCTTAAACTCACGCCGGACTCGTGTGTGTGCATGCCTAAGATCCTGAGAGGAGAAGGGATTGTGGCATGGCCAGCCCCCTGGTGGGTGATTTCTCTCTTTCTATCTTTCTGTCTCTCTCTTTTTCTGGCAAGCACATGTGCCCTATAGCAAAAAACTCTAAAAAACAAAAAAAAGGAAAAGGAAAAAAAAAAAAAAAGAAATTGTCTGATGCTCCAATCACTAAGAATTTTGATCCAGTCCTCTTTTCTCCCTTTATTCTGATCTTTGAAGTCCCAGCATTGAGTGGGCTCCAAACCTTGGGCAATGCATTCGGAAGTAGTTTGGGGTCTACCCTGGTGTTGGCCCTTCTTCATATCTTCCCTTTATCCCTTCACTCAACCCAGATTCAAGGTTCATCCCCTTTCCCTTCTATCATCTCAGACCAACCACCACCTGCTCGTTGACACAAATGGGCACTCAGATACTGGATCTCAAAGGCCTCCTATACTAATCCAACTCCTGGTGGATCAGATCCCGGGATCCAGTCCTATTGGACAGAAGTGACTGGCTTGAAAAGCACAGGGCTTTCTTTCCATTTTAAAAACAGTATTTATTTTTGACTAAGCATGTACATAAATATGTACACAATATGAACAAGTGTCTAATTTATTTTTTCTTTTTCTTTTTCTTTTTTTTTTTTTGGAGAGGTTTTCGCTATAGGGCGCATGCGCTCGCCAGAAAGACAGAGAGAGACAGAGAGACAGAAAGCGAGAAATCACCCCCCGGGGGGGATGGCCACTCCGCAATCCCTTCTCCTCCATTCTCCTCTCAGGATCTTGGGCACACATGCACACGCGCCTGGCGTGAGTTTTAAGCCACCGGGTCTGGGACTCAAACCGCGGTCGACTAGTGGGAGTCCAGCGACATAGCCATTACGCTAACTTCTGGTCCCCTCTAATTTCTTTTTTTAAGAATTATTTCATTTTATTTATTCATTCATTTATATTTTAATTTGACCAGAGCAAGACACACGTGCGCGCGCGCACACACACACACACACACACACACAAAATAAGTCACTAGGTCTGGGACTCGAACTGTGGTTGGCTATGTGGAAATGTCCAGCACCTTCACCACGCCACCTGCTGGTCCCTGCAAGTGTCTAATTTCTATGCTCTGCTTTCACCATCTCCCCATCCTCTAATTATTTTGGTTTGTTTACCCTTTCAATGTTTGTATTCAAATACAAGCAAAGAAGGAGATGCATACATATTCTTACTTCTTCCGCTTCCTTCTATGAACGTCATATACTGTAAACTTTTCTCCCACATGACTTTTCACCAAACACCTATGCCCATCTGTACATGAGTATTGGTATGTACATAATCTCCCTCAATTTTTTCGACTGCATTATATTGCATGGTGTGTCACATCCCACCATCTGTACAACCAGTCCCCTGTGAACGGAGGCCTGGTTGCCTCCAATCTTGAACTCTTACAAATGATGCTATAAAAAATAACCTTGCGCTTCACGGTTTTTCATATACATGGTCACGGGGAAAGTGGAATCACCTCATCAATGCAGTGATGCCCTGGCAATGTTTGTAGTTTGTAGATTCTACCAGTTTTTTCTTGTAGAACTTAGATCCTCTTCCACTCCTGCTGGCAATGTTTACAAATATTTTCCCAGTACTATATTTCACTTTTTACTTTGCTTATGTTTTTTTGTGTGTGGAAATTTCTAACATTTAGCACATTTTAAGTTTTTTCTTTTATGTTTTCTGGATTTTTACATCATTGCCAGGTATTTTTTATTATCAATCTCTTTTTTTTCCTTGTGGGGGTGACACGTTGACATTTATTAAGGGTGACTTTGTGGACCAGAACATGATCACTTTTCATGAATATGCCACATATGTTCCAAAATAATGTCTAATTTTTAATACAAAATTTTAGATATGTATATTGATTTCAGATTATTAATCATCTTTTTCAAATCTTCTAGGTTTTTTTTCCCCCCATTCTCTTTCTTCCTATTTGATGTAGCAGCTTCCAAAAACTGTAAGTGAAAATCCCCAATTGCATTTTGACTCATTTATTTCCTTCTGGAATTCTGTCAGGCCTTGTTATTTACAGAATAACTTTATTCTGACACAAATGTTTCTGGTGACTTATTTCTTGATTAAATATAGCTGTTATCCATATATAACTTTCCTTTTTGTGCCTTATATTTTTGCTTTCCTTTAATTCTATCTTTCTGCCTATTAAAATAGCTACTATAGTTTGTTTCTGTTTAGATTTGGACCACTTTGTATACAAATCCCAGGACACACATCTGCCACATTACTAGAACAGAGTCCTGGGATTCATCTGTGTCCAAGGGATCCCCAGGGGAAAACAGGATGTCAAGTGGTAGGAGGATGGAATATTCTGGAAACTCAGATGTGATTATTTGGCAAGTTGTGGAAGTATATGAGGGTAACGGCTTTATTACAGTCATGGTGCACCTAACACTTATCTCCCACTCTTCCCTTCCTTGTTTCATCACCAAAATTCAGGTGGCAGCATCAATGATCCAACAAGCACAGAATCAGTAGAGGTGCCGAGGGACTCTATCTGTACCAGCTCTCTCTACTTCGAGTGTCATTTCTTGAATTTACATTAGGACCCAATCACTATCCCACAAATCAGCAGTCCCTTGCAGTGTAAATATTAGATGCTAGAATAAATAAAACATGATCTTCTGGGATATTTGTAGGGCCATGATGGGGAGGGAAATGAACAGCTATTAGTTATTAGTCTTGTAGACTTTTCATCTCCCTCCACCCCTCCTCCTAAATGCATGTCACAGCTGACGACGAACCTCGGAGCATCTATGCTGGAATTATGGCAGAACAAACTTTTGAAGGCTTACTGAATATCTATGTTATTAATCATTTAAATACATAAGCCTCTCAAAAATTGAGTTCATATCTGATTAATTATTGAATATTTTTCCAAATATCTACCAAAGAGCTTTGAGCACAGTAGGTATATCGTAAAGGTTAGTTGATTTAATGGGTATTTTTAACAGAACTGAACTTCAGAAGAAAATCTTTTAGGCAAAGACTAGGGCTATGGAAATTTATGTATTCTCAGATATTGGACTGAGTATTTTGCATATGAGAAGGATATTCTCTCTCTATTATGTGGTTTCTGAATGAAAGGTTTCTATGAATGTTTCAGTGAATTATAACTTGAATTATCTCCATCTCATTAGTTTTAAAAGCCCAAAGCAGAAGTCTAGTGTACAAATCCTTCTCTGCAATGCTCAAGAGCTGTGTTCCGTTTCCTTTATGATCTAAAGCATAACGACACTACATGTTGAGCTCAGAAAATGCAAGTTGTAAACTCAATTTTTGGAGAAGTATTGTCTAGTGTTAAAGTCCTGGGCTTTAAAACACTACCAGTTATTTCAGGACCAGCAGTTGGCGTAATGGCTGTGTTGCTGGACTCCCATATAGTTGACCATGGTTTGAGTCCGGGACCTAGTACCTTAAAGTCCTGCCAGGTGTATGTGCATGTGTGCCCAAGATCCGAAGAGGAGAAGGGATTGCAACACGGCCATCACCCCTGTGCAGTGATTTCTCACTTTCTGTCTCTGTCTTTCTGGTGAGCACACGTGTTCTCTCTCTCTCTCTCTCTCTCTCTCTATATAGACACCCGGCGCGTGTGCATGCGTGCCCAAGTTCCCGAGAGGAGAATGGAGGAGAAGAGATTGTGGCGTGGCCATCCCCCTGGGGTGTGATTTCTCGCTTTCTGTCTCTCTGTCTCTCTCGGTCTGTCTGGCGAGCGCACGCACCCTATAGCAAAAACCTCTCCAAAAAAAGAAAAAAAAAAAAACTCTGGAAAAAAAACTCACTACCAGTTATTCCATAATCATATTTTCTTTCTAAGAAGAACCAATAAGGAAACGTTCAGGTCATCAATCCAAATTCATCATTAAAAACGGAATGTCCAAGATTTTGGGCTATTTGGAATAACCGGGTTAAAAAAAATGATCAATTACCAAAAAAAAAAAAAAAAAAATGACCAATTACTCATTACAATAAGATAAAATTGATACTGGAGCCATAACACTACGACAAGGAAACCAGATCTTCATTTACAAATGCGAATGTTTGCCAACACTCTAACGTCACCTGAAGCTCAGTCGGTTATCCACGTCAGTGTGGCCACACCGCTGTACCACGTAAAATCAGCTACACGCATTTTTGTTTCTAGTAGGCGGGTAGCTAAACACAGCTGGAGAAATTTATACAAAAGGAGTGGAGACAACTGTAAACATGCAACTATTGCCTCTTAAAAGTGCTTAGCATATTTCCTCTGTTAGCTCATTTTCATATTCCCTGCTATGACAACTAGAAAATTTCTATAATTAGTTCCATCTTCTGGCTTGGGTTACCATCACCTCTTGCTAAGACTACAGCCTTTAACTGGTCTCCCCAGTTCAACTCCCGCTCTTCTCAAATATTCTTTATGAACAGCTAAAATCAGCTTTATTTCATAAAACCTTTTCAGTGAAGTATAACATACATGCATAAAAATCCAAACATCATTAACGTGCTACTTCATAAACTTTTATGAACTAAAAACACCTATGTAACAACCAGTCAAGAAACAGAACACTGCAACACTAAACATTTTACTTTTGTCTGTGTTTGTACTTTATATACATATATATATATATATACACACACACACACACACACACACACATATGAATGGATTAATAGAGAATGTATTGTTTATTGACTGATTTTTTTAATAAGAACTATAAAATTACTCTGCATTTTTGTGTGTAGTTGTATTTTATTGTGTAAATATACTTACGTATATTTGCTAAGTTTTTTGTTTGCGAATATGCTAATACATAATTACCCATCCATAAATGTCAACTTATTCAGTGAGCATTTGGTTAGTGTACAATCTAAGTTGTTACACAGTAATGCTACCATTGACATCTCTTTTAGTATCTTTTGCTGAACAAATGTATACCTTGATTCTGCATATATACCTAAAAGTACATTAGATAATGCATTGTTCAGTTTTGCAGTATACTTCTTAATAGTTTACTAAACTAACTTACACTAACAACAGCATATAAATAAAAGATATGGTTGCTTCAAATATATCTCAACACTAGATATTATCGGTCTTCCTTTTTGGCTTCTTCCAACCATTCTTAAAGATGTATACTTCCATTTTATTATGGTTGCAATTTGCATTCCCCTGATCATGAACTGAAGTACATGTTCATGTTTACTGGATAGTTGGCTGTCTTCTTCTGTATAGCTGCCATTTTACTATTGAGTCCTCTGGCATTCCT